>NC_083350.1:113347023-113653134 GCF_030254825.1 Meriones unguiculatus | reverse complement strand
CCTTGGGACAGAATGTATTAACAAATTACTTATGAGAGAGAATTCCATCTGTGTGCCAGGCAGTGGAAGTATGTTTGATGATGTGGGAATACAAAGATGCTCCAAGAGAGTCCGCCTTTAAGGACTCCAAAGAGGAGTGTGTGGTGAGAAGCAGTGCATGTCAGTGCTAACTGAAATTCAGGCTAGAAAGTGGTGGTGGTGAACATGAAGCACTGGGAGGGCCAGAGCAATGTTGAAGAAGAGAAAGTTTCTTCCCAACCATAAAAATACTTTCTGGAAGGGAAATATTTGAGCAGACATACATGAAGTAGTTAGAAGTAAGCATTTCAGGTTGGAGAAGTAAGCCAGAGAGAGGGGGTCAGTGTGAGCAACGTTCAGAGGGAAACTCACAGGGGAACACTGAGCAGTATGTTGGGAAACAGAATGCATGAAGTTTACAAAGCTAAATGAGTAAGAAAAGGAGTTTAATCCCTGGTGTGTGTGATGGTGTGGGGCATTTTAAAACACGCTGTGGATTCCCAAGTGTAGGAAGACAGTTTGTAATTTTTGAATGCGCGTGAACTTTGGTTAATCCACAGTAGTCCATGGTGAGCAGCATCCATTCTGCCCTTGGGCTGTACTTTCTCTACACTCAACGAAAAGTTCTTTTCAGATTAGACTCAGGAGTTGAGGTTTCTTTTTATTCAGTGAGTGTCCCATAATAGCCTATACCTCATTCTTCAGCATTATAAAAGCATTTATTTTCTGACCACTAGTATTATTTTACTTCTTACTGAGAAGTATTTGGCATATTGTTCTACTCTCCTAATGAGAAAAACAGGGTGTCCTTCAGGGCTTTCTCCTAGGTCTGTTCTTCCAGCCTTGCCAAACAGTGTTCAGATACGCTTATGAATGACCATGAGGCACAAAATCCCTCTTTGTTTTGGACTCTTTCAAACAGGAAGACAGAAAAAAAAAATATTAAAAGCATCCTTTTTACATTACAGAATAAATACTCTATCAGCACTGAATTTCAACCAGTTAAGTCTGCAGTGAAAATGACACCCCAATTGGATCTTGTGATGAATAAATAATGAATCTCATTGAAATCCTCTTTGCTGCTCTCCTAACACTCTGTCTGGGATGCATATTACATCATTTAGCTCAGCTTTCGATAACCTGCTGCCTCAGAGGAATCAAATTGACTGACAGGGATATCATGATTATCAGGTTCCTCAGACTTAGGACTGTCAGTTTCACAGAAAATGATATGCTTTACAAAAATTTGAAATCCATTGTCATTACCTGGTAAATGCTCAGAACAATGAAAATGATAATTTAATGTTGATTTCTCAAGTAAAATTTGAGCTATGGGAAGCCAGATTCATGAATATGTTAGAGAGTCCTTAAAATGTATGCTGGGAAGGAGCTGGTAAAACTATTATAGCAAATGCATTAATACTTGTATTCAGTATGAAATGTGACATAATAGTGTTGTAAGTTCTATGTGTTTCTTTTAACGCATTCTGGCTTTGTACCTGTTAATCAGAGTACCCTTTCTCAAGGAAGGATAATGAGAAATCAGAAGGGAAAAACGGCATCTTTTAGTGCCCGTGTGTGTGACAGTGCTGTGGCAGGAAGGTCAGGATGTCCTTGCTCTCCATGTGGCTTTGCAATGTTGCAGTGCCCAGATGGCTCCCGTATGCTCTGTTGGTCTGATTATAAGTCTTGCATCAAGTAAAATAGCATGAATTCAGAATTTAATTCGTGTTTCTTCAGTAATTACAGCTTTGATTAGTGAAATCAGTGTTTCCGTTCCAAAGGACATTCTCCCCTCCTCCCCTTCTCTACTTGTTTATTCATTTCATGTCAGGAAAATAAGGTGCAACAGTCATCATGATCACCTTTGAAATGGTAGCAAATCTGTGACACCTATGTTTTGTTATATGCTTTTCATTTTCACATAATTAAGTCTCAAAGGCAAAACAAAAAACAAAACAAAACAAAAAAACAGGGAGAACATGAAAAAATGAAGGAAATTAAAAAAAAAAAGGCTGAGTTTATTTTCAGTAAGTGAAGAAACAGAAAAACACCTATGGGGACACAGAATGCACATGCCAGGTACAGATACGCGGAGATTTTTTGCTACATGCAGCATCAGCCCTGAAAGTTAAATGTACTTACTAAAGTATATTTGGCTGCTGTAGTGCATGGCTGTAATCCTCTCGGGAGGATCACTGGATGTCTGCAGCCAGCTTAGGCTACATAGCTGGACACTGTCTCAGAAAGCCAAGAAAAGCAAGCAAACAAACATGAAACCGCCCGAATATTTTTTTTTTTGTCTTTGTAAGAAGTAAAAACATGAAAATGCTTTAATTTTGTGAATTTGAAATTGCTGACTCTCTTGGTATCAACAGCCAAGCTGTTTGAGAGCAATTTCTCGCTTTTTTTTTTTTTTATTGTATAGTTGGTTACCTGGATGTACCTCCACTGTAGAATCTATGTGTGAGGAAGTGTGTGTTGGGTTGTGCATTCCAAGAGCAGAAACTGCATGAATGAAAACATCGTAGTATAGTCAGCTTACACCCAGCTTATGTATGAATGCTTTGGGTTCATTTCCCTCTGTTCTATAAAATAAAATACTCCACATTATATGGAACATTTACATTTCCTAGTTTGAAGAGACAGGCAAAATATCCCAGTTTACTTGTCCATGGTGTATAATTTCTTTTCACGACATGGAAGGATAAATTTCACTCTTTAGCCCTGTTTGAAAGGGTCTGTGAGCTTTATGAGGTAGGGTCTGATTGTGCAAGGGGAGAGACACTGGGGTGAGCCTTTGATGGTCCTGCTTCTGTTTAGTATTTTTTTTTTCTTATGAGATAAGATGTCATGTAGTGTAGACTCACTGCAACACTCTTATGTCGGCTTGAGCTCTTGGCTCTCCTGCTCCTACCTCCTGAGTTTTCCAGTTGCACTGCCACACCCAGCTCTGTCCCTCCACAACTACAATGCAGTCAGCCTCTCTTATGGAGCAAGTCTGCCATGCCTTCCCCTGAAAGCTCTCTGTCTCAGTCACTGTTCTGTTGCTGTGAAGAGATACCATGGCCAAGGCAACTCCTGTAGAAGAAAGCATTCAGTTTGGGGGCTGGCTTACAGTTTTCAGAGGGTTAGCCCATTATTGTCACGGCAGGGAGCATGGCAGCGTCCAGGCAGACATTGTGCTGGAGAAGGAGTCCCAGAGCTACATGCAGCAGGCAGAGAGAAGGGATGGAGGTGGCGGGGAGGGGGAGAGGGAGACCCTGGACCAGGTGTGGGTTTTTGAAACCTCCCCTATTGACACACTTCCTTCATCAAGGCCACACCTAATCCTTCTCAAATAATTCCATTTTCTAGTGACTAAAGATTCAAATGTGTGAGCCTAGGGTGCTGCTTTTCATTCCACTACATCCTCTTGTATGTGAATCCAAGCATGTTCTTCTCTGGAGAGCCTTCTGTCAGTTATTCTGTCTTCAGTCAAAGTAACTAATCATAGTTATAGGAGGATAACTTGGTGGGTAAAGCCACACAAGGAGAAGGGCCTGAATTTGGGTCCTCAGCACCTATGGAAAAGGTTGGTAACTGAAAGCCTAGTGATGGCTAGCAGGGAGGTAGATGTCACTACCTTCTAGTCTAGCTAAATCAGCAAATTCTAGGCTCCTTAAGACGTTCTCTCAGGAAAATAAGGTGATGAGCCATAGAAGAAGACACCTAAAATTACCTTCTGTCTTTTCTGCAAGTTCATGCATGAAGGAGAGAACATACAGCTATACACATGCATATCATTAACATACACACACACATGCTCACACTCACACATATGCACATAGGTAAGTAATACAATAGATGGCATCGTTTCCCCCAGTAGTTATGTATTTGCGAATGTTTTATCTGTTACTCTAGGGAGCAGTTGATAAACATGGCTTTGGCCATTCTTGGATCACGTTAGAATAGTGAACGAGATGAACACTGATCTGTCAGTAAACTAAAATGGAATGCTCCCTGTCCTGTTCTCCATGGCTCATAACCAAAAACGGAAGAGGATTCTTTGTTCAGCGATCATTCTGAGCAGCGTAATTTGGTAGTTGATTTCTTTTGTTTGTTTGTTTGTTTGACCGCAAATAACTACACATTTCATTGCTGGTTCTTAAGTTCCCACTGTTTTTATTGTCTTGTCCTTATCTCACACGTTGATAGCCTGATTTTTTCCCCTTTGGGCTCAGGAGGGTGCTGTTGCTTATACATCTGAAAGGGAGCCAGGCCTTCCAGTCCTCAGCACCACCGCCACCCTGTTTCCTTTCAGCCAGGTTTACAGGGAGGAAGATTACTTCAGTGACTGAGGAGCCCACAGCCTTCATGTCTCATTCTTTTGAGGGAAAGAAGCTGTGTTATCACTTGAAGCTGAATGCTAATCTCCTTTCTGCTCTTATTCTCCTATAACCTGCCAGTTTGTGCTGTTGCAGGTGACTCCAGACTCTATTATAGCAAATCTTTTGACTGAAGCTTTTGAAGCTGCATTTTGTTGCTGTTGTTCAGACCTTTACGTGATTTTCCCGCCTCACAGGGAGGAGAGGGCTTGGAAGGCAAAAACTCTGGTTTATAGAGGGTTGGTATTTTCTAGCTGGCAGAAAATTTCTCAAAATGCTTTGGGCAGCCTCTAAATGTTACACTATTCAGATGGAGTTTGTTCTACAGAAAGTTTAATTTTAGTAACTTTGCCTTGCCGAGACAAACCTGTAGACAAACCTAAAGGTTTCAGGGAGTTCATTATTTGAATTTTTTTATTAAATTGACATGATATATGATGGTGATGTAGGGATGACCCCATGTTTTAGAAAAGACATCAGGGTTTGTCATGAGTTTCCTTTGGTTATATCAAACTTGAATGGTCACCAGCCATTGGGGATAAACTGCTTTATAAAAACTAGAGATTTCAACATCAAGTGGATGCTATTGAAAAAGAAAATTTGCTCTGTTTAAATTTTGTTTTTTGAAGGTTTAAAGGAGCACTGTGGTAGGACCTGATTAAAAACTTAAAACCTCTCAGTTATTTTGATGAATGGCTATATACAGAACTACTTATGGACATTGAGGATCCCATTCTATTATTAAATTTAATATAATTTTCATTAAAACAGGTCTTAATAAAAGGAGAGGAATATTAAAACTTATCCTTCTGCCTATCATCCCTCCACTGACAGATTTTTTTGGTGTCCAGAAGATTGGTTTTAGGGTTTTGTGATGGAAGGGTACCTTGGTGGATCAGGGCTAAGGAATGCCTCAGAGATCATACCGCTGCAGGACTGATGTCAAGCAGGGTGGTACAAGGCCACCTCTGAGCTGGGACAAGAGTGAGGCTGGGGAGGATTTATAAGGGTTCAGGACTTGCGGGAACAGTG
Organism: Meriones unguiculatus; assembly: GCF_030254825.1. Classification (NCBI taxonomy): domain Eukaryota; kingdom Metazoa; phylum Chordata; class Mammalia; order Rodentia; family Muridae; genus Meriones; species Meriones unguiculatus. The sequence goes on along the minus strand of NC_083350.1, from coordinate 113,647,717 downwards.
GACATGTATCCTATTCAGCTGCTGTTGATGAAGCAGCTGCTGTTGCTGAACTGCTGAAGGCAGGTTGGGGTTGGGGGCTACTGCTTCTGGAATGTGGGCAGTTTCTGTCAGTTGGTGCTTGGCTAAGTTTAGAGACAATGAATAATCTTCTTCTCCCATTCTGGTCAAGTGCTTTTGCCAACTATTTTCTTTTGATATTTTAATATCCCTCTTTTAATATTTAAAAACTCGTTACTATAGAAGTTTTCAACCAGCCAGCTGGGCTCTAGCTAGATTAGAGATGAGATAACAGACCTCCATTTAGCTATCATTCCAGTTCATCCTAACTGCAATTCTTCTATTAAAGAAAAACATAAAACAAGAATAAAAAAAAAACCTTCTTTTATGTTCCTTTACAGTATTTATAACTCCAAAACTCCACTCTTCCCTTTGCGGTTGAGTTGTTGCTTATGGCTTATCCTTGTTTACTTCTTCTAGGCTCCTGTTTATTCCTTCCCACTCTAGCTGCTCAAAGAATCTCAGCTTCTTTTTCTTCATCCTGGTGCTCCAGCTTGATTTAAGGCCTCTTGTAAATGGTGTATTTACCTAGTAGCTGTTATGGACTTAAGACAAAGACTAAAATCATCAGCGAGCTTTATATTCTAATTTTGTTTGGTTTGTTATTTGAATTCATTCAGCCCAAAATATAGGTTTCTTCTTTATGATGATTCTGAGATTCAGATTGGTCCAGACATAATTATTTGATAGCAGGCTATCTCTTTTCTATTCTTTCTAGATCTCCAGCTGAGCACTACATAAACTCACAGGAAAGAAAAATTTAAAGTATGCTAGATATGCATTACAGAAGTCTATCAGTTTTCATTTTGTAAGGTACCACTCGAGAAACGTATTGCGGTTTTTCAAAGTACCACTTTTTGACTCTTAAAGATTTACGAAATTTCTTTGATCACAGTATGTGACTTTTAGTTTCTTTATACCTGTAAAACAAGAGACTGAGTCCAAATGAATATGTTGTAGAGGTAAAATAGCAAGAAAGACGAAAGCATGGATGTTCCAATTGGAAAAAAAATGGTCTTGGCAGCGGGAAGAATGTGCTGAATTTAAGCTGTCAAAGCAGCAGTCTGAAGTTTCTGGTTCTTGGACAGGATAATTTGTAGTCTTCTATTCGCTTGCACTCTGCAGTATAATCTTCTCCACAGAGGCACTAACTTCTATGTTGTTTATAAAGAAAGGGAAATAACCCCTCTGGATTCATTAGCTTTCATTTCCATATATGCAGAGCAGGCCACAATAATAAAACCACCATTAGGCTCACTGTGTGCTAGGGAGGTGTTTTCTGTGCTCCATTGTGTTAGAGTATAGATTATTCCCCTAGTGCATAGATAGAGATATGAACCTTACTGATGTGAAATAATTCATCCACAAATTCACAGATCTTGCACAGTGAAAAGGGGTTCCATTCAAAATTTTCATCCCCCAAAACACAGTCTTTCTATTGCATTGTTCTTGCACGATTTTAGTGAAAATGGAGGATCTAAATGGTATCATGAAAGAAATAATTTATCTTTTAGGCATTGGGGGCAATACTGTTTACCTATATTACATTTGAATGTAAGGAACATGTTCTTTCATGTGCAGCGGATAGTTTTATGGGTTCTACTGAAAGACCAAAAGATAAGCAGCGATTGTTAACACTATGTAGAGTAGGCGCGGTATAGCAAGAGCTACCTCGCTGCATTCTTTCCCGCCTTCCGGTTCCGGGTGGGTACGTGACTGGGCTCACAATCTGCCTTCCCGCCTTCCCTGTTCTGGGTACGTGACTTAACTACGGCTTTGTTCAAACCACCAATCAGACCCCTGTAACTATGCTTCTCGCTTCTGTAACCGCGCCTCCTGCTCCCGAGCCCTATAAAAACCCGTCACCCCAACCAAGAGGCGCGCAAGTCCTCTGATAGGCTTGGTCGCCCCGGGTACCCGTGTATCAAAATAAACCTCTTGCGGCTTGCATCCGAAGGCTGGTCTCGCTGTTCCTTGGGAAGCGGGGTCTCCCCGTCTAGATAGGCTCCTGGGAGTCTTTCACTACAAATGTAAAGGTGGCTAATATTTTATCCCAAAGTCTACCTGCAATAAAGAATAACTATATGCATATCTACAGTATCTACCATTTACTCTGCACTAACTGCTGACAGAATCTCATATAAATTCCTAGAGAAACACAAATGTCAGGCAAACAAATTTAGTCTTATTAGAGAGGAGCCTTAATCGCATCTAAATATCTCATCTAAGTTTGTGCAGTGTGTGTGTGTGTGTGTGTGTGTGTGTGTGTGTGTATGTGTGTGTGTGTCTGTGTGTCTATGTATGTGTCAGGGTGGGGGCAGACAGGATCTCCTATGTAGTCCTAGCTGGCTTTGGATTCACTACGTAGACCAGCCTGGCTTCAAACTCGCAATGGCCCTTCTACCTTTTCCTTCCAAATGCTGGGGTTAAAAGCATGTGCCATCATTCCTAATTTTATATTTTAATTAAGACTTATTTGGTTGTGAGTCAGGTTCTTTCTCTCTTCCTCTCAGTGTCTCATATATGCGTGTGCTATATGCATATGTGTGCCAGTCCGTGTACATGAGTGTGTGTCCCCATGTGGAAGTCAGAGATCAACTTCTAATGTTTGTCTCCATTTCCTCCACCTTATTTTTTTGAGACATAGTCTCTCCCTTAACCCGGAGTTTGCAGGTTTGGCTAGATTGGCTGTAATCTACTTATCTTTCTGAGATGCCCTTCTCTCCTCCCGACCCTCAATTTTCTAGAGTGTTGAGATGCAAATAATATGTATACCCTGGAGGATCCTATTTAGTGTGGATTGTAAAAAAATACGTTAAAAACGATTTGCTTTATTTTTAGTTGTGTGTATGTGTGCTTCTGTCTATGAGTGGGTTTGTGAGTTTTAGGTGGTTGAGATCCACCCGAACCCAGCTTCTTGGCAATACAGTTTGTTCTCTCTCTCCTCCTATTCTTTCCTTCCTTCTGTCCTTCCTTCCTATCTTTTATTGAAAACTTTTTTTTAATAATTTACTTATTTTAATTTTATGTGCATTGGTGTTTTGCCTGCATGAATGTCTATGGGTATCAAATCTTGGAGTACAGACAGTTAGTGCTCTTAACTGCTGAGTCATCTCTCCAGCCTCAACTTTTTTTCTCAAATAATATATCCTGATTTTGGTTTTCTTTCCTCCTAATCTTCCAAGCTTCTCCTATCTCCCCTCCCTTCCAGATCCACAACTATTCTGTCTCTCATTTGAAAACAAACACACTTCTGTGGGATAATAAAATAAAATGAAATACAAATAAAAATAAAAATAGCATGTTGGAATTGGACAAAACAAGCAAATAAAAGGAAAAGAGCCCAAAGGAAGACATATAAGAGTCAGAGACCTTCTTGTTGGCACACTCAGGAGACCAATAAAAACACTAAACTGGAAGCCATAATGTATATATTCAAAGGGCCTGGAGGGTGAAAAGAGAGAAAAAATTAAATTAAATTAAAAATAATAAGATAATTAAAAATAGAAAAAGAAAAGCCCTGACAGGACATTGTGAGACAAGGAGACTCCAGAGATGCTGCTGGGCCGTCCAGCCTACCCTTCAGAATATTTTGTTTCCCATTGAGAGTCCCTTGTAGGAAACTAAATTTTCATTTGTGAGTGGTTGTCAGTTGAAGATTGCATCTGAGTCAGGGGTGAGGGCGTGTGACCACTTCTCCTTTCAGCTCTATGACCCCAACTGGTGCTAATCCATGAAGGCCCTGTGCATGCTGCCTCAGTCTCTTTGAGTCCATATGCACATTGATCCTATTGATTTAGAGGACCTTGTTTCCTTGGTGTCCTCTGTCCCCTCACAGTATGTGTTCTTAACTGCTGAACCATCTTTCCTGCTCATGCAAAGGAAGCTTGGATATCTGAGATTTTCTGTGTACCTATATCAAAAAACACTGCACATTTTCTGATTTCATATATAAAACTCGTGAGGCTAGATATGAGTCTCATTTTAAAAGTATTACTCAAATACAATAATAGAGTGTATAAACTCTGAGTTATGCACCTTCATAGTAAGATACATTTAATCTTTCTATGAGGAAATATGCTAGTGTTTACCTTAAATGGAATGAAAACTATAGATTGTTTCATGTCAGGCCTTTTTGTTTGTTTTTATTAGTTTTATTGGGGCATAACTCATAGTACCATCCAATTGGTCTAGTTAACCATTCAGTGACTGGTTTTGAGTGCATTTGAGGCTTTGTACTATTGCCACAGCTTTAAACCTAAAAATGCAATTAAGGATAGGAATTTTGGACTTGTAGTTATCACTGTTTCAAAGATGTAGGATTTTATGTTTATTCTTCTTTATCTTTTATATTCTAACAGGCTTATTGGGAAAAGTTTTGACCTCAAACAATGTGGGTCAGTAAACCTGGTTGCAGTCTCAGTGGAATGCTTGTGTGCTCACTGACATCTTTGATACGCTTGGCTGTCTTATTTCCTGTTTAACAGATTCATAATGGAGCTTGAGTAATCAGGCTATCCTTTGGAGGGTTGTATATGGTTTACAGTGTTTGGATCCTTAATTTGTTTTCATAGTGCAATGATAAATCGTGGGCTCCTACATATACAAATTTCCAGAGCAGGAATCTTATGTCAGTATTTGATTGCTTTCCTGGCTGTGTATTTGGTGCCTGTAGTCTTTGTTTTTCCAACAAGTGCCAGTGGCATACAGTGTAAACATCAAAGAGAGTACCTTTTGCTTTTTCTCATATATTTGTTTTATGTGTCTCCTGTATGTGCAACAGTAATTAGGTTGTATTTCAAACATAAAACTCCCTTTCTCAAAGCTGTGACTCAGTGTTCTGTTGTCAAAGAAGAAAGGCTGGAAAATCTGGGATAAACTAATTTCGTTACCTGTTTGGATAAAAAAACAAAACAACAACAACAACAAAAAAACGGAAAGCATATTTTATATAAACTAAACACACATGAAAAGGATAGTATGTAGTCGATTTCTTTATGCCTTTAAAGAAATGGCCAACCTAACTTCCTGCACACAAATGTACCTCTGAGCAACTATAAAAGAGCAATAACATCAAGTTAATTATGGGAGAGTGATTCTATAAAAAATTTAATATGCCATTAAGACATTTGCTGATTTACATCGGATTTGTATAAAGGTCACTTGAACCTGTACCTCTGCGTCCAGCTGGTTTCTTTTTCTAGACTAATTACGAAAAAGCCTCTGAAAAATGTTAGACATTTGAGAGAAGTTGTGATTTTAGAGATAAAAGGACCGTGCTGGGAAAAGTATGGTCATACGGCATAATGACACGAATCCTGCAGTTCTAATCAGGAGCCCTGCCTGTCGCACAAGCTTACTTGTGCCTCTGCCTACTTGTGTAATTTTCAACAAGTCGTTTAACCTCTCCAGGAGAGTATTTTCCTAATAGGAAATAGGCCCGAGGAGGCCTCAAAGATGTGTGATATCATTCAGTTTTTAACATGGTTAAAAAAAAAAACAATTTTAGTGGATTTCTTTTGTAAAATTACAATTGTATCTGTCTTTGAAATAAACAGACTGAGAAGACATATTTCTTGTGCAGGTATGACATTCCCCATTTCCAGGACTAAAAAGTTCAGATTCTGAAGTACTCCAACAATGTTTCTTTCTTTTGTTCCATCCTCACTGCCTGGGAAGACAGTCTCCTGTATCCCAGGCTAGCCTCAAACTTGCTATGTGGCCAGAAAAGGATGACCTTGAACTTCTGATTCTCCTGTGTTTCCCAGTGCTGAGATTTACAGGCATGTGCCACTTATTCTGTGCCAGGGATCAAACCCAGGCTTTGCACGTGTTAAGCAAACACTACTAACTCGGCTTTATCCACAGCCTTAAAATGAAGTTTTGTGAGAGCCAAGCATGAACTTTGCACTGGAGAGCTGTTTGTTTCAGAGCAATACATTTGTGTCCAAAACGGTATTTCCCTTGTGTCCATTTTAACACAATGAGGTTGTCTTTTTCCATTGTCCTCAGTAGAATTAAAACTTGACAGGTTGTCTAAAATGTCATCCCTTAAAAGTCAGTCTCCTTTTCCAATTCTTTATAAATGTGCCATTCTTACATTAGATGTGTTATTTTATCCATGTAATCAGAAGTTGATTTTAATCTCCTGTTCTCTTCAGGTAAAAAAAGTGTGCCTCTCTTAAATACTAGAATTAATTTGCCATTATTGATTGCACACTTTAAAAACACCAAAGGAAACCCACCAAATGTACCTGCAGAGGCTCAGAGGTCTGAGATTTTTCTCTGGAAGAAGGCAGCTGGTGACTATCTCCTGCTCTGCGGTCAGAGCTGAGGCTGGTAATACTGCTGGCCAATGGCGTGGCTGCACTCTGGACTACCATTTGCAGATGTCTGATCTTTCTAGTAACAGAGCTGATACACTGACATGTGTTCGAGATTGGACTCTACCAAGAAGTTTAAGTTCAGTGATAGGAACCATTGCATTTTACACAAGATGCATGCATCTTACAAAGGACACTTACGCTCACTTTTAATCATATCCGAGTCTTGAGCACATCTCTGGAGAGAGTGTTTTTAGTTTTAGTTTTTAAATAAAGTTAATAAGTTAGGTTTTGCCTTCCCCCATTTTTACCTTAACAGTTTAGCAGGCTGCGATTTAAAGCACTCTAATTTTTCCAGGCTAACACTAGGGCACAAAACTCCATGTTTTCTCAGAGCTTTTAGGGAATCACCCTTTATTGAGAATCTCCATCGCCTGTAGTTTTGAAACAGACTTAATTAATTGAGCACCAAGTTTCATCTGTAAATTCCGAATTTGTTCAATACACTCAAAGTAAACTTCACTAACGACTTCCCCCTTAAAGAAGCCCACATGAACAAAGGTACTTTCCAGGGCCAGCTAGCTACCTAGAGAAGTTCAGTGTAGCTGTGAAACTTAGCTTACTATATAAGGTTGGGTACTCTTCTTTTTCTTCGTATTTCTTGTTTATTTTCTACTTTGTTACATATATATGACATTAAACATAAATATGTATGTATATGTACACATATATTGTATATATCCTAAACATCCTAAGGGATGGGGGGATACATTTGATGTAAATATTATACCAGTTTAATACCATTTTTAATTTTTGGACTAGCATTGTTCCTTTCGGTGTTATCTTTCCAGGCATATATGAAACACTGATGTTTGATTTTCTCTAAAGTCTCTGGGACAGGTACATTGGTAGCTATGACTTGTTTCAGCTGAGCCATAGCAGAACCTTTAGTGGGTCTCATTCATTCTGTTATATTCTCTTTAGATGCCCTTTCATTTCTCTTTGATAATGCAGTATCTTGTTTTCTCAAAAAATAAAATAAAATAAGGCAGTTGAATGTCATTAGGAGTTTTGAAAATAAGTTTTGAATTAAAAAAAAATGAATTAAATCTACAAATGTCAACATGAACTTGCCACCGCCCTGATTTGGGTTTGGTTTTGAAGCAGGTCACCTAAAGGCTCATAGCTTGTATTGTAGGCATGGTCCCCAGCTAGGGATACAGTGGAGGCTTAATTAGGTTTTGAGGCCTCTAACTTTTTCATGAGCTATATGGGATGTAGCTGAGTGGACTATGAGGCAGAGCCATGCTGCAGGCCCCAGGTTGCAAGGCCTTGCCTTGGAAAGGTCCTTTGTTCAGACCCTCCAGTCTCTCTCTCTCTCTTTTTTTTTCTTCTTCCTAGATGTCATGAGGTGAGCAGCTCTGCTCTGCTGTATCATCCTTGTCATGATATTGAGGTCAGTCCTGTGTTCTTAGGGTTTCATGACAGGACAGGAACCTTTGAACCCTTAAGCCAAAATAAATCTTTTGTCCTATACATTATTTTCTTCTGGTGTTTTGTCACAGTGAAATATAAATTATTGACTTCTTAGTTTGGAGCTCATTAAGTCAAATTTCAGATTCTTAGTATTCTATTCTAATAAGAATTGTTACATTAGTTTTAAGCATAATCATGGATTTATTTCAAATTTTCTGTCCGCTCTTATGAATTAATATATATATATATATTTTTTTTTTCCTATCTTGTTCAGACAGCTAATTGAGGGAGGCAATGAGACACCCATTCTTTTACTAAAAACATCTCAAATATGAGGTGTTTTTCAGATCAAATAAGTTAATACATAGATATCTTTGTGTTCCTGTCACATGGTAAGTGCCCCCAAACATGAAATATTCTATTTTTATTTAAGATGACCATGCTGGTCATTAGGCATTTTTAAATGTATTTGTCAGAAGTAGTGTAGATTTAGCTGGAACCCTTGCTAATATTTTAGGGAATCCAAATTTTCTTAGGGAAAATGTAAATAAATTTGAATGTTATGATTGTTATGTGCAGGGATGCGTAGACTGTATTTAGATTCTTCAGTTATTGAATTGAAGTGGATGTTACTCAGTGGATGCACATTTGCTTAGCACAAAGAATATCCCTAATGGCACGAAACAAAATAAATCAACCATTAAAAAACAGAATGCATCAGTTAGTGCTTCTCCAAATTTCAGCATTATATACTTATCTATTTGTCAAACAATTTTTTTCCCCCGAAAGCTTTGTTTGAATTTGCAACAAAAAGTATTTAATGTTGTTGTTTACTACATAAACCACTTAACAGGTTGGGGATGGATTTTTAGGAAAGATCTTTATAGATGACGTTTTTAAAACGTTTCTTCTGTGATCCCACCTTGTCAAGTCCAGGAGATGTACTCTCAGATTGCACATTGTGTTTGGGCACAGTACTTTTTTTCTTTTGAGACATAGTCCTATTCTGTACTTCAGGGTCTGTTCATACTTGCTATGTAATACAGGCTAAATTTGAACTCAAAATGCTCTTCCTCAGCCTCCCCAATGCTGCAGTTGCAGCATTTATGCTACAGTGTGGAGGTCTGCACACCTGCTGTTGCAGGAGTGTTCCTGTCTTCTTTTTCAGGGTCCTCTCATCTAGTGCTGCAGACTTACTGTCCGCCTTAGACATCAGCCTACATCCTAAGGACTCCTGGGAGGGAAGTGGGTACTTTAAGGTCTCAGAACTGATGCTATAGGAATGAAAGGATTCAGATTTTCTTCGTCTTGCTCAAGTCATTTGACAGACAAAACGATTCAGTCTTGTTCTGCCTATCTCCTTTTCCTTTCCCTCTTTCCTTCATTCTTTGCGTGTTCCCTTCATTTTTGTCTTTCCTTCATTAACATTTTTGTTGTAGAATGGTGGCCTCTATAACATAACAGACATTATTACCCTCAACGGAACACCTATGTCTGCTTGCAAGAGATGCTCAAAATTGGGTCTGTAAGTCTCTTCCTTTGAGAAGAAACTGAGAATTATTAGACCCTCACCTGATGTTCTAGCCACTTTTGCTAATATAATTCTGCCCCTGCTATGTGTTTTCTTTTTTTCTTAGGGTGGAGCTACAATATACACAGTGTACATTATACATAGTGAACAGGTAACTTTATCTCTGTAGCTATGAGGAAGTTGTCATCCATGGTGAGGTGATACTTTTTTGGGGTCTCACCCATATTCCTGCACCCAGTGCTTCTGTTAGCACTGGGTAACAGAACTAACTGGTAAATCCAGTTGTTTTCTGAGTTGCACCTTTGGTACAGTCATTACCTTAGTCTGTTGTTGATCTGTCTTGAAGGAGCAGGTGTTTGTTCATGTCTCCCCAGGGAAATTAACAAAGCAGCAAAGCAACACTATTCTACTCTCCTTCAGTGACTAAATATAGCCCTACAGTTTAGCAAGTGAGTCTAGATTCACAGTTTTGGCACATTTACAATATATTGGAAATTGTTTCTGCTGTAAGGGGTAGAGTTTATCCAATGAAAGTGCTTTAAGGGTTTTCTCTGTTTTAAATCCCAAGTTAATACAGTATTCACTAAGAGGAGCAAACCCTTAAAGGAACTGATATAAAATACCCGTTTTTTTTTTGTTTTTTTTTTTTTTTTAGCTATCAAGTAAGGAAAATGGAAAATTTATTAAGTACCAAAAAACAAACAAACAAACAAAAACAAAAAACAGCAACAACAATAAAACACCTTCAAGTGACAGCATATGCTGGTGAGGTTGTGGAGAAAGAAAACATTTCTCCCTTGCTGGTGGGAGTGCAAACTTTTACAACCACTTTGAAAATTAATCTGGGACTTTTACAGAAAATTGGGAATAGCCATACCTCAAGACCCAGCTATACCACTCCTGTGCATACAGCCTAATGATGCTCCACCATACAATAAGGACATTTGCTTACCCGGGGAACTGTAGAGAGCTGCGGAATGCTATGCCTTAAAGATGGAGCTGGTTTCCGCCTTCCACCTTCCCGATGGTGAGTGCTCTCTGTCACGAACAACTCCACATTTGGCTAAGGCCGAGGATCTGGCTTGCTTCCATGTATGTGGACCTATCTGCATTGCCCCCGTGGCACGCCTGGGTTGGTTACCCAGAGGCTATTTAAGCTGTGGGCTGGCTTTCCCCGGGGTCCGAGGATTGTTCAATGTTCCTGAATAAACTGCATTGAAAAAAAATAAAATAAAATACCCGTTTTAAGGAAACGGAGCTGTAGAGTTACCCAGCCATGGTCTCTTTAAAAATCCCAGTGTAGAGAAGCCTCTCCCTCCATGCACCCCTGCCAACAGGTGATGAGTGCCCAGGGGTTGTCTGAAAGCAGAGATGGTACTAAACCTCGTATGTGCTGTGGTTTTCTATACACATTTTCAAATGTAATGCTCTTTCCGCTTTTAGGAAGTGCTCCTCACACTGCAGCCCTGGCTTTTGCCATTTTGTTTGCTTGGTCACAGAAAAACTTGCACAAATCTCATTTCTTCTCCACAGTTTTACAGGTAAAAGATTCATGCTTACTTTTGCTTTTAAATTGAATGATACGTTTTTGTTTTCTTATTAAGTCAAGAACTTTTATCTTTTTTGAAGCAATCCCTTTATTGTTTTTCTTTTTTTTTATTGTAAGTATGCTTCTATGAGGAAGTATATGTTTATTTTTGGTTTTCAAATTCTTTTTTTTTTAATTTTTTTAAAAATTTTTCTTATTAGTTACATTTTGTTAACTCTGTATCCCAGCTGTATCCCGCTCCCTCATTCCCTCCCAATCCCACCCTCCCTCCCTCATCTCCTCCCAGCCCGTTTCCAAGTCCACTGATAGGGGAGGACCTCCTCCCCTTTCATCTGACCCTGTTTAAACATGACACCTTTATTGTTTTTCTTTGGCATGTTAAAAAAAAATAGGCATCATTACTGTTGGAATATATTAAGCAAAATAAAATTAACGTGAACATAAATATTTATATCAAGAAATATTCTAATAACCACTTTGCCTTTTAAATGACTAGGGGTCAATAGTTTCAATTTATGACTTGCAAATTTATTTATTATGTTTTCATTTAAGTTTTTGAGGGGGTCATAACTAAAGAAAGGAAAATAGAATAATTGGCGTTATGTTGTTTTACGAAGATACGTAGACTGTAGAGGTTGAATTGGGGTCTTTGAATTCTGACAGACCTACAATTATTCTCAGTCCCTGTCTACACTCTTTTCTTCATTGCTGTTATTTGTTAATTCAGACATTTGTGCACTCATTCATCTAAAAATAGGTACCTTCTATTGGCCAGTTCTTGCTTAGTTACTCCACACAGTATAAAACATAACTAAAACCAAGTTCTTCCTCCAGAGCTGCTATTCTTGTGGGAGCAGTGAAATTTGTTTCTGTAAGAAAAGTGATAATAAGATTATATGCTTAATATCACTTTGGGCCTTATTAGCTACTTCAGGCTTGACCTTTACAGTATTTGGAATCTTTCATATAAGTGGTACAAGTTTAAGCCTGGAAGGCTTGGAGGAGGATTAATATAGATTGGAGAATGAAGTTTATTCTGTAGATGAGGGTGAGTGGTAAGGAGAGTGGCACTGTTAGGTCTAAATATATAAATTAGATCGATACTTAGAAAAATTACATAGTAGTTTTGCAGATAGTTTGAAGTTTTGAATACTAAGTAACTATGATTCACCGAGACTTTGCAAGTGCTGAGTAAAGATGGACTTTTATGTCAGATAATACTACCTTCAAGATAGAGGAGGAAAATATAATGTGATGAGCTCGTGTTTGGAAGAACAGAGGTCATGAGGGTAGAGTTTGGCTTAATGTTCTGGTAGTTAAAGCAGACTGGACATAGAATGGAAGGACATGGCTTTGAAATCTTTTTAGAATGTTTATATCTTTACTTTTATTGTATGAATGTTTTATCTACATGTATGGCTGTATGTCACATGGGTGCCTGGTCCCTGTGGAGGTCAGAAAAGGACATCATATAGAATACAACAGGAGTTACAGGTGGCTGTGAGCCACTGTGCGGATGCTCTGGTCAAAGCTGGGTTTTCTTCAAGAGCAGCCAGTGCTCCTAACTACTGAGCCCTCTCTCCACTTCTAGTTTTAAAATATTTTGTTCTGCTAATTAGCTGTGGGACACTGTGCAACACATTTAACCTTGAGAAATTTGAGTTCTTTCTGCCTTTTTAGGAGAGACTAATTCACAAAGTCGACAAATACAAGCATTTGTAAGAGCACTGCTAAATGTTGTCCATATAAAGCTACTGTGTAAAATATTTAATATATATTCATAATTAGTGTTGCTGTTTCTAATCGGTAATTGCCATTACATCCCACAGTGTGATACAATTACAGGATGGAATGTTTTCTAGGCATGCCTGTCCCCACTAGATGCCAGGACCTCATCTGGGAGGTGTAAAATGACTTAACAGGTGTTTGAATTCATTAGCCAATTATGTACAATTTTTCATTTCCTCATAATATCTAGTTTCTTCCAGAACACTATAATAGAGCTTAATTTGTATTCCCTTTACCATATCAATTGGATGGCTTGCATTTGTTTCCATTGTCGAAAGTATGGGTTGATTTAAAACATGGTACATAGAACAAAAATAGGTTTTGAAAATTTGATCCATACTGTAAAATTTCTGGCATGTTTTGTTAATAGCTAATAGCAATCATGGAAACTGGTACAAGAATAAAATTTCCTGCTTAATCCTGTTTGGGATAGGAACAGTATATCTAGTTATTTTAATCATCATAATCAGAATTTATAGCACAGTGTTAACATTTTTCATCCTTTGTTCTTGTTTAACTTGATATTGACGTGAATTGCACAACAATGTTTGCATTTCCCAATATTGTTGAACTAAAGGTGCCTACCAAGGCATGGCACAGGGGACCTGGCAACTAAGGGTTTTGAACAAGAGTGCATTTAAATAAATAGGTTCCAGTAAGGTCTTATAAATCTGATTCCTTTCACTCCCCTTTCCCTTTTGCTCAATCCAAACTAACCGAATGTCAGTCATGTACCTGGCAAAACTTCATGCTTGTCTCTCGGCAGGGTTCGAAGGGCTGTGAGCCAGTCAAAAATGATTGACAGTTCAGTCAGAAAGAGTCCACTAAACCACAACGGCTAAAGCATACAGAATTCCCATTAGACAAATGCTTTCTGGACCTTGTCCAGTGATAATAATCTATTAAAACAAGTTGTCCAATCTTATGAGTTAACTTGAAAAGAGAAGTGGATGTGGGGTGATTTGCAAAATGTTTGCACGCGTAGGTTCAGTTTATTTAATTTTCAATAATTAAGGCATGGCAATGATTAGTACTAATTGGAGCTGTGTCAGGCGGAAAGAATTATCCAAAAATGTTTTGAACATTAATGAGCCTTAGTCAGTAAATCTCATTTAACTCTGGGGCTTTTAATTGATAATATTAAAAAGAAAATCAAAGGTATACATCTTAATGAAGAAATAGTGTTTTAACTCAATCTGAAATCACTTGAAATCTAGTACTATAATGATAGCTACAAAGGCATGATTAGAAAGAAAGTTTAATAACAGGGGTTTTAATGGCACTAAAAATAAATATTAAATAAGTGCCTAATTCTTTTTTAGTTAATCTGAAGTAATAAAACTTCTGGATTGCACTGAAGTCTCAATCAAATAATGGCCAAAGCAACAACCATCATAAGAATTTCACAGTTTTCAAGTCATCTGCTACCAAGTTGTCCTGGGAAGTTGCCTATAAACTTTCTGAATATTGAATTTTCCATATTAGAACTTTTTAAATGAATATGTGATTAAAATAGAATTTCACATTGGGAAAAACGAAGGTTAGGGATTGTTATACAGCAGTTTCAGGAAGAGTTCATCCACTGAGTCGCTACCAGGGACAGGCTCCAAAACTGTGTATTGCCAAGTTGCAGCTGGCAAATAAAACTAAAAACCAAAACCAACCAACCAAACAAACCATTATTACAGATGCTATCAGAATGGAACTTGATGTCAAATGTTTTATGTTTTTATTTGTATCTAAACATCTGGCTTGTTGCCACTTGACAACTATATTAATATATCCTACTGCTATCTAACATGCAATATGTAGCTACCTTATTCAGTGACGTAATGTAATATGTAGTTTTCCATCCATGATTAGTTCTAACTAAGGAAATCAGACTTGAGGCGAATATTTGTGCTTTGAGGATTTGATCCCATTTCTTCGTAAGATAAATCTTTCCCTCTAATGATGACTATTTTACTCTTTGAAAGTTTCATCTCCAGAATAACAAGATAGCTAGGCCTGGAAGATACTCACCATTTCCTGAAAATTGTGCTTCATTCTTTTTCCCGTACCGTCTATGCCTGGACCTAGTTTTTGTTTTTAAGGCGTTTTCTGAAGTGCCTGGCCTGGGGCACTACACGAGTCCACACAGCAATCTTTTGGTGCTTCTAATACATTTTTAATATAAGAGGGAACAAACCAAATGGTTCACACTTTTGTTTTCTGAACTAGATTCTGGTCACTGGTAACTCCTTTTGTTCCACTGATACTTGAAGATTTGCCACAGCCCTTGATTATTTTTTTCCCTGTACGGTTCAGCTGGGGGTAGGGTGGCAGCCCACTCCTCACTTGATTACCAGCATCACCTGTCCTTAGTAGTCCTGTGATGCCCATTTCTTCCCAAGTCTGCTGGGAATGGCGAAGATGCCCCGCCAAGTGTCACAGCATTGTGTGGCAACTTCTCAGTAGTTTATATTGTTTCCGACTGGAAGGATGATAAAACAGATGCTTTCTTTCCCATGTGAAAACCTACTTTCAGAAACTCACATTGCCTCAGTTGGCCCAATCAAGAAAGAAAACCAGTGTTACTTTATAAACTGACATTTTTGAGAATAAAGACAGGGTTTACGTAAGATGCTTAAAATGTGTCCGAACGAAAGCCTGCATTTTTATTTGTAAGAAACAGCAAAGTCACTTGCCTATTAGATATTGAATTACTTTATCTTTAGCATAAGACAGCGTCATCATATGAAAAAGCAGAACGTGGAAAAGATGCTCTAAAGAACACTGATCAGGTAGATAGGCATATTAAATAGTATTTGTATGTATAAATTTTCTTTTGCATGTGGTATCTTTGTATTTGTATAGGAAAACTCCCACACTCATTAAGTAGCTGTCTATTATGATATCTTTGAGAGAGGAGGGCTGTATGGCAGCCTCCCCACTGAGTTAAGTCTCATTATAATTTGTCTCTTTATGGTTGCAAAATGCTAGTCTCCCATGCTTACCTCATTAATGAGACTGGAACGCATCTCATAATGGGGGTGGTTCATGGCACGAAAGCCACACAAAGTCTTAAAAAAATGTTGCAGTTTAATTCATTGGTGCAGGAAATGCATTTGCAAGGGGTTTCCTGGTTAAGAGGAGATAGAGTTCCTTTCCCAAATTCAATTCATTGTGAGCACTTTTGATTTTATTACTTCCCCTTTAGTTATATGTTAAATACACAGGAGTGCAACACAAACCAAAATGTTTCGCCACTTTAAAAAAGAGATGTCTTTTCTTTTGTTTGAAACATCTTTTTCTGTTAACGTTTCTTAGGTGACAGAGGGTATTTTCTTCATATGTTTTCTTCATAAAGGCTGGATTGTTTTGCAGCTAACCTGATTTGACCATAGCGCACTGCCTGGTGGGAAGTCTTAAATCTCTTATTTGAAGCTAAACAAGATTACTCAAGGGGCTGACATTCAGAAGCTTGCTATTCGTGCAGTGGGTTAGGGGCTGTGGCACACCCAAGCACTTCCACTAATTGAACTCTTTGGGTACTTCAGCTGCAAATAGTTAGCTGTCGAAGAGCCTTGCCATGGGTACGCAAGAAATTGCTAACCGCTTGATTTCCCCACGTTAGCCTAATGAGGAAGAATGGGTCACCATGCCAACGAAAACACCATGGCAATTGGGTTAGAAGCATCTTTCTCTTGATATGTGCCTCTGGTTTGGGGTTCTGTAACACACTGCGAATCCTGTAGAGTGTTAGAGCAAGTTGAAATACTATTTAAAATTAATGTCATCTTGTATGATACATGCAAACAGCTGTGGTCAGTGAGACTGAATCCCGCTTACTCCATTTAGGAGGCAGTGAAAATGTTAGCACAGTGTTAATTTATAATCACTTGTTTTCCTTTGCTGTCAGCTTTTAGATGCTGCTGTAACAAAGCCTACCTATATATATTTTTTTGGCTTTGAAGAGCTTTAATTTTTACAACCTTTTTAAAGTATACATAATTTTTAGAGTAGATACAGGTTTATTGTCCTTCCCCCAATCTAGAAGCTAAGTCAGAGTCCTCAACTACATCACTCTCTCCCCAGTTTTCACTGTCTTTCATTCAGACATAGATAAAATACTGTTAACAAAATCCTATAATTTATTCAGATTCTCACCACCCGCTCCCCTTTTTAAAACACAATATTCTTGGTTGTTTTCCCATACTACGTAAGAGAAAGCATTACATTTATTTGTCAGAGCTTCATGGTCTTAGTCATGAAGGCTTTTGAAATTTTTCCTTTGATAACTTAGCTTTGATGATTCCTGGTCAGCTCTTCTGTGGACTCTGTCTTCATTTTGAATTTGCCTTTTTAAAACAACTTATACTGCTTTGAATATTGAGAGGAAAAAATATCCCTTAAGCGGCAATTTCATCACATAATATCAAGAACATACGCTTCCAGCAAGACATCACCATTAGAGTTGACTTTGATCATCTGTGAGAGAGTGCTTTTTTCAGGTTTATCAACAGTAAAGACTTTTCCTTTCAATACCGCTGCTTCGATACTGTTGTGGGAAGGAAGTGATTAGGCATAGGCCACATTTACGTTGTGGGTGAGGATTACACTTCCGTTCATTGTGGATAGAGCATGCATACAAAGTATTTAGAATTTCCTCACAAAATTAGATCCCTGAGAAATGAAGAGTATAGACACATTATATTTTTTATACTGTTTTAAGTTATAACCTGATGCTATTTTGCTTCTTTTGGTTCAGATTACTCCAGCTGGGTTTCTTCATACCCTTCATGCCAGTGTTCCTCTTTTTATGTATTGAGAGGAGGCTGCACTGAGCTTGAATATTTCTTATTGTAGCTCCAGAGTCAATCCTTGTTTACAAGAAGCTCTGATTCTTTTAATTAGAAATTTATATTAGAAGGAAGGTCTGTATACAAGATAAAAATTACTTAACATGTGAATAAGCAAAAATTTTAATGAGAATGTAAGCAAAAATATTAAGCACCTCGATTGTGATGCTACATGATCCTCTCCTCTCTGGTTTCTTTACTCTGCAGCTTTTTCCATCCTAAATGAAAGGGTCGTGGATACATCTAGTGTCGAACATACAGATAACACTCAGGAGGGATTTCAAGTAGACTATTAGTTTGATTTTAATTGAAATAAGGGAAAAAAGGACTAGGAGATGGCTCAGTGGTAATGTTTGCTGTGTGAGCATGAGAACCTGATTTTGAATTCCCACTTATAAAATCTGGGCATGGTGGCACACACCTGTAATCTTAGGTCAGAGGAACAAATAGAAGGTTCCCGGAGGCTCACTGGCCACCAAGTGCAGCCAGTCAGGAAGTTCTAAAGTAGTGACCTACTGTCTCAAAAATAAGATACAGAGCAATAGAGGATGACATTAGATATCCATCTTGGGCCATACCACGTGCACACACAAATACTTGCTTTTACACACACACACACACACACACACACACACACACACACACGGACACCCCTGTATTTTACAGCCAAATTTCCTAAGTCAAATACATATAAAGTTAGCCTTTACTGAGAAAATTATGTTCCATTAAGTAAGACACATTGCATGTGCTTTATTAGCTACATTCTTATGTCCACTGTCTCCTTTAGGAAAACTTTGTTTAGTGAATTGTAATCAATTTGCTGTCGGGGGTGAATTTCAATCTGTAAGTGATTATACTAAGGTCTAATGTTTAGCTGATGTACTAATGACTTCTGTTCATTGTTGAATTCAACGGGAAACATGATTGTGTGTTATAGAATAAATAAATGCTATTATAGTTTTTAAAGTTTTATCACCTCAATCTTCAAATTCTTTCATTACAAAAACTAAGATTATTTTTGACTCTCTTTGCATCTTTTAGAATACCAAACATTAAAATTCTTTCATTTTAATCTGTTTCTTGGTGTGTGTGTGGGAGTCCTAATCTTCCATAGCACCTATGTTTTAGGGAAACTCATTTTTCTTTTAATGTGAAACAAACTACCTTCCCAGGCAATTTGATTACATAAAGACTTTGATTAACCACAAAAATATCTTCTAGTTGGGAGTAATTTCCAGTTATACTTTTGGACATATTTTCTTTCTTGTCGTGTGTTAAAACTACTGTTGGTTTATATTTATGTTTTGAGGTAAAGATCCAGTGAGGATTATTTGGGTCAGGGGGAGGGCTAAGAGAAAATCTATATCGTTGGTGAAAGAAAAGCTGTGGCTTCAATGATAGATGGTGGATACAAAATAGATGGTGTATGGTTTGTTATGTCTACAGACTCTCTCCTCTGTCAGAGCTTTCAGGAAGTGATTTTTATCTACTTTATTCTTAGAACCACCATCATTGCCAAGGGCTTAATTTGGAATTAAATGAGCCTTATGCTTAAGTAATTTATTCTCATTAGTTTGCCAAAAATGAGTCTCATGATGGGTGTAATACTCCAAGGCAGAATGTTTACATTTTTGTTTCGTTGAGATTTACATATTTCTTTTCACTTTCATCTATGTCCCTGAAAACTAGAGATAGGAAGACTCTATTGAGTCTGCCTTCTTCCAGAGCAGTTTTCTGTGAACCCCGCGGGGAGGGAGGTGGGGGGAATTCTGTGTGAAATGGAGTAGGTGCATTTTGCTTCTCCCTTGTTTTTCATTTCTTTCTTTCTTTCTTTCTTTCTTTCTTTCTTTCTTTTTTTTTTTCGGAAAGAGGGTCATGGGAAAAACAATGCAACAACAACAACAAAAAGCAAACAGTCAAATGAAAACATTGTACCACTGGCATCCACAAAGGTACAAGCACCAATTATCATGACAAGGTCTCCTTATTAATGTTTGAATATTTTTAAAAGGCAAGTTTTGGATCCAGTAAACACAAATGTAGGCCTAAGGCTTCTGATTAAACTTTGTGTTACTCTACTGCACCTGTTTTTATCACAGTACCTTTCTCTATAGCCCAGTTCTAGAGGTAGCTTAGGTGACTATTAGCAGATGAGTGGGGTTATGCACACAACTTTCACACTGCCATGAAGAATTAAGGCAAGTATGTCGTGGTCTGGCGAGTGCACACAATTGAAGATCATCAATATTAAAATATTTTGGACTCAGACAAGTTTTTGAAAAACAGTATCTTTTTTTGTTTGTTTGTCGGTTTTCAGCGTGGTCTTTATATAATATGCACATTTTGCTATATGACTTCACCTAGCCATGCTGCTGTATACTAACTTGTTTTATTCTGTCTTCAATATTATATAGGAATTTATATTGATTATGTACACATGTACAATGTGCATAATTTTTCTCTTAACTGCCATATAGCTTCAAATCATAAGGGCAGAGTACCCTTTATACTGGTCTATTGAAGTTTAAAAATTTATTTTCTGGTTTGTTTTTTTTTTGGCTTTATGAGACATTACCTTTGTGTTTAGGACTATACATTTTTACTTTGTTTTAATTTTTATTGATTACACTTTATTCACTTTGTATCCCCCTGTAGCTCACTCTCCCGTCCTCTTCCAATCTCTCCCTCCCTCCCCCTTCTCCACTCATGCCCCTTCCCAAGTCCACTGATAGGGGAGGTCTTCCTTCCTTCCTTCTGATCCTAGTCTATTAGGTCTCATCAGGAGTGGCTGCACTGAGGACTAAACATTTTAAATTATCTTAGGTGTTACAAATACACATTACCGACTTATAGGTGATGTGGATTTTAATATAAGTTTTCAAGTATTCCACCAGTGCTCTACCATATCTCTTTTACTCTACCTTTTTGATTAATCTTTTAACATAAATTCAATGGCACTTATATACAGTTCTTGTTTTTTAACTTTATTTGGGGTATACATTTTCACTGTAAATTTTTAAATAAATTGTGGTTTTATTATCTTATACAATGTTTTGTGATTCCTGATTAAGAGATAAAGAATTTTCTAGGTCTAAGTCCCATCTTCAAGTTGCAGTATGATCTGGCTATTTCATCCCTGAATTCTACTTTTTATAATTGTCTCACAAACTTTTCGGATCTTTGACTTCCTGACTCTTTTATGAAGAATTCAATTTGTCTTAGAGCCTGGGAGCATGGCTTACATTTTGTTATTGTTTATTTAAAATTCAGAAAATCTTCCTTAAATATTCATGTAGTAAAGGTCCAAATCTCAGCATTTTCAGCATTGACGTAAGAAGTAGACTGCAATTATGGATGTAGTGATTATTGCTTAGTCAATGTTGGTATTCCCTAGGTATTCTACCTGGATCGGGACATGCATATTTTAATTTCTTTTTTGAAAATGAATATTTATTTTTGTGTGCATGGGTGTTTATTCCGCATGAGGCTTTGTACCATGTGTAGGCGGTGCCCATGGTGGCCACAAGAGGGCATCATGGCCCCTGAGGTTGGAGGTCCTGGAGGAGATGCCCTGCAGTGTGGATGCCGGGAATCAAATCTGGGTCCTCAGGAAGAGTAGTCAGTGTTCTTCATGAAGTCTCCTCTCTAGCGCCAGGATGTTGTGTTGTTAAAAGGTTAGAGTGGGTTCTGGTCCTCCCAAAGTGTTCTGCAGAAAGTATGTGGCAGTTGGCCATGGGCATTTCATTATTCTTATGTCCTCTGTCTATGCATACTCAGAGTTTTACCTGTCACAAATGGCAGGGTTGGTGATGTGTTGGATACACTAATTATGTTTCAGCTACTGAATGGCTTTTTTTCTAAAGTTCCCTATGAAGGGTTGTACTCTGACTGTATTTAAGGTTGTCACGTGTGCCACCCCGGCTTCTTTGTCTGTTTTTTTGCTGGTTTTAACTTCATGTCTTTGATATCAACTCATTAGAATGTTTGTGTCTTGTCTATCCCACAAACAACAGTAGTAGGTAAATTGATACACCAGACCAAGAGCAAAAAACAAAAATATCAAAGCAGCTGCCATGTAGCCTCCATGTATAAGTGTGGATGGAGGTTTTTGATTTATTAGGTAAGCCCGAGCAACACTGGGAAATCTGCCTTTAAAGAAAAAATAATGTATATATCAATACTTGACTCAATGAGATTTTCTGATATAAATTTGTGCATGAATCAGATTATAGGAATTAAATTAGAAATTAATACTTTTAAGGATCATGAAAAGAAAGAGAAGAAAAGATTTAAAGGACCAGTGGCTGCAGAACAGATGGAGAGTTGGTTTTATTAGCATCATACTTTTTGTAACATTCTTTAAGAAGGCATTCAGGGACATGAAAGCTGCCAGACGATACTTTGAAAGTGGTGGTGAACCCCACAGCCTTGGGAGTGCTTCTGTCAGAAGCATTTGAATATTAACTTACTGATTCAGTGTCCCTTTAACAGTGCTACCTCTTTCCCCATTTTTAGACTTCTCTATTGCACTAGAACAAGTGTGTATCAAGACATGGAGCTGTGATAACTGCCCCTCCTCCCCACTCCACTGCCTCTTCTGGAACTAGCTTGCTTGGCTTGTTATATTTATTTATTTTTAAAGATGGACACAGTTATGTATGTGGGTGTTTGTCTGTATGCATACACACGCCTCAGAAGAGGACACCAAATCCCATCGAACCACAGTTATAAACAGCTATGAGCCGCCATGTGGGTGCTGTGAATTGAACTCAGGACCTCTGGCAGAACAGCCAGTGCTCTTAAACACTGAGCTATCTCCATAGCCCTGTTCTATATATTTTTAATTCATTCAGATGATTGAGCTCAGGGCCACGTGCTGACTCAGCAAACATGCTACTGCTAAAATGCATTCCCGCCCTTGATGCCTCCGTTTTTTTTGCTCTGACTGACCTTGAACTTATGACCTTCTAGACTCCATGTTGGCCTCTATATTGCTGACAACACAGAGCATTACCACTCAGCTGTGTTTTACTCTGTTTAAAGGAGTTTAACCAGAAAATTCTTGGGCACATAAATATTTTTGTCTTCTCAGATCTTCTTTCTCTTAAAATAAGGAAATTCTTTATTAAAGCTCAGTTTGAAGACTGTGAACATTGGAAACCTTATATATGTGGGGAGTGTTATTAGACATTGTATGTTTTTAGTGCTGGTGGCAGTGTGAGTCAGACTTCAAGCAAGGAGATTTCAAACAGTTACATTGAAACTGCAAAGCCGATATGACTACTAGGTGTCCGCTGTATCTCAGAGTATCAAGTACTATAAATCTGCACTTTCCTTTTGACCTGACACTGAGAGGGAAATATATTGAATTCATTCTGTAGAGTGTAGAAGGTGGAGGCTTTGGTCATGGTTGTTTAGAAAGGGAAAGGAATAAGGAAAAAAAATTACATATCCAAGGTTATATACAAACTAGGATTCTAGTCACTTTTTTTTTTAGATGAAAGTTTTCCTGAACATATTTAAAAAGAGATGCAAATGAAGTCGTGATTTAAGTGCCCCTTTAAAAATATATGTCAGCTCTGAATGTGAGATGAAATGTTCTCATGTTGCTATGAGATGAGGAAGAGGGTAAGGATGATGACGACGACGATGATGATGATAACGATGACTTTTCTCCCTTTCTTTTGCTTTCAGGGGAAGAACTTGTCTCTTTTTCTCAGCATTAGCTTGTTAACTCTCTGGGGGACCAGCCTTTTGGGTGCCCGGTTGTACTGGATGGGAAACAAGCCACCAAGCTTTTCCAACTCCGACAACCCCGCAGCTGACTCGGACAGCCTTTTGGCTCGCACACTCACTTTCTTCTATTTACCTACTAAGAACCTCTGGCTATTGCTCTGCCCGGACACCCTGAGCTTTGATTGGTCCATGGATGCTGTGCCTCTTCTCAAAACAGTTTGTGATTGGAGAAATCTACACACTGTGGCCTTCTATTCTGGACTTCTCCTCCTTGCCTACTGTGGTTTGAAGAACCCAAACTTAGAAGGAGAATGCAATGGGAAAGCTGTGACAAATGGCAAGCAAAATGCAAATGGCCATAGCTGCCACTCAGATGTGGAGTACCGGAACTCAGAAATTAAGCCCAGCTTTGCATCCAAAGCAGAGAATGGAATTAAAAATAGTGTATCACAGAGAACTCAGCTCCCTTCCACTGAGAACATTGTTATTCTGTCCTTATCTTTGTTGATAATACCTTTTATTCCTGCCACGAACCTGTTTTTCTATGTTGGCTTTGTAATTGCAGAGCGAGTCTTATATATTCCCAGTATGGGCTTCTGCCTTTTGATCACAGTGGGTGCCAGAGCCCTTTACGTCAAAGTACAGAAAAGGTTTCTCAAGAGCTTGGTTTTTTATGCTACAGCGATGTTAATCGTCTTCTATGGACTCAAGACTGCGATCAGAAACGGAGACTGGCGCAACGAGGAGATGCTGTACAGGTCAGGGATAAAAGTCAATCCAGCCAAAGGTAACACATCATTTCGCTGTCAGCCTTCTTACAGCGGCGTTTCTTGCTTAAAACAGTGTTACAGATGAGATCCATTTATGTGAAACTTGTACCTTCTATCCTGATTGTTGGAGAGACGTGTACTCAGCATTCCATGCTTTCAATAGAAAACTTACTTCCTTGTGTTCCTGACAATATTTCCACAGGAGACTTAGAATTTGTGTTACCTGGAAATGAGGACTATCGTAAGAATTTAGAAGAATGCTTACTGCCTTTATTTTAAAACATGAATAATATTCATCTCTTTCGTTATAAGTGGAAGTCCGTTTATCTCGCTTAAATGTGTATTCCATATCTTATTTGTCAGGCTTTGGCCAAGGAAATATCATAAGAGTTCAAGGCAAGCTGCCTCTGAGTCTCATTATTGTGACTTAGGCATAGGTATGATCAGTGTAAGGTTTTCCGTGGTTAGATATGCTCATGGTTGCCAAGTAGTTAGTCCATTTTAATTTAAGATTTCTCAGTTAACTTAAGTGGAAGATTTTTTTTGCTATAGAATAAGAATATGAATTGTACATTTCTTTGCTGCTTTTTGTATAGAAAAATTTTAGGCAATCTCAAAATTGATAGACATGGCAGAATCTGTTTTTTTATTAAAACACAAAATGATAAACCAAAAGCTATCATCACAGTTTAGACAAATTTGATAGTGATGGAAATGAAAAAAAGGAAAAAAGGTACATTTTTAGTGCAGAAATACATCACAGTAAATGGTGCTTGATAGTCTCATTTTTTTCTAAATAATTTTACTTAGCCTTCAAGGTATAGCTATTCAGACACATTTGAACTTGGATCTTTCTTCTGTTTCTGATACAATTCTGTGTCAAGATCCAAATGTCAGAGGAACAAAATGCTTCCAAATGTACCATCTTTTTCATAGGTTGGGATATGCTGGTGTAGATGAAGATTCTGAGAAGTGATTTTGGCATCCTTGTCCAGTTATCTCAGGTCAAGAGTTCATCAAGTACATACACTATTCTGTATGCCAAGGACTTATTTCTGTTCATAATTTTTAGTAAGATGCAGGGGTTAATTTTGAAAGTTGTTTATGTGTATACATGAATGCCTACATGTACTTATGTTCACCATGTGCATTTCTGGTGATTGCAGAGGCCAAAAATGGGCATTGAGTTTTATGGAACTGGAGCTATAGACAGGTGTGATCTGCCTTGTGTGTGCTGAATCTAGATCTTCTGCAAGAGAAGCGAGTGTTCTTAACTGTTGGACTATCTCCCCACCTGGTTGTAGAGGTTTTTAATGAGACTTGAAGGAAGAGTTGAGCTAGTTCATCCCATGCAGTTCTTCAGTTCTCTTTGGAAAAAACAAAACAAAACAACAAAACTGTCATGTGGTTTTTCAAAGTAGTGGATAGTGTCCAAACTAAAAACTTGTTCAAACGATTGCAGTTAATTATTATTATTATTATTATTATTATTATTATTATTATTATTTACAATTTATTCACTTTGTATCCCAGCTGTAGTCCCCTCCCTCATCTTCTCCAAATCTTACCCTTCTTCCCTCTTTCTACTCTATGTCCCTCCCCTAGTCCACTGATAGGGGACATCCTCCTCTCCTACTATCTGACCCTACCTATCAGGTCTCATCAGGACTGTCTGGATCCTCTTTCTCTGTGGCCTAGGAGGGCCACCTCACCAGGGAGGAAGTGATCAAAGAGCAGGCAACCAAGGTCATGCCTGTGGCTGCCCCTGATCCCCTTACTAAGGACCTGCATGGACATTGAGCTGTCCGTAGGCTACATCTGAGCAGGGGGTCTAGGTCCTCCTGATGCATGTTTCTTGGTTGATTCATCAGACTCTTCAAGCCCCCTTGGGCACAGAAGTTTTGGTTCTGTTGTTCTCCTGGTGTAGCTCATGTACCACCCAGTCTTTATATCCCCCACCCCCTTATTTCATAAGATTTCTGCACTCTGCCCAAAGTTTGGCTATGAGTCTCATCATCTGCTTTGATACCCTGCTGGGCAGAGTCTTTCAGAGGCCCTCTGTGGTAGGCCCTTGTTCTGTTCCCTGTCTTCTCCCACTTCCGGTGTCTATCCTGTTTCCCTTCTGAATGCTTATCTTCCCTCAAGTCCTTGTTGTTTTGCCTCTTTAGAAGTATAGATTTTAGTATATTTCTCCTATATTATATGTCTAATAACCACTTATGAGTGAGTATATACTATTTGTGTCATTCTGCTCACACTTATGAGTGAGTAAATACCATTTGTGTCCCCTGATTACCTCACTCAGGATGATCTTCTCTAGTTCCATTACAGAATACTTTTTAGCTAGTTTTTCTTTGGTGATCCTACAATTTAGAACAAATCTATGTTGCCAGTATATTTTCTTGTCATTTCAAACTGATGCATGTAAGAAATTAAACCAAGATCTGCCAGCCTATCACTTGAGTCACAATGTTGTTTTAGGGATTTATTAAAATTTTTGGCTAAATTTCATGCTAAGCTGCTGTTACAAAGGGCTCAGATAAGAGGTGCTTCTTTCATGTGGCAATCTCAATATGTGCAACTCAGAGCTGATAAGATGGCGCCATGGCTCTTTGGGATCCCTGTTCCACGTTTGTTCCCCTGCCATCTCAATGGGTCACCCTTCCCATTTGGTCCAAGATGGCTCTTTATCACATCAGCACTTCAGCTGACAGGAAAGGGGAAAGGAGTGGTGGAATGTGGGTGTACCCATTCTCTTTGAGATATATTGAAGAAATTGTATGTACTGTGTTTGTCCAGAGATTATTGGCTGCATCTATCTGTTGGAAAGACAGAAATATTAACTATGGAAATCAAATATCCAGCCAAATGTCATTGCTCTGAAAGACCAGGAAGGCAATATTCAGATGCCAAGGTCAAAATAGCCGTCTCTGATGCACAGAAAGCAGAAGCATTTTTAGCCACTTAGGTCATTTTCAGCATTAACTATTGTAATGCTGTTATGATTTTTATGTTATATTATGTTATGTTATAATTTTGAACCCAGTGTTGTGGTGATATAGTTATATATTTGATATATATTGATATATATACATATATATTTTTGATATATTTGAGCATTTCTTCCTCACTGTAGTTAACTATCTAATAAGCTTCTTGGTTTGTAATATATCTTCACGCTTTCTTTACAGCACTTGACAACTAGCATACAATTTAGGCCTTTTAAATAAGAGTACTTAAATGAATGAGCAGCTGACCAGAATTATTAAAAGTACTTTGAGACTTTGGCCTACCAAGTTCCAATTAGCTGCCTTATCTGTAGCTCTCATCTTTTTTACTTTATGGTAGGTCCATTTCCCAGGTAGTTTGGCTGTGAACCCAAGAGTCATTCATGCCTACAGTCTTCCTTTCTCATTTCATATCCATCCCACCAGTAATTCCTTCGTGCTGTGTCTTTAAGAGTATCTCCAGCACCGCACCATGTTGTACCACCTCCACTGTCATCCCTGTGCACACAGCTGCCATCATCTTTCAACCTTCCTAATGCTGCAACTCTTTAATACAGTTCCTTATGTTGCGGTGACCTTCCCAACCATAGGATTGTTTTCATTGCGGCTTCATTACTGTAATTTAGCTACTATTATGAAGCATAATATAAATATCAGATATGTAGGATATGTGATATACAATCCCATGAGGATCATGACCCACAGTGCACTACAGTATTATTAAAAGATTCCTACTTGAATGTGTTTCCTTTGTTTCCATGTTCTTTCATCATGCAATTTTTTTATTTCAGGTCAGACACAATGGACTTTGTAACACAAATGGAGAGTTTAGTATGGGATTTTATGTTCATTGAGATTGGAATTTTATTATATAGTGTGTTTGTTGCAGTCTTAGGTCCCCAGAGATGTCAAATTTCTCTGGTGGTCTTTGCATTTTGTCTCGCTTACTGTCTTGGGGTCTCCCTAAAGACTCTGTCTTTGTATTAGCATATATTAAATGCTGGGTCATTTTATACATGTCTGAAAGTGTTCTGTTATCTTATGATTGAATCTCATCTTTTATAACCATGACCTTGCTCCTCTTATTTTCCTTGTTGAGACAAGGACATTGAAAGTGACTTGAGCCAGATGTTTTGTTGCAACTGTCTTGACTGGCTTTAGGGTCTTTCTTTCTACTAGAAAGCACCTTATAGAAGGTGCTGTGTGTAAATTACTTGGGGATGAAAAAGTTATTTTCATCATATCTAAGCCCACTGACCAGAATTGCCAGGTATGTCCTTTGTAGACTTGTAAGTCTCAAGGCATGTGCTCCTGGGAGACTCAGCTCTGCTGCTTTCTCTTTTTGCCTTTTTTCTCCATATTTCGGGGTGGTGGTCAGCTTTGTGATGGGAGTTCACTGATTTTCATGTTGCTTCAGTTCCCTCTTGTCAGGACAAAGGAAAGCACCTCATTTGCTTGGATGTCTTGAGCTGACATGCTGATTCTGTGGTGATAGCCCTTTAGTGTACACTTAGCCACCATTGCTGTGGAATTTTGTCGGGACACATACAGCATTCCATATCCCACAGTCTTCTACTCATTCCTCATTCTTTTCAGAGCAAAAGCACAGAATCACAGAGACGGTGTGTATGTCTAGCAGCTTTGCCTTCCTATGTCCCATTTCAGTCCTGTACACTGCTTTGATGCCTTTGCTCGATAAGTTCTGACCACTGAATGTATGCATTTGTCATTGATTTTTTGTGGAATGTGTTTTCTTAGATAGTCTCAGTGTGGTGCACTGCATCTTCCTCATGTCTTTGATGAGGGTCCTACTGCCAATAAGAATTTTATGTGAATTTATCAACACCGTTAAAATGGCAGCAGTGTCTCTTTATGCCGTCTCCTCTATCTTCTTTCTATTCTTCATGTTTCTCATAGCACTCCTCATAATGCTGCTTACTGGCTGAATGTATTTGTCTGTATAAACTATGAGATAAGAGGGAAGAAATCTGGGGGTTTTGTACTTAAGGTGCAATATGGTGAGAGGAGAATGGCTAAGTCAGTGACGTGCTTGTTTCACAAGTGTGATGACATGATTGTCATTCCTGGAACCCACATCAAAGCATCTAAGCATGGGAATACATTGCACTGGTAGTCCCAGTAATACCGGGGACAGAGAGGCAAGAAGATCCTTGGCACATGCTTGCCAGCAAGTCTAGCCCAGTCAATAAGTGTCATATTAGTGAGAAATTCTATCCTAAAGAAGGTGGCTAGTGCTCCTGAAGATCATCCATGGAGCTGTTCTCAAGCCTCAATATGTGTGCTTATACACATGCATGTACACATTTCCATTTAAGCAGGCACATTCACATATACACACATGGCAAGGATGGCATATACATATGCATATACATATACATTACATATAAATATATGTAATGACTGTGCCTACTAGAGAGAAACCACTTACTGAAGGGCATCTTGAAAGGTAAGCATTACAGCCATTGTCCTTTTTGAGTTTTATAGTCAGTTTAGAGGTAAAAAGCATAAGCAGATGATAAGGAAAAGTGAAATATTTTGCTATTGATGAACACTGAGAGATGCTTTAAAAAAATGATTTATGATACTGAGACTGAAGTTAATTTGTATTTCAGGACTGTTGTGTGTGACATGGACTTTCATTTTGAAACAAAGCTCTTTTAATCTAAGTTTCTTGTCACTTTTTTTTTCCTGTTTGGAAAGTGCTTGTAATTCTGACTTCGGTTACTTCCTCAACAATTATGAGATGGAGAAGAATCTTCTGTTAAAAAAAAAAAAAGCCTTCTGCCAATTTGTCACATTACTTAAGTCTAGCAGGAGATTAGAAACCCTTTAAAGGCAGTATTTCAGAATAATTTCTGAGACTACACATTGAGACTGTTTTCCTTCTTTCTTCAAAAGCTTTTGAAAATCTGCATCTGCCTTGTGTTCTTACAGAATGTGATTTTTAAGCCTCATGAAGCATTATACGTTAAACCTGCTGCCTTTATCATGGATCCTGCAGACAGCTGCCAGTCATTAACTGATTGGATGCAAATGATGATGGGTGATGCCTGTTACAATGACTGTGTGGCTGATTTATACTTTAAATCTGCATGGTGGAGACATGATACTGATTTAGATTGCGTAAACTAAAAATCTTGTCTCAGTCTGTGGTTGATAATATCAGAAGCTTCTGGACATAGCTGATTACTGCAGATTGGAGATTTCCCAATGATTTTTTGTATTCCTGTCATGAGCAAGGGATGGGGGAAAGATTTGCCTTAATGGACAAGACATGTTGGATTTGAGATATTATTATTTTTTATTGCAAAACATTTTGCAAACTAGTTGATATATGTTTGCTTGCAAAAAGTATCTCTTAATTCATCACAAAGCAGCTAACCTCACGATTTCTTCCTCTTTGGCTTCTGTCTGTTTCTGAGGCTCCTTGTCCCCGCTACCTGTGTGAAACTTGACAGCATTGGCACCTGCTGCCTCGGTCCCCAGGGCGGTACACTGTGCCTCTCATTTCACACATTCCATCCTCATTCTCTGTTATGGTTTTAGCCTCCCCAAACGCTGCCTTTCTTTTCCTCCTCTAGTGTCGAGAGGGTTACCTACAGTGCAAGCAGGCAGGGTGGGGGTGGTGTCAGTAACTGTATCATTGATTCTCTGTTGCCTCCTCTCTCTAAGAGCTTTTTCTTCTGGGGGACCTTCCAGCATTTCCCACTCATCACCTTTCTATTCAGATCCCAACTACTTATAATCTTTATGCCAATCATCACAGACTAACAGAGTTTTTATAGATAAACATGAATGCTTAAGCATAGACATGAATGGTAACATGCATGTAATGCTGTCTACTGAAACACTAAACACATACTAAAACACACTAAAAAAAATTAAGTTCCTGATTCAAAATACTCTGAGATTGGCAGTTAATATAGCGCGTAGAATGCTTGCTAGCTTGCACAAAGCATTACTTTTGATACCCAGCACTGCATAAACTGTACTGAGTATCTGAGGCCAGCAACCACAGCACCCAGGAGGTGGAAGCAGGACAATCTAACTGCAGAGTCACCCACAGCTACACAGTCTTAGGCCAACCCAAGCTTCATGAAGCTCTGACTCAAGAAACCGAAACAAATATATAAACAAGACCAGAAGTCTTGGTTCCCTATGGCAAACATATGACTGTAATTTTTGGTTATCTCAAAGACAAATTTTAAGCTGATCAGTTAAGCCATTTAGCAAGCAGTGGTTCTCTTTGCAACTCTCAATGGTTTTCCAGGAACCCTGCATTTGTTCTTCTCAGAATAAGTGGCAGATTTTTACTGGTGCCTGTATAGAAAGCTGTAGACAAGATACCTATTTTCAATTCTGCATCATTTGACAAGTTTTCTTATTTCTTGGACTACTGTAAAAAAATGACCAATCAGTTTCAATACCATGGTTTCAATTTTTTAAAAAAACACACACATATAGTGTGTATATGTATAGGTGTTTGTGTGTACATAAGAATACTATTTTGTTCAGGAAATAACTGAAAGTTTGTCTGAATTCTAAGTCTCTAAGCCATATAATATTTGACAGTTGTGACTTTATGGTCTAAACTCTAAGCGAGAATCATCTTTAACTATGGTCTAGTGTAATTAAGTAGCCAGATTTGTAAACACGGAAGAGAGTTCTATTTTTCCAGTAATTATTTATCTTGGCACTTCAAAGGAAAGATGAAAACTTTTCAAAAGAGGTTCACATTTCATAAAATATTAAACTGATCAATGATGTCAAGAAGGAAAACCACTATTGTATTTCAAGGCTGACTGGCTGGACTAAAAAACTTCTAAAACACTGACTTAAAAAAAAATCAGAACAAACTTGGAACAGCCTTATTAAAAGAAAGATGGTGCGAATGAACTCATGAATTCAGAGACTAATGTGAGATACGTGGTCAGAGACTAAGTTGGGCTTCCTGTACATAGAGTGAGTCTGTGTTCATGTTTTCAGCCCCTTGTCTATTGAATAGGGGAAAAAGACATAATATAATAGGACTCATCTGGGCAGTGGTGGCTCACACCTTTAATCCCAGAACTCGGGACCCAGAGGCAGTTAGAGCTCTGTGTTTGAAACCAGCCTGGTCTAGAGAGCAAGTTCCAGGCCAGCCAGGGTTACATAGAGAAACCCTGTCTCAAAATACTACTACCACTACTACTGCTAATAATTATTATTATAACAACAACAATAATAACAACAACAAGAGTTGGAAGGAGAAATGAAATAAAACTATCTAATTGACTGGGATAGGCCAAACTGTTAGTAAAGTCCCTTTAAAAATATTTGATTCTTGAGAAAATCAAGTGCAAGCATTTTTCTGTTGGAATTTAGTAGTCCCAGAACTTCAAATGCTTATGCCTTATATAAGAATGAAAACAATACATAGACAGAGGCAAGCAGTGCTCTGTGAGTTCAAGGCCAGCCTGATCTATATAGTGACATTCAGGCAAGCCTGTGCTACAGAGTGAGGCTTTGTTTCAATAAAACAAAAACAAATAAACAAGAGAAAAAAAAAAAACAATGCCCACAGTTTTGTTCCTTATCTAACTCAACTGACTGTGTTTATGTTTATGGCTAAAAAGTAGCAAGCCATAACAAGATGCAATGCATAAAACCCAAAGGTGTTTTTAGATGAAGTTGTTGGTTGCTACTGACTCTGTAATTGAAATTATTCATAACAAATTTCTAGTGTGTTTCTGGACTTTTAAAACTTTCTCTGTCCTGAAATTAGCACTGTCTTAGTCTGTTTTCATTTAGGTTCTGAAGAAATTGAGAGCACTTAGCTTCTAATTAAAATAACCCTGAAATTAAATTATTTTCCTTTACATGTTTTGTTTCTTCAAAATGTTATATCATTGTTAATTAAACATTTACAGAGATATGTTCATTAAAGACAATAGTCGTTGAAAATAGGTGTATATATGCGCATCATATCTGTGCAGGTTAAAGTTTGGTACCAAGTTCCCATTTCGCAAAGGAGGAAAAAGTCCTGCCCCACTGTGTTTGAGGGCTGTGCCCCGATGCATGTGTTTGCTTCTCTCCAGTTTTCATTTTTCTCCTTCTGTGCTAGATCCTCAAATGAATCTAAAGTAGAAGTTATGTATGCAGGCACCTTTGGTTTCATATTACTGTACCAAAAGCTTTTGACATTTCACTATCAGCTTTGTGTATTTTGTTGGTTTCTTTCTGGATAGCTCCCCCTTTTTGAATTAAGGCTCTTTGTGTACCACTGGCTAGCCTGGAACTTAATCTATCTCTCTGGCTTTTCATCTATTTCTCCCAGCTTCCCCCAAATTTGGAAATAAGCAGTGTGAACTATACTGCAAAGCTTGTAGATCTTTGTATGTCTGTCTTGCTGGGGAGTGAACCTGGGCATTTCGATTTGTACTAAACAAGCATTCTTCTACTAAGTTAACAACCTAGCTGTGCCTTATTTTGACATAGTCTTAAATTTCTGATACTCGTATTAAACTCTCCATCCTCTGCCCCTCAGGCTCCCAGATGGCTAGGGTTACTGGTGCCTGCTGCCACTCTGATTCACAGGTAATTTTGTTGTCATTGTTTTGAGATAGGGTTTCAGTCTATAGTCTATATTGGCCTGAAACTCTCTGTGTAGCCCGGGCTTGTCTTAAACTCCAACAGCAATCTTCCTGGGTCAGAATTCAAGCCCTCCTAAGTGTTGGACTTGAAAGTGTGATGAACTACCAGAGTTGACTCCGTAGATAATACTTATCCCTAGAATTTTCTTATTTCTACTTTCTAAGATTTTTTTTTCTTTGTTTCTACAGTTAGTATTGATGATAGTGTTCCCCATTCAGGCCACTAATTTGATGGATACTGACAGATGTATCTATGTGGAAGACATCATTACACCTTGCTTCTCTCCCTCAATACTTGCTTGTCTTTCTTGATTCCTAGTGTCCTGCAGACCTTTAATTGCCTCACTTTCCAACCACTTAACATATGCACTCAAAGTTTCTCTGAAAAATTTAAACTAGCATTTTCATGGATTCTGAGCAAAAGATATTATGTGGATGTTAAACTCGAGGATCTATTAAGGGGTCATCAATTAGATTTGAGAATTGTGAGGGTTTTCTTTTTTATAATCACAACAGTGACTTTGAAATATTTAATTTTCATCCAGATGTGGTGGGGTGGCTCATGCCTATAATCTCAGCACACAGGGAGGGAGAGGCAGAAAAATCTCTAAGTTCGAGGACAGCCTGGTCTACAAAGCAAGTCCAGGACAGCCAAGGTTACACAGAGAAACCCTGACTCAAAAAACAAACAAACAGACAAAAAATAGGCAAATAAACAAAAATTAATTTTCAAGCAAAAGAAAAGAAAGTTATTCGAATGAGCTAAGCTTGTAGATATTATCATGTGTTCATATTAGTTATTGTTCCTCATTGCTGAGGTGAAGTCCCTGAGACAAGCAACTGAAGAAAGAGAGAGTTGCTTTTGCTCTGAGTTTAAGCCTATAACCTGTCCATGTTGGTGGGGAAGGTTTAAGGCACTGCACATCCACAGGATGGAGAAAGATGTGAACACTGATGCCCACCTCATATTTTCTTTTTATTCAGACCTGAAGCCAATTATATAAAATAGTTTAGACCACATTTAAGAGAGGATTTCCCACCTCAGTTCACTCAGTGTAGAAGTCCCCCACAGACACGCCTAGAGGTTTGTTTCCAAGGTGACTCTAAATCCTCAAAATCAATATAACCCATTACCCTGCCCAAAATAAAATTGCAAATTCAAGCCCTATAAAGCGCAGGCAGGTAAATATGTTCTTTTTATTTTTACTTTTGCTGCAAGTTTATGGATAATGTAACACAAAGAACACATTTTCGGTAGGACAAATACCATCTGCCTTCAGAAGCACAGCTTTAGCCTTTTACGTATATGGTAACCTATTTTGATCATGGGTTTTAAAGGAAATTCCAGTAATCTGAAGAACTGATG
Source organism: Meriones unguiculatus (assembly GCF_030254825.1). NCBI lineage: Eukaryota > Metazoa > Chordata > Mammalia > Rodentia > Muridae > Meriones > Meriones unguiculatus. Next base: position 113,612,619 of record NC_083350.1, on the reverse strand, counting down.
GGAAAACATGAGGTGCTCAAATCATATGATTATTCAAAAGGATCAGGTACAGAGAAGGAGTTTTGTATAATTATGTGATAACATGGCAGATGGAAATCGTGAGTCCCGTTTTTACTGCTGTACATATACTGACAATGGGTAAGAAATCTATTTTTTTTATTTTTGAAGATTTTATTTGATTATTTTATGTATGTGAGCACTCTATCTGCATGTATACCTGCGTGCTAGAAGAGGGCATTAGATCCCAGTATAGATGGCTGTAAGGCACCATGTGGTTGCTAGAAATGAACTCAGGATCTCTGGAAGAGCAGCCAGTGCTCTTAACTGCTGAGCCATCTCTACAGCCCCCAAGAAATCTATTTTTGATACTTGTAAATAATTGTCAAATTTATTTGTAATTTTCAAAATAAGATTATCCAAGAGGATCTGGCATGTAAATAAATATACCATATACTTACAAACATGAATAGAAAACAGTTTTAAGAAGGGTTTCCTAAAGAATACAATTTTCAAATTAGGAAACCATGTGTAGATTGATTAAGTAAGCAAAGCAAATTGATCACACATAATCATATGTGCATGCATGTGAGCCTGCATACACACAGAGAGATGGGGAGGGCAGGACGGACAGACAGACATACTTCTTTTGAGGACAGAAAAAATTACCCAGGTTCTGATTCCCAGTCATACCTGCTGCCACTCCGATAATTCATTCAGCTATCATAAAAAACATAGCCTATGTCAATAATAGTAACCACTGTGGACGGTGTCTTCTTTGCAGGCATTAGAGGCATACATTGTAGCTATGAAAACTTTTCCACTGGCAGTGTTAAAGAAGAAAGAAATAGCTGCTTCAGAGGTTTAGCACATCAGCCAAGATAGATTTTGACAGGGATAGGCTACTGGTGTTTCAGTTCAAAACCCATTTCTTCTTAACTTGCATAGAACGATGAGGCAACTTATATACTCACACATTTGGGGTTCTATGGATTGGAAAGTGGAGTAAGATAAGTGTAAGATTTTTTTTCTTTCCCTTTCTTTTGGTCACAGTAGTCAGTTTCTAAATGTGTATCGTGAACCACCAGCAAAGAACATGTGGTCTAAAATAGATATGCTTTTTAAATTCTAATGTTGCAGATACCGCCTCTGTTTTAGAATTTTTTTTATGCTTTTCCATTGATGGTGTGAGTTATGTACTATCTTACACTTAAGACTCAATGGTATTGTCCATTCATTACATGAATATTAGCATATTCATGTAAATATTGAAAGTTTAAGATAGTAATTATTATGCTAATGTTCTCATTATACAAGCATATTAATTGCTTATTTTATACAAATACATGTATTTTGCATTTTTCTTATTGCTGGTCACAATGATGTATTCAAATTTTCTTTTGTTCTTGACATTCTATTATTTCAAAGGAACCTTACAGACCCCCTGTCTTCATTATAGGATTGTGGTTCTGAGTCACTTTGTGGGAATTTGATACAACTGTTCAAGCCCTAACTGAATCAATTTAATATGATATAAAGAGATTCGGTACATATGTCATTCTAATATATACTCTCCAAGTGTTCTTTTGACAGTATTACTGACATGAAGTTTTACTTATACTATTGAAGGAGAGATTTAATGCTTGATTCCACCCACATTTTTCCATATCCTGTCATTATAGATGAAAACTATGAATGTATTGACTTTTCTTTTTAATCTAAAGTACCAGTTGCTGATTAATAAGAACATTTTCCTGGCCACATTACTATTAGGGATAAGTCAGAAAAAGATTGAAAGAGCAATCATTGAAAAATCCCATGAGAATGGGAAATTAGTGAGTGAGAGCAAGTCCAGGTAAAACCAAGTTTCAAGTACCATGACCAGTTCTGTTCAGTGATCTTGTCTGGGGATGGAAGGATGGCTCATAGTTAAAGTTTGAAATATGGTAGAATTTGCCGATGTTATAAAATCCTGATGATTTTAGGTACTGCTCTTAGGTAGTACACTAATACTAAAACACAGGATGGTATACGTGAACGTCAAAATACACACATATTGAAAGACTCCCAGGAGCCTATCTAGACGGGGAGACCCCGCTTCCCAAGGAACAGCGAGACCAGCCTTCGGATGCAAGCCGCAAGAGGTTTATTTTGATACACGGGTACCCGGGGCGACCAAGCCTATCGGAGGACTTGCGCGCCTCTTGGTTGGGGTGACGGGTTTTTATAGGGCTCGGGAGCAGGAGGCGCGGTTACAGACGCGAGAAGCATAGTTACAGGGTTCTGATTGGGTGGTTTGAACAAAGCCGTAGTTAAGTCACGTACCCAGAACAGGGAAGGCGGGAAGGCAGATTGTGAGCCGAGTCACGTACCCACCCGGAACCGGGAAGGCGGGAAAGAATGCAGCGAGGTAGCTATCCCCTCAGGGAACTTACTGCTATACCGCGCCTACTCTACATAACAATCGCTGCTTATCTTTTGGTCTCTCAATATGTTTATTGGGGTATTGCAGTACAAACAACATTATCAGGACTATCACTATTGTCATATCTTGAAAGACAAAGTTATCTTACCATTTTATTATTCTTTAAAAAAAAACCCACACATTTAGTATGAGTTCCATTTGAAGTATCCATCTTTCGAGTAACAAAAATAAAACTGCTTTTTATACAATAAAATTACTGTAAATAAAACTTATAATTGCATTGGATTATGTATTCTGGTATCACTGAATCATATTAAACCACGTGTATCTCATTCATGTCACATTTGAAATGAACCTATTTTACTTGCCCCTCAACATTGTGCCATCACATACAGTTAACCAATGCATATTTACTTTCAGAAAAAATACATTCCTGTGGTATGAAAGGACCTCTTTTGTTTCCAGAATCACATGAAGCAATGATTACATGAGTAGTAAAAAAGATTAGTCTACTGATGTTGACCTCCTCTGTTGTTTCTACTGAGAGCAGGAATGAAAACAGCAAAACCACAACTCACATTTACATTCATCTTGACATTCATGGCAGTTTAGTTGCTCTGGTTCCCTCTCATTGGCTTCTTTTTCTCTGTTCCTTGCAATTGAGATCAGAAAGTTTTACATAATTAATTAACCTTTGTATTTGCTGTTGATCTTTACCAGGCAGCACTATCTGCATAATATGTCTGAAGTCTAAGCCTTCTACAGCGGTCAAAATTTAAAGGGCTTTTGGAACCAGAAAGGACAGACATATCTGTCACCTCAGAAAGCGTACGTTGGCCTCATTAGATACATACCATATTTTGCCTGACAATGGTGCTTAATCTGAATAGAAGCAGTTCTTACCAATATATTAGGCACATGTCCATTCCTATTTTCTTTACATTTTTTTTCTGGCAAAAAAGTACTGGCAGAATTTTATCTTGCAATCCTTTTATTAAAAAATAAATAAAACCACTAGCTTTTGGTTTCTATACAATTCAAAATAGAGAAAGCGAACTTAAAGACTTTTCTCTTTCTAATATACATAAGTATTTTAAAATTTGAGGATTCTTACATTTCTTTTACCTATTTGCTTTTCATGTAGGGTCTAAAGATATAGTTTAAACTTATGTTAATGTGAATTTTGGCTCAGGTCAACAGCTCCTACCAAATTTGACTCTGTCCATTTTTGTAGTGAAATGAAAATGCTAGTACAGTAACCCGAAGAGGCATGATTACTCCGTTATTGAAAGCCTAAATGTTAAGTAATCGAATGTCAAATTAAATAGCAATTAAATATCAATTTAAGAGATTTGTTTATCATTTCAGTAAATTTTCAAAGTGCAGTGTATATTAAATCTTGAATAATTATAATACTTTTGACAATAAATGAATATAAGTAAGTTTTAAAAATTTTAACATATATACTAAATACTTTAAACAGAAGCTCACGTACTTAGATTGGTTCTTTGAAACACCAGAGGTATAAAATGGCAGTCATTTAAGTTTGAGTTTACTCTGTGGTCTTAAAAACCTGAATGAGAGCGTTGGAAAGTTGGAGGTATTCATTTATTTCTGTAAATGACTCAGTTCCTAGAAGGACCTCAATTTGATTTTCTCTTTAGAAGGACTAATTGTTTTTCTCCCTTTCCAGGAATATAAAATAAAGCCTGACAGATTGTGGGCTGAGTCCAAGAGGAGCTGTCATTGTGAACAAGTTCAATTTTCACCTAAGTGGGTTCATGTTAGGTGTAAGTGAATGTCCTGTGATGGGTTCTTGAGGGCCTCTGAGTGAGCTGTTCATTTCCTGAAATTTTCACTTTCTTATTTATTTTGAAAATAACTTTACAGATTTTTTTTTCCTCTTAAGCTTTTCTAGAATTATACAGAAGCACCTAGTAGTCTTCCATTAATATATGCCTAATCCTTGTATATGCCCCACAATAATTGAAAAGTATTTATTCAGTTCCATCACATTCCAGGCTTGTTCATATGTCACTGGGAGAGGACCATAGTCAATGCTCTTGTGTCTTTGAAAAGCAACCATTTGTCGACCCATATTGAGTATGTTCAGTTTCTGGTGTATAACCAGAAAAACGTAAAAAGTTCAGGTTGCATTTTATAAGAAATGCAAAAGTAATAGTGTGTGCTGGTGGTTTTGCTTTTGTCTGGAAAGTGCATTATTGAATATATTATGAACATGGGTACCAAGTAGGTGTTTTTTAATGCCTGTTTTTTTTAAATTTATTTATTTATTCACTTTACCTCTTGATAGTAGCCCCCTCCTCCTCTCAGTCCCAACCCACACACACCCCTCTTCCCCCATCATTCTTTCCAGAGAACAGACTTGTCCTCTTCCACGGAGGCCAGGCAAGGCAACCCAGTTAGGGAGATAGAATCCAAAGGGAGGCTATCAGAGTCAGATAGGGCACAGCTCCAGTTGTTGGGAGTTTCACTTGATGACCATATGTAGCAGGGTATGCCTCTAGTGTCTTTAAAAGGATGACATTGGTAGAATTTTTTTTTCATACTATCTTTTAGTCCCAGAACTATATATATATAAGGCACATTGTAATCATAGGAGGGGAAAATATCCTTAACTCTAAAAAACAGATGAGGCCTAAGAATATATTCAGATCTTTATTGCTAATATTGTTTCCACTTTTGGAAGTAAACCAGTTTTCTCTCTAATAAAGTGGTGACTATTACCGTATCTTGGATGCTTTCAGGGTTTTAAAGACCAGAACACTGTCAAGTCCATAGAAAGCTATAAATGTAAACATCGTTATTTTCTTCTTTTTGTTATTTATTTATTTGTTTATTATTTTTCTTTTATTTTTAAGTTTATATTCTATATCGTTTTTCCTTTTCTTTTTCTTTCTTCAAACCCTCCCATATTCTTCTCTTTGCTCTTTTTCAAAGTCAAAGCCTCTTTTTTTCAATAAGTTGCTGTTACATCCATACATGTAGACACAAACAGACTGATAGCATGGCTCATTTACACAGCACAGACATGGTGTGGAGCAGAATTTATTGTGCAGATGCAGACATTTAAGCTCTTCTACCCAGTACTTCCTTTCCCCCTTTCCTTTGCTTCTATTTGTTTGTTTGTTTATCCTGAAAAGGAATTCCCTATGTAGTCCTGATTGTCCTATAACTCACTAAGTAGATCAAGCTGGCCTGAAAATGACAGAGATCTGCCTTTTTCTCTTTCTCTGAAATACTGGGATTAAAGGTGTGCACCACCACACCAGCTTGCTTCCTAGTGTTGTTCCTCTCTTTTTACTGTCTACCAAGGATAGACAGCATTATCCACAAATTTGAGCAATTTAATGTAATTTTTTTTTCATAATAGCATTAAGTAAGTATTTGGGGACTTTATTGGGAAAGAATTATAGAAGATTATATTAACATTTTTAACAAACATTTTCCTGAGCTTTATTTCACTGTCAATAGAGTTTAAACTGCTACCTTGACTCAGGCATTACCTGTTCAAATACATCTTTAAAACTTGCCTGATTGAGGTGTTACACAATCCTTTGGAAACTGTAATTTCTTTTTCAATGATATTATACTTTTAAAAGTCATTATTTGAAATTATTACACTCAGACAATGTATGGTTTAAAATATAAATATATATGGTTTATGAAAATGCAAGCTCTTCAAATATAAACTGGTCTATCATTTAAGTACAGAAGTGAAACTTTGAAGATAATTTCAAACATTTTTATACTGTCTTACTATAATAAAAGTTTAAGTTAAAATGCTTAATATTATATTTATTTATGGTTTTTCAAGACAGGGTTTCTCTGTGTAGCCTTGGCTGTCCTGGAGTCCCTTTGTAGGCCAGGATGGCCTTGAATTCATAGCAAACCGCCCGCCTCTCCCTTCCCAAGTGCTGAGATGGTAGGTGTTCACCACCATGGCTGGAAGGATGTAACATGATCCCATTTCTATTCTTTAAAAGAAGATAGGTGTGATCTCAATTTCCTCTCCTTTCATGTCTCTTCCTTCCCTGGTCTTCAGCTGAGTCACTTACATTCCTCCTTTTATGGCTACTTTTCAGACCAATCCCTCCAAGTTCCCTAGTTCATTTATGCCTTTATCCTGTTTATTTCTACTTCTAAATTAATTTTCTCCTTGCATTTTGATCTCTCTTTCTCTACTTCACTCTCTCTCTTGAGAAAAGTTTTCTGTGTAGCCCTGAAGGGCCTGGAACCCACTCTGTAAACCTAGACCAGGCTTGCCTCAGTCTCAGACGTCCACATGCATGTGCCGCCATGCACAGTTTGAGTTTTGCCTTTTTGTTTTTGTTTACTTTTTTGATATTATAGTTGCAACATTTCCCCTTCCATTTCCTCATGTCAAAGCTTCCCATAGACCTTCCTTATTCTCTTTCAAATCTATATGCTTTTTTCATTAATTGTTTTTTGCATTTATACATATATACATGTATATGTATATATTGCTAAATATAACCTCCTCGGTGTGTATAATGCTACCTGTATGGATGTTTTCTGGACTGACCATTTGGCATTAGATAACCAATTGGAGTGTTCTTCCTTGGGATGGACTATTTCTCCCACTCTCAGCATTGCTTAGCTGCCTGTGATTCTTTATGTAGGGTTGAGGCCTCCTGGACTTTTCTCTGTCCATGTTGGCATGTCCATTGGTGTCATACTTGTTCAGCTCGTATTTAGGCGCTCATGCTGGTGAGACCATGTAGCGTTGCCATTTCTGGGAGAGACAATCTCATAGCAAACTCCCTTTATCTTCTGACTCTTAGCATCTCTCTGCCTTCTTTTCAGCAGTGTTACCTTCGTCTTAAGCTTGGGAGTATTTTGTAGATATGTACACTGGAACTGGGCTCCGTAATTGTGATCCAATGTCTGATTTATTTTCTTAGATGTTTAATGTACCATTGTCAAGTATGCAGCAACATTTTAAATATGGATCATTTTTTAATACTTATAATGCCTTGTATATATTTTCAGTATTTGTCAGCCTTTATGGATGGTTCATATTAAAGTGTTTACTTGGTGTCTATATTTTATGGGTGGATCGTTGTAATTCCCAAAGTGTATCCAGTGTACTGTCAAAATGGAAGAGCCCCCCACCTATTTCCCATAATTAGCTACTGCCTAGGCAAAAATTATTGCACACTCCAGGGTGTTTTCTCCGTGCTGAAAATTATTCTGGGAGTGGAATTACTGGTCAGCGCTTATCTGACTTTGTGAACGACATCTATTGGCTTGACCAGTCCTGTCAAATGACAACAGACTGGCTGTCTCAGCTCACCATGCCCCAGCAGTTCAGTAAATTCCGAGTATCTACACAGGGTCAATTTTCCTTATGTTTCTTAATCTGTAGAAAAAGGATGTTTTATTATTTTAATATTACTTTCATGGATTAGTAAGAAATTTATGGGCTCCTCTATGAGTTTTCAGGTATATCCAGTCATATGTGTCCCAGGATAACTGTGAATGTGGCTCAACCCAAAAATCATAACCTCATTTAAGACGTGAACTTTCATGTGCATTCTCTTGGTTCCTCAGCATTTAGCTTACCCACTGTTGTCATCATGCTTCTCTATCTTTGTAAATTTAACTTTTGAATTTTCTTGGTTTTTACCTTTGTATTTGGAAAATACACCAGTACAATCTACTTTCAATTTTCTCCTATATTATGGTTAGCATAAATTTTAAAAGTTACTTAGTAAATGATGGTAAAATATTGATTGGAATTACATAGAATTCTTTACTAATTTGTATGGGACTGTCAATTTTATTAATAAAGATGACTTGGTTAATGTCCACTTTCTCTAGTACTTAAAAAAAAAACTAAATAGGCTACAATGATTAATTCTCTACCTTTCTCATAATAAAGTGAAATCAGTAAATATTTAAAATTTAATTTTTAATGCTTCATATTAATGAAGTTTTCTTTAACTGTAATACACATGTTTGTATACTTCAGCTGAATTTTAAATGGTTTTTCAATTCAAGTATAATCTTTAACTTTTAGTTTTATCATTGAAACCTGAAAAATGAACATTTACCATGAAAACAATCACTACCTACTTCACTAATTATTTTTTAAGCCATTCTTTGGGGTAACTTTCTATGTTTGTAAGTGAGCATTTTAATTTTTTTACTGTCATCTATTGGTAATATCTATAGAAAAAAGTCATTCCCACTTATATTTAAAGGAGTAGGAACGCTGACAGCAGTTTTCCCAGCAAAACTATTTCTGTGACGATTTTACTGTTAATTTTGGTAGCTCTTCACACATCTGTTTTGACCAACGCTGGGGATCAGAGATCTAAAGATTTTGAGAAGGAGTTGTGTTTGTCATTGAACATGATGACATCCTCTGTGTAGTTCAGCCAGGGACAAGTACAGCTGGAGGAAAGGAAAGCTCCTGTTAGTTCTTGCACTTGGAGAGAACATTACGTTGTGTGGAACTGGGGATGTCCCAGGCTGTGTGCAATGGGAGGATCTTCTGCTCAGATGGCTGGAATGGAAGGCCCTCCTAAGGAAGGATTGTTTCTCCTGAGATTGGATGCTGGGATCATTTTAATTTTAATTCAAGTCTTTCATTTAGCAAGAAAGGGAGTTGCTTGGCATTTAGTGGATTATACAGTAGTCTTTGGCTTCTTTGTTTTTTGTTCAGACAAACCTCTGAAGTGGTCGTGTTTTGTTTAACTCATCACAGTTTCTGAGAGCTGTCTGAGGCTGGGATTCTGAGAGGCGTAGGACCCCCTGGCCTGCTCCTGAAGGTTAGATGCATTCTGGGTATCCTGTGTTCTTCCTTTCATTCCTGCTGTCTTTAATATGGAATGTGCTTAAAACATTTTTAAAATGTGTGACGAACTGGGTAGTTTTCTTTTTCTAGGTAGAGTAGGCAATGGCTTACTCATGTAGATCATGAGATTTATATTTCAACAAAAAGCAGAAACTTCCTTCACAGTGCATATTCCCCTCAATTAACTTGGTGAACCACCTATAACTTCCAGGTTTTCTCCCTTTGAAATGATGCTCTCCTGTCCTGACAGCTGGGTGTGGTGGTGCATGCCTTTAATCCCAGCATTCAGGGAGGCAGAGGTAAGCAGATCTCTGTGAGTTCAGTGTCAACCTGGTCTACAAAATGAGTTCAAGACAGCCAAAGCTCCACAGAGAAAGCCTGTCTTGAAAAACAAAAATACAAAACAAAACAAATGAACAAAAAAGGAAAGAAATAACCCTCTCTTCACCTTCTGTCTTACTGGGAACCATCCTCATTTTGTCATTGGATTTCTGAAGTTACTTTCTGAATTGTCTCTTTCTTTCTTTCTTTCTTTCTTTCTTTCTTTCTTTCTTTCTTTCTTTCTTTCTTTCTCTCTCTCTCTCTCTCTCTCTCTCTCTCTCTCTCTCTTCTTTCTTTCTTTCTTTTTTCCGTTTTGTATTGAGATGGGATCTCATGTGAACTACACTGGCCTTGAAACCACTTTATAGTTGATGACAACCGTGAATTTCTTCTCCTGTCTCCTCCTCTTCCCTGCTCCCATTACAGGTGTGTACTTCCATGTCTGATTTATGTAGTGCTAGGGATCCAGCCTTTGGCTTCCTGCATTCTGGGCGAGTACACTAGCAAATGAGCCACATCTGTAGGCCTCTCTCTTGCTCTCCTCTCTGATTCAGTGAGAGTCAGCCCTGTGGAGGTCAAAAGTGCTTTTCTCAATATATAAGCTGTCATAAACCTGCCTCTCTGAAATCCTATCCCGACAATTTGAATAAAATGTACTTCAGATTGCATGCCACTGCTTAGTGACCCTGTATATGGAATCCTGTTCAAGTCTTGACTTCATCTTGTGTTTTTTGCATCCATTCAGCTGACTGGACTATTTGTAGTAGGGAAGTATCAACTCCCTTTATTGTTCTGTTTTCCACACTGGAATTCCTGATCTTTCCAGGACAAGACTTCTTGTACTTTAGTTCTTTTTTTTTTTTGGCTTCTATAGTGCATTTTATTCAGAGCCTTAACCCTCACGCTATATTTTTGACTTAACTGTAATTCTGTCAGAATATTTTTTTTAATTTTTCATCAATTACACTTTATTCATTCTGCATCCCCCCATAAGCCCCTCCCTCCTCCCCTCCAAATCTCACCCTCCCTCCTCCCTCTGCATGCATGCCACTCCCCAAGTCCACTGATAGGGGAGGTTCTCCTCTCCTTTCTGATCTTAGTCTATCAGTTCACTTCAAACGTGGCTGCATTGTCCTCTACTATGGCCTGGTAAGGCTGCTCCCCTCCAGGGGGAGGTGATCAAAGAGCAGGCCAGTCAGTTCATGTCAGAGGCAGTCCCTCTTCACATTACTATGTAACCCAATTGGACTCTGAACTGCCCTGGGCTACATCTGTGCAGGGGTTCTGGGTTATCTCTATGAATAGTCCTTGGTTGGAGTATGAGTCTCTGGGAAGTTCCCTGTGTTCAAATTTTCTGGTTCTATTGCTCTCCTTGTGGAGACCCTGTCCTCTCCAGCTCTTACTATTTCCCACTTCTTACCTAAAATTCCGTTCACTCTGCCCAACAGTTGCCCATCAGGCTCAGCATCTGCTTTGATAGTCTGAAGGGCAGAGGCTTTCAGAGGCCCTCTGTGGTAGGTTCCTAGGTTGTTTCCTGTTTTCTTCTTCTTCTGATGTCCATCCTCTTTGCCTTTCTGGATGGGGATTGGACGTTTTAGTTAGGGTCCTCTCTCTTGCTTAGTTTCTTTAGATGCACAGATTTTAGTGGGTTTGTCCTATGTTGTATGTCTATATGAGTGAGTATATACCATGTGTGTCTTTTTGCTTCTGAGACAACTCACTCAGGATGATCCTTTCCAGATCCCACCATTTACCTGCAAATTTCATGATTTCCTTATTTTTCATTGCTGAGTAATATTCCATTGTGTAGATGTACCACAATTTCTGCATCCATTCTTCAATTGAGGGGCATCTGGGTTGTTTCCAGCTTCTGGCTATTACAAATAAAGCTGCTACAAACATGGTTGAGCAAATGTCCTTTTTGTGTACTTGAGCCTCTTTTGGATATATGCCCAGTAGTGGTATGGCTGGATCTTGAGGAAGCGCTATTCCTAGTTGTCTGAGAAAGCGCCAGATTGATTTCCAGAGTGGTTGTACAAGTTTACATTCCCACCAGCAGTGGAGAAGGGTTCCCCTTTCTCCACAACCTCTCCAGCATGTGTTGTCACTTGAGTTTTTGATCTTGGCCATTCTCATGGGTGTAAGGTGAAATCTCAGGGTTGTTTTGATTTGCATTTCCCTAATGGCTAATGAGGTTGAGCATTTCTTTAAGTGCTTCTCTGCCATTCGGTATTCCTCTACAGAGAATTCTCTGTTTAGCTCTGTTCCCCATTTTTTAAGTGGAGTACTTGGTTTGCTGCTTTTCAGCTTCTTTAGTTCTTTATATATACTGGATATGAGTCCTCTGTCAGATAAAGGGTTGGTGAAGATTCTTTCCCAATCTGTAGGTGGTCGCTTTGTTTTGATGACGGTGTCCTTTGCTTTACAGAAGCTTTTCAGTTTCATGAGGTCCCATTTATTGGTTGTTGCTCTTAGAGCCTGTGCTGTTGGTGTTCTGTTCAGGAAGTTTCCCCCTGTACCAATGAGTTCTAGGGTATTTCCCACTTTTTTTTCAAGCCGATTTAATGTGTCTGGTTTTATGTTGAGGTCTTTGATCCACTTGGACTTCAGTTTTGTGCAGGGTGACAAGTATGGATCTATTTTCATTTTTCTACATGTAGACATCCAGTTAGACCAGCACCATTTGTTGAAGATGCTATCTTTTTTCCATTGTATGGTTTTGGCGTCTTTGTCAAAGATCAGGTGTCCATAAGTGTGTGGGTTTATTTCTGGGTCCTCTGTTCGGTTCCATTGATCCACCATTCTGTTTCTATGCCAGTACCATGCAGTTTTTAAAACTGTTGCTCTATAGTACAACTTAAGATCAGGGATGGAGATACCTCCAGAAGATCTTTTATTGTAGAGGATTGTTTTAGCAATTCTGGGTTTCTTGTTATTCCATATGAAGTTGAGAATTTTCCTTTCCAGGTCTGTAAAGAATTGTGTTGGTAATTTGATGGGCATTGCATTGAATCTGTAGATTGCTTTTGGTAAGATGGACATTTTTACTATGTTAATCCTACCAAGCCATGAGCATGGGAGATCTTTCCATCTTCTCATATCTTCTTCTAATTCTTTCTTCAGAGATTTGAAATTTTTTTCATACAAGTCTTTGACTTCCTTGGTTAGGGTTACTCCGAGGTACCTTATGTCATTTGTGGCTATTGTGAAGGGTGTTGTTTCCTTAATTTCTTTCTCAGCCCTTTTGTCTTTTGTATACAGGAGGGCTACTGATTTTTTTGAGTTAATTTTGTATCCTGCCACTTTGCTGAAGGTGTTTATCAGCTGTAGGAGTTCCCTGGTAGAGTTTTTGGGGTCACTCACGTATACTATCATATCATCTGCAAATAGTGATAATTTGACTTCTTCCTTTCCAATTTGTATCCCCTTGATCTCCTTCAACTGTCTTATTGCTCTAGCAAGGACTTCCAACACTATGTTGAAGAGATATGGAGAGAGTGGGCAGCCTTGTCTTGTCCCTGATTTCAGTGGGATTGCTTTAAGTTTCTCTCCATTCAGTTTGATGTTGGCTATAGGCTTGCTGTATATCGCCTTTACTATGTTTAGATATGTGCCTTGTATCCCTGATCTCTCCAATACTTTGAACATGAATGGATGTTGGATTTTGTCAAAGGCTTTTTCAGCATCTAGAGAGATTATCATGTGGTTTTTTTCTTTCAGTTTGTTAATATGGTGGATCACATTGATGGATTTCCGTATATTGAACCACCCCTGCATACCTGGGATGAAGCCTACTTGGTCATAGTGGATAATATCTTTGATGTGTTCTTGGATTCGGTTTGCAAGTATTTTATTAAGTATTTTTGCATCAATGTTCATAAGGGAGATTGGCCGGAAATTCTCTTTCTTTGTTGAGTCTTTGTGAGGTTTAGGTACCAAGGTGACTGTGGCTTCATAGAATGAATTTGGTAATGTTTCTTCTGTTTCTATTTTGTGGAATAGTTTGAAGAGAATTGGTGTTAGCTCTTCTTTGAAGGTCTGGTAGAATTCTGTGCTGAAGCCATCTGGTCCTGGGCTTTTTTTGGATGGGAGACTTTTGATGACCGCTTCTATTTCTTTGGGGGATATAGGTCTATTTAGTTGATTTACCTGGTCCTGGTTCAGCTTTGGTAAGTCAAATCGATCAAGAAAATTGTCCATTTCATTTAGATTTTCAAATTTTGTGGCATATAGACTTTTGAAGTAAGTCCTAATGATTGTTTGGATTTCCTCAGTGTCTGTAGTTATATCCCCCTTTTCATTTCTGATTTTGTTGATTTGGGTGGTGTCTCTCTGCCTTTTAGTTAGCCTGGCTAAGGGTTTGTCGATCTTGTTGATTTTCTCAAAGAACCAGCTCTTGGTTTCATTGATTCTTTGAATTGTTTTATTTGTTTCCAATTGATTGATTTCAGCCCTGAGTTTGATTATTTCCAGCCGTCTACTCCTTCTTGGTGTGTCTGCTTCTTCTTTTTCTAGGGTTTTTAAGTGAGCCATTAGGGTGCTTGAATGAGCTGTCTCGAATTTCTTCTTGAAGGCACTTAGTGCTATGAACTTTCCTCTTAGCACTGCTTTCATTGTGTCCCACAAGTTCGGGTATGTTGTGTCTTCATTTTCATTGATTTCTAGAAAGACTTTAATTTCTTTCTTTATTTCTTCCCTGACCCAGCTGTCATTTAGTAACAAGTTGTTCAGTTTCCATGTGTGTGTAGGCTTTTTGTTATTTCTGTTATTGTTGAGGTCCAGCTTTATTCCATGGTGATCAGACAAGATACATGGGATTATTTCAATCTTCTTGTATCTGTTGAGGCTTGCTTTGTGACCCACTATGTGGTCTATTTTGGAGAAGGTTCCATGAGCTGCTGAGAAGAAGGTAAATTCTTTTGTGTTTGGGTGTAAAGTTCTGTAAATGTCTGTTAGGTCCATTTGATTCATGACCTCTGTCAGAGACATTGTTTCTTTGTTTAATTTCTGTTTGGTTGACCTGTCCTTTGTTGAGAGTGGGGTGTTGAAGTCTCCCACTATTAATGTGTGTGGATCTATATGTGCTTTAAATTTTATCAATGTTTCTTTCACAAATGTGGGTGCCCTTGTATTTGGGGCATATATGTTCAGGATTGTGATGTCTTCCTGGTGGAATTTTCCCTTGATGAGTATGAAGTGTCCTTCCCCATCTCTTTTGATTAATTTTGGTTGAAAGTCTATTTTATCAGATATTAGAATGGCTACTCCTGCTTGCTTCTTGGGTCCGTTTGCTTGGAAAGTCGTCTTCCAACCCTTTACCCTCAGGTAATGTCTATCTTTGTGTCTTAGGTGTGTTTCTTGTATGCAACAGATTGCTGGGTTTTGTTTACGTATCCATTCTGTTAATCTGTGTCTTTTTATTGGAGAGTTGAGTCCATTGATGTTGAGAGAGATTAATGACCAGTGGCTGTTAGATCTCTTGATTTTGATGTTGGCTGTGGTCATCAGGTTGTGTGCTTGGTTGCTTTTTGTTTTACTGAAGTGAGGTTATTTATTTCCTGTGTTTTCTTGAATGTAGCTAGCTTTCTTGGGTTGTATTTTCCCTTCCAGTGTCTTCTGTAATGCTGGGTTTGTTTGTAGGTATTGTTGAAATTTGTTTTTGTCATTGAATATCTTGTTTTCTCCATCTATGAGGACTGAGAGTTTTGCTGGGTATAGTAGCCTGGGCTGACATCTGTGTTCTCTTAGGGTCTGCATGATATCCGTCCAGGCCCTTCTGGCTTTCATAGTCTCTGTTGAAAAGTCAGGTGTGATTCTAATGGGTTTGCCATTATATGTTACTTGGCCTTTTTCCCTTGCAGCTTTTAGTATTTTTTCTTTGTTCTGTATACTTACTGTTTTGATTATTATGTGGCGGGAGGATTTTCTTTTCTGGTCAAATTTGCTGGGTGTTCTGTAGGCCTCATGTATTCTAATTGGCCTCTCCTTTAGCTTGGGGAAATTTTCTTCAATGATTTTGTTGAAAATATTTTCTGGGCCTTGGAGAAGGGAGTCTTCTTTTTCCTCTATACCTATTATTCTTAGGTTTTGTCTTTTCATATTGTCTTGCATTTCTTGGACGGTCTGTGTCAGGAATTTTTCAGATTTAACATTTTCTTTGACAGATACATCGATTTCTTCCATTGTATCTTCTACACCTGAGATTCTTTCTTCCATCTCTTGTAGTCTGTTGGTTATGCTTACCTCTGTAGTTCCTGTTTTCTTCCCTAGATTCTTCCTTTCCATTATTTCTTCCATTTGTGTTTTCTTTAATTTTTCCAATTCTATCTTCAGGTCTTGAGTTGTTTTGTTTACTTCCTTCACCTGTCTGATTGTACTTTCCTGTTTTTCTTTTAGTTCCTTCAACTCTGTTTCTTTCATTTCATTCAGTGTTTTAAGAATTTCCTTTCTAAAGGCCATAAACTGTTTGGCTGCAGCTTCCTCTATTTCTTTATGGATGGCAATATTCTGTTTGAGTTTATCTTCCTCTATGTCTTTATGAATCTTATTTGTTTCCTCTGTTATCATCTTCATGAGCATACTTGTTAGGTCATCTTCTTGGATTTCATTTATGGTGGGGTGTCCAGGGCTACTTGCCCCTGGGTAACTGGGTTCTGGAGATGCCATATTGCTCTGTCTTTTGTTGCTTGAGCTTTTACGCTGGCCTCTACCCATTGTGTTATCTTAGGAGTTTGGGGTTATTTTCTGGTGGTTCCTGGGGATCCTGTGGTGGAGAGAATCCCCTTTGCAGAAAGCTGGATTTTCCTGAAGGATGTCTTCTCAGCTTTTTGGGTATAGTCCCTGGATGACTGGTGTTTTTTCAGGAGTTGCTCACCTCAGGGATATAGACCTGAGTGGTAACTGTGGTCTTTGTTAGTCGAGAGGGTTCTCCTCTCACCCAGGGAAGTCCTGAGGGCAGCTGCCCTGTTTCTGGGTTTCTTGTTGCAAATTTAATGATCAGCTGCTGTGACCCAGTTGGACATCAGGCGCGCCTCAACTGTTTGTGCTTGTGTCTGGAGCACAGCTGAGTGCTGGCGCCTCGGCCCCACTAGACTGCTAGACTTTTTCTAGGGAAGGATTGGGTGATTTAGATCAGTACAGTTTCCTTCCTTCCCCGTGGATTCTCTGGAGACAGTGACTCCTAGTGTCTTTTTTTGCCCTGGTGCACACTGCTCAGTGTCCGCCAGCTGGCTGGCCACAGAAATTTGCCTGTGCCTGGAGCACAGCTGTGTGATGGCGGCTCAGTCTCTGCCAGCTGTCTGGTGCGCAGAAACTGCCTGTGTCTGCCTTTGTGGCTTTTGGGAGTCTGAGTGGCTCCCTAAGCTGGGTAATTTTCCGGGGACCTTTTCAGGTTGGGGGTGAGCTGAGTGCTCTGAGATCAGACCCGCCGTTTCTATCTCTGGCGGCGAATCAGGCGCGCAGGCAGGCAGGGCTCTGTGCTGGAACCTGGGTCCCCAGCTCTGGCTCCGGGCTGGCTCCTGGGGTGCCCGTGGAACCCGCCCGAGTCTTTTCCAGGGGATGTCTGGGTGACCTAAGGCCGGTCCCAATCGTTTCCTGTACCCTGGGGTTATCTCTCGACTGAAAATTCCAGTCTCTGATAGTGTGGTGCCCAAGGTTCAGTCTGGGACCGTGACCAGAGACACTGGCTTGTGGCTCTGGGCTGGGGCTGGGGCTGGCGGCCGGCAGCCAAGCGTCTGGCGGAACCGGGATCTCTTCCGCGGTTTAGCCAGTTGAGTTAAAAGCTGATTGAATCCCCCACCGTGGGGTATCCTCTCACCTGGGAAACACAATGACTGTGTTTTATGGCTGAGAGTTCTGATTGCTGTTCACTGTGTTGATCCTGCTGTGCTGCTGCTCAGAATGAGAGTCCTCCCGGCGCCGCCATCTTGCCCCTCCCCGTACTTTAGTTCTTAACGTGCTCAGATATCCCTATGTTTACATTAGACTGTCCTAACTTTATTTCTTCTTTTATTATTTGTAGTACTTATCAGTATCTAAAATAGAACGTATTACATTTATTTGTTTATATGTCTACATATATATGTGCTTGTGATCTTTGTAGAGTCACATACACGCCACTGATATGTGTGGAAGTTAGAGGACAACTTGCAGGAGTCCATTCTCTCTTCCTACCACATGAGTTTCAGAGATCAAACTCAGGTCATCAGACTTGGGAGTGAGCACCTTACCTACTGAGCCATTTCGCTGGCCCGGCAATAGAGTTAGTTTATTTTTCTGTATTGTTTAAACCCTATCTTCCTTACACATTCTACTCCTGTCTTTTAGCATCATTTGTTGGTGAGCTATATAACATGACATGTTTGGTTTTCAGTGTTGTGACAGCACTGGAATAATTCTGAAGCTTAAATGTTTGACTTCCAGTATCAGGTTTCAGTCCATGTATGGCTGGCTGAGTCCATTGTAGTAAGCCTGAGGCAAGGCAGAGTGTCATGAGGGGAGCATGCTGCAGAACCAAGGAGCCCACCCTGTCTTGGAAAGGAAGCAAAGTGAGACAGTGGAAGGAACCAGAGTCTCAAAGTACTCTGATGACTCTTAACTTATTTATCTCCCCTACACTTTAACCTTCTCCTTATAATCTACTACATTTTAAGTCTTTTCTTCAGGCAGAGTCCTCATCTCATTAACTCTGAAAACCTTGACAGACAAGTTCAGAAATGTGCTTTAATGACATCTAGGGTGTGTCTCATTGAAATCAGTCTGACCATCTATATTAACTATTACCTTGAGGAAAATTTTTCCTTGCCGTGGCCCAGCCCTGGCAATTCTGCTAGCAAAGAGAGAGAGACAGACACAGAGACAGACAGAGAAAGAGGGGGGTGGAGAACTAATGAGTATCTGATTACATTTGTTATTGAGTAAATGAACACATAACCAAATGTGTAAACATATGTTCTAGATATATAGCTAGCTGTTGTCCAGACGGACACTTGTTAACTATGATGGAATTAAGGCATGAGCACTTAATATAAAATCCATTTACTTCTACAAAAATATCCTTACCACATTCAGTATGACCTGGCTGCAATTTTCTCTAGCATCTTTATTTGGGAATGTGGCTGAGTTGCTTTTTCATTGTGTAAGTTAATATTTGTATGTATTCCCAAGAGTAAATTCAATGTAAATCTATTTTACTGATTCTTTTTTTTTTTCCTTGCAGGAATCATTTATTCTTTTGAATGCTTGTGAACACAGATTTTAAATTGGTCAAATTGCAGAACTTTGAGAGGGAGAGGGATGAAGTGACTTGAAAACAACACTGAGTATTAGAATGTTCTACAGGGCCATACTTTAATAATTTGAGGATGAGGGATAGAAGGTTAAAATATATAGTGTTCGTGCCTATTGAATATGTATATGACTTGGCTGTTTTTCTTTTTTTAGTTCTGATTGTAATATTTGTTTACTTGGTAATGTTTTTAATGTTTCTTTTTTTTAATTTAATGTTAACAGTCTCTCTGAACTCATGATTCTGTGGAGCAGTTCACAGTGTATGGATGTTGTTTTGTAGCAAAAGGTGAATCTAGTATGAGAATGTTAATTAGAGTATCGGGCGGGCTTAGGTTAATCAGTTTTGGATCAGAATTTCTGCTTTAGAATTAACCTGGCACATTCTTTAGTGCTTTCTCATCTGCAAAGTAGGTGTCAGTTTCACATGTAGGTCTGTGTTGAGAGATGGCACATGTCAAGCATGAAGGAAGACATGTGGCACTATTTGTTTTGTCTTCTTCTTGCCATGGAAGCATTTGCAATATGACAGAACGGTTTTCTCTGTAGCTAGTAAAAGGATACAAGGAACATTTATTTAGTGACTAACGTTAACTGAGGTGTGTTAAGTTACAGAAACAGAGGGAAATTGGGCAGCATGTTTTAATGCATAAAATTTGATACTGTAGATATCTTTGACTCTTCCAATATAGTTAGTATATCACCTAAGTAGATATATCTTAGTGCACAAGCCTTCTCATTTCCACCTCCCTGGTTATCAAAGCATCTACTTTCAGAATTAACACCCCACATTTTAAAACATATCTTGTAAAATTAATTGTGTTCAGAAGTATAATATTCTACTCATATGTTCTGACACATATTAAGGCTCTTTGTAACTTTGATCTTGTTTATTTTTCTTGTGCTTTTTATCTTCAAGCATTCTATGGCATTTATCAGTTCTTTCATAGTTGGATGAAATCTTGGTTTATTTTAAGATGATTTCTTACTGCTTCCATTCCAGTATGTATACAATATTTTCAGACCACAAAGACCCCTACGGAAACTTGAAAGAACATGGAGTCTTTGTGGGTAACCCTATGATAACATTGTTCTTGGCGTTGTGATGAACTATATGTGTGCATCAGCTTTGAGCCGTAATGATTGCTTTAATTATTTTAGACTTAGAATATACTTAATCTCCTGGATTGATGAAAGGTTAGAGTATAAGAGAAATAAATTTTCCCCATAAAATGTTTTATGAAGGATTTTTTCCCTCTCTGTGGTACTTCCTGATAGACAGATATTATGTCATATGTAATTGGATTGATGCTCAGCCTGAATACTTCTTTTTCTTCTTGCCAGCATGGGGTAACCTTGGAAATGTTCTGAAGAGTCAGAGTAAAATTTCTGAAGCTGAAAGCGCCTATAGAAATGCTCTGTACTACCGCAGCAACATGGCTGACATGCTGTATAATCTGTGAGTATGCCTTGCTTTCTTTCATGCTTGAAACCTGCTGTGAGGGGGACTATTGAGTTAACTAATGAAATGGAGATGCTAATATCTATTTCTCTAAAATAGTTTTTTCTTCTTTCTTTACTATTTTTTCCTTTTAATTAGATCTCTGAGCGCAGTAGATGAATGGTATTTGGGATTTCTCTGTGAGATGCTACATCATCTATATTCGTGATATATGGTTGAATTATTTTTTTTGAAGTACTATGTCACATATCAAAAGTTGGTATAAGTGTGTTCTACTTAAAAATATATGTTCTACTCAAACTTAGATGGATAAATACAAAATTTCAAAAACAAGTCTTTAATGGGATATATATATATATTTCAATTATATATATAATTGAAATTGGATATTAAATGACATGTTTTTCTTCACTAAAATCAACCAGGGAGATAGCAGAAAGATTGTAGTTGTTAGGTACAGTTTCTTCTAGTTTAGCGTGTCCAGTTCTTCAAAGATAATCATGATTACATCAAAGTTTGTGTAATGTCGTATTTCAAAATACCCCTCAGTGTTGAGTTTGAAAAAACTCAAGTGCTAAATTATCTTTGTTTTTTGGATGGAAGGTTCCAGGAGGCATTGTGAGTTTGGATTGGTAAATGAAAAGTGAACTTGAATCCTTTCCTTTATCATTTACATTTAGGAAATTTTTATATGTAATAGAAATTTAGCCTAAACAGGAAAGAGTATCTAGTTTATTGACTCCTCTTGCTGGGAACCTTTGGGGTTGCTAGGGTGCTGAGAGAGTTAGATCCAGGTGCTTGGCACTGTTGGAGAATTTGATACAGTTTTATTGTTCTGGCTTTTCT
The DNA here is from genome assembly GCF_030254825.1 of Meriones unguiculatus. Taxonomy (NCBI): domain Eukaryota; kingdom Metazoa; phylum Chordata; class Mammalia; order Rodentia; family Muridae; genus Meriones; species Meriones unguiculatus. The sequence continues at coordinate 113,591,439 of NC_083350.1, read as the reverse complement.
CTGTTCTCAGTGGGACTGTGGGACAGGCAGGAAGATGGCTCTTGGTATTTTATGCATGTAGAATCCTGGCTCTTCTCAGTCTTGCTGGGAAAGAATATCAATGTCACATCCTCTCCTCAGTCCGCTGGCTCCCAGTTCTCCTCTGTCTTTTGGTCTGCATTTACCCTGGAAAGAATCTCTGAATGACTCATGAGGCCATAAGCTTTCATGGATGAAATTGTAGGAAGAGTGGGTAGGACTGTGTAACATCTATGCAGGCTCTTTCAGGGTTACTGTGGAGCCACAGAGGACCAGTTACTTATAACAATGTAACCACTCTTAGTCAGAACTTGATGCCTACTTTTTTTTTTTTTTTTTTTTTTGTTCTGTTTTCTTTTATTTCCAGAACAGATTTCTCTGTGTAGTTTGGTTGTCCTAGAACTTACTTTGAAGACTTGCCTGGCCTCTAACTCACAGAGATTCACCTGCCTCTGCCTCCTGAGTGCTGAGTTTAAAGACATGTGCCACTATCACTGGCTTGTAATTAAACTCTTAACACGAAAAAAAAAAGGATTTTATTTTTCTTAGTCTTTTGTAGAAAGCTTAATTTAATAGCATTCCTTTTTGTCGCTAGAAACTTGAGTACTTTTTCTGTCATCACTCAAGAATCTTCTTATAGGTGCTTAGTAATTCTATCCCATGTATGTGATGCTCAGTGATAAAGAGTTTGATCACTAAATATGTTATCCTAGGTTCCATCCCCTACAGCAAAGGTGGGAGAGATATTTCATGTGGAACAATTGAAATTGATGAACTTATTGGAATAAAGTACCTTCTTTTCTTAATGAACTTTAGAGGATTTGGAGAATCTTAAGTTTCTGTTCTGTCCATTTCCTACTTACATTATAAATCATCAGAAATATTTTGTAGCAGTTAACCTTTTTATTAATAATATAACCTGCAGACATTAGTAACTTCATTAAACTTTAAGTAGAAATTGATGAGAAATTAACTCCCACTGGCCAGATACAATATGATTCCTGGTTGTCAGAATTAATCTTGTCATTAATCCCTGTAATTTTATTTATTTTTATTTTATTTTTTTAAATTTTTTGTCTGTAATTTTATTTTTATACTAATATTTAAAAATACTAACCAGTAACTTTAAATAGCACATCTGAATATTGATTCATGTAAGAATAGACAGCAAAGGTTGATTTGGAAAATATTAAATAAGATGAGCCTGAGTGATATGGAGTTATATCTGAAGTTGCTTTAAGAGATTGCATAAGTGTGAGCATTTTCTAGGATCAGGAATATTTAATTATATGAGAGAGCACAAGGTTATATTCTCTGTTTATGATCTGGTGTTTGAAAATTTCCAGTATTCCTTCTGCCATAACAGTTGTAAGTGCTTCTTCTTCTCCTCCTCCTCCTTCTCCTTGTCCTTCTTCTTAATTATTTTTCTTTCATAGAACACATTTATATAATACATATAATATATACATATAACACATACAATAATTCTCCTCTCTTTACTCCTTCCAGTTTAGCTCTTTTATACCAGTTTCCCCTCTCTTTGCTCCTTCTAGTTTAGCTCCAACTGGGATGGATTCAAAGAATGAGGAAGGCAGGACTCAGAGCTGTTCTAAGGTCACACACAGAGTCATCTCTCACCTGAACACATACTCTTCTAGCTGTATCATATCTACATCTCCACATCTGCTTAAATTGAAAAGGATATACAATGAAAACTGGGCACACAGGAAACCTCCAATATGCACATCTCAAAATTCAAAAAGAGCCAGTTGTGGTGGCACACACCGGTAGGATTTGCTGAAGGAGGCAGAGGCAGGAGGATCATGAGTTCAAGGCTATATACTCACTCATATAGACATGTAATATAGGATAAACGTACTAAAATCAGTACACCTAAAGAAACTAATCAAGAGGGAGGACACTTGCTAAAATGCTCAATTCCTATCCAGAAAGGCAAAGAGAATGGACATCAGAAGAAGGAGAAAACAGGGAACAAGTCAGGAGCCTGACACAGGACCTCTGAAAGGCTCTGCCCTGCAGACTATCAGTGCAGATGCTGAGATTTATGGGCAACCTTTGGGCAGAGTGCAGGGAATCTTAGGAAAGAAGTGGGAAACAGTAACATCTGGAGAGGACAGGAACTCTACAAGGAGAGCAACAGAGCCAAAAAATCTGAGCATAGGGGTCTTTCCTGAGACTGATACTCCAACCAAGGACTATGCATGGAGATAACCTAAGACCCCTGCACAGATGTAGCCCATGGCAGTTCAATATTCAAGTGGGTTCCATTGTAATAGGAACAGGGACTGTCTCTGACAGGAACTGATTGGCCTGCTCTTTAATGACCTCCCCCTGAGGGGGAAGCAGCATTACCAGGCCACAGAAGAAGACAATGCAGCCACTCCTGATGAGGCCTAATTGACTAGAATCAGAAGGAAGGAAAAGAAGACCTCCCCTATCAGTGGACTTGGGGAGGGGCATGCATGCAGAGGGTGGAGGAAGGGAGGGATTGGGACAGGAGGAGAGAGGGAACCAGAGGGGGGATACAAAGTGAATAAAGTGTAATCAATAAAGAATTTTTAAAAATCCAAGAAAAAACAATTAGAATCATCTTCACAGACAGAAATAAAATGTTTGGAGTTAAATCTAATAGAATGCAGCAAGTAACTTTTTAATCACAGTTACCGCCTTTATGAATTTACTAACTGTGTGACATAAGAACATGGTTGGATTTTTAGTGGGATGGCATGCCTGGACCAAGATTTGCTTTCAATTAATGCTGAGGAAAGCATTTAAGGATCTGTTAATTATTGCATCTGAATATCATTTAACTCCATGTTTGTAGACAGTAGCCGTGTATTATGAAATTTAAGGCAATGTTTCATCCATTCTTAACAAAGATAGCATGAAGCATAGCTCATGGTCACCTTTTTATTCATATTTCAAAACCACTAAAGTTGCATGTTTTACACAGGAAATTATTTTAAAAGAGTTTTAGCAGGTCTGTGTTTGTATATTAGCTTTTCTTTTAGAGTATAACGTATTTTCAGAGACAAAGTCTTTGAGCTGTTGTTCTGTGATTTACATCATTGTGTTTCATAAATATGTAGTTGACTTACATTCTTTTAACTGTGCTATTCACTGATTTCTGAAATATAATAATTTTTTGGCTGAAAAGTAGTTGATGTCCTTTTATTGTTGGTATAGATTTGTCGCAGGCAGTCTTTTCTTTTAAGCATGTAATTCAGTAAAACATTGAATGTTTTCATTATTTATTCACTTTCAGAAGGCAGATAGTAAAGTTAGTGCAGTATAATCATATTTTTATTATCTTATATAGCAGAGAGATCATGTTTGAGTATAATTGGGATTTTTCCCTTGTTCCATGTTTTTAGAATCCAAGTATCCAATCTGTGGAGCTTGAAAAGGGAAAGGAAATTAACTTTTAGATTCAAAGGAAGTAAAAAGAAAATATAAATGAACTAGAATTTGGAGAAGCAATGGTCAAGGATATGAAAAGATCTGAAAATCCTGGCAAGAGTGATATAGAGCAGAATAGAAAATCTCATGTGCAAACCTGAAAAGGAGAAAGGTATTTTTATAAACAGATATGTGGATACTTAAAATAACACAGTAGTAAACACGTAAAAATTCTGCATTTACTATCCTGGGAAAATACAGCATCTCAGTTTGTGCTAAAGAGTAAAAAGTAATCTAAGTCAAATGCCTTGGGAAAGCTCAAGAAATATAATCAAAATTTTCTTAGACCTGGGTGGTGGTGGTGCATACCTTTAATCCCTGCGCTCTAGAGGCAGAGGTAGGTGGATCTCTGTGAGTTTGGGGACAGCCTGATCAACAGAGTGAGTTCCAGGACAGCCACGGCTATACAGAGAAACCCCATCTTGAAAAAAACAGAAAAAAAAGTTTCTTAGGAAAGAACCAAGTCAAGGTGCTTTTCAAGTGGCCCTGACAGATCCTCAAAGAAGTGTCAGAGTTCTGTCTTATTTTTAGGAAGCAAGATTATACTGAAAGCAAAACTTGGCAAAATTACATACACACATACAAAAGAACAATCTGCCAGCTCCACCCTAAAATCAAAATAAGACTCAAACAAGAAAGAATAAATCAAAAATCACAATAGACTAGTCAAACTTATGAATACAAATGCATGCATGTCTTGAAATTAATTTAGTGCATGTAGGAACATATTAAAGATTAAAGCACTGCAGGCAGGTGTTACTTAGTCTGGGATTAATGGTGTGATGTTTAATATTGCAATTCAATTACTACACTCTTAATTTAAAAAGTCAGGAGAAAAAAATACATAATCTCTAGAAATGTCAGAAGGGCATTTGATCAGCAGCTACCATGGAAAGTAAGGCTTCTAAACAAACTAAGAATGGATTAATATTGTAACACATAATAAAGAATGTCTGTCAATTCTGCATTTAGAGGAAAGTATAATAGCCTCGCCTCTAATATAATATAAAGAAGCAGTGGCTTCATTATTATAGTCCCCCATAGGATTTCTAACTATATTTACTGTTTTTTTTTTTTTTAGATAAGTCATGAGAGCTCAATGAAAATAGGAAAAATACTCTACCACTAGTAATAGATATTCATAACCACATTCTCTAAAATACGTAGTTTGATCACACGCTAGACAATTCTGTCTCATAAATAACCTCATTACGTGTGATCCTGTACTACTTTAATCCTAGTGCTCAGGAAGTAGAAGCAGGAGGATTAGGAGTTCAATATTCTCTTCCATAACAAAGCAAGTTTGACATGAGTACGCTACATGGGACCGTGTTTTAAAAATACCAAACTAAAAAGGACTGCCTCCTCAAGTACACAATAAGGACCTTTGCTCAACCATATTGGTAGCAGCTTCATTTGTATTAGCCAGAAGCTGGAAACAATCCAGATGCCCCTCAACTGAGAAATGGATACAGAAGCTGTGTTACATCTACACGATGGAATATTACTCAGCAATAAAAAACAAGGAAATTTTGAAATTTGCAGGTAAATGGTGGGAACTGGAAAATATCATCCAGAGTGAGGTATCCCAGAAGCAGAAAAACACACATGGTATATATTCACTTATAAATGGATGGACATATAATCTAGGATAATCATACTAAAATCTGGACACCTAAAGAAGTTAAGCAGGAAGAAGGACCTTGGGTAAGATGTTCAATATTCATCCCGAAAGGCAAATGGGATAGTCATCCAAAAAAAGGTGAAAATGAGGAACAAGACAAAAGCCTACCACAGAGGGCCTCTGAAGACTCTACCCAGCAGGTAAAGCAGATGCTGAGACTCATAGCCAAACTTTGGGCAGATGTAGGGAATCTTATGAAAAACGGGGAGATAGAAAGACCTGGAAAGGTCTGGAGCTCTACAAGGAGAATGACAGAACTAAAATATCTGGACCTAGAGGTCTTTTCTGAGACTGATAATCCAACCAAGGACCATGCATGGAGATAATGTAGAACCACTGCACAGATGTAGCCCATGGCAACTCAGTCTCCAAGTGGGTTCCCTAGTAATGGGAACAGGGACTGTCTCTTACATGAACTCAGTGGCTGGTTCTTTGATCACCTCCCCCTGAGGGGAGGAGCAGTCTTGCCAGACTATATACTCACTCATAGGTGGATATTAGACATATAATATAGACTATACATACTAAAATCTGTACACCTAAAGAAACTAATCAAGAAGAAGGACTCTGGCTAAAATGCTCAATCCCTATTCAGAAAGGCAAAGAAGATGGACATCACAAGGAGAAAACAGGGAACAAGTCAGGAGCCTGCCACAGAGGGCCTTTGAAAGGCTCTGCCCTGCAGGATATGAAAGCAGATGCTGAGACTTATGGCCAAACTTTGGGCAAAGTGCAGGGAATCTTATGAAAAAAGTGGGAAATAGTAAGACCTGGAGAAGAGAAGAGCTCCACAAGGAGAACAACAGAACTAAAAAGTCTGGGCACAGGGGTCTTTTTTGAGACTGATATGTAGCCCATATCTGCAGATATGTAGCCCATGGCAGTTCAGTGTCCAAATGGGTTCCATAGTCATGGGAAGAGGGACTGTCTGTGACATGAACTGATTGGCCTGCTCTTTCATTACCTCCCCCTGAGGGGGTAGCATCCTTACCAGGCCACAGAGGAAGACAATGCAGCCACTCCTGATGAGATCTGATAGACTAGGATCAGAAGGAAGGAAAGGAAGACCTCCTCTATCAGTGGACTTGGAGAGGGGCATGCTTGGAAAAGGGGAAGGGAAGGAAGGAGGGATTGGGAGGGGAGAGAGGAGGGAGCTATAGGGGGATACAAAGTGAATAAAATGTAATTAATAAAAAAGGACTACCTCTTGAATCAGTTGCCTGCTGATGAACTGCATTCATTTCCTCGCACATTTATATTAGTGTTGGTTCTTCCATTCTTGTGTTATGTATGGCTACTGTGAGCAAAGTACTTAAACTGGATTACAAAACTATAGAGGTGTACTGTTTTGTAAATTCACTTTTGTTAGGGAGGGGAGCTTATTCTTCTGAAAGCCTTAATGTCCCTTTCTGTGGTTTGCTAGGAATCTTTGGCATTTCATGCTTAACTATATTCTTACACGGCCATCATTTTATAAAGATGCCCATCCTATTCCCATAAGAGCTTTCCATGTTAACTAATTATTAGTGTAATGACTTTATTTCTACATAGGCTCATAGGCTGGGTAATATGTATTAGAATTCAGCAGAACCTTTTATGTATATATGTAAAGTTTCCCCCACATATCTCACAATTGGGAGAATCAGTTTCACTGAAGCAATGATGTGTAATCCAAAGAGGAGTGATCAGCAAGCAGTTGATACTTTTTAAGAACTAAAAATATTCATATGGGATTTGTTGGTTTATGTTTTCCATGATGTCCAAAGACACCTTAGGAGGGAGTCATTTTTAGTAGAAGCATCAATTATGGAAAAGAGATGTGGAGTTACTTTATGTTACTGTGATAAAGTACCATCATGAGAGCAATTCATAGAAGGAACAGTCTATTTTGGCTTAAAGTTCAAAACAGATAAAAATCTCATCATTGCAGGGATTTGTGACAGCAAGTGGCAGGCATGGTGGCTGGACCTGGGAGCTAAGAACTCACCTCTCAGTCACCTCTTCACCTGCAATCACAAGCAGAGCATGAATAGGAAGCGGGGTGACAGTAATGGTTAAAACTCTCCTCCACTGACATAGTTCCTGCCAAAGCTTCCACAGCCCAAAGGTTCCCCAGTCCCTCCCAAACAGGGGCACCAGCTTCAAACTAAAGTTTTCACACCATTGCAATGGAGTGCCAAGTTGTCCCCTTATAGATCCAATAATAACCAGCACATTAGAGGTCTGTTTTTATATTCAGTGTTAAGTTTGAGAACTAATTTTAGCTCATGATCACGTGATCATGAGTTTATGAAAACTTAAATAGAAAAATTTTCATAGTGTGCTTTTATTTTAGTTGACCTAAATGTTCTTTTCAGAAAGACCTGGAATCACTCTTTGGGTATGCCCCCCTGTAAATCTTCCTTGCAACCTCATTATTTTCTCTTCCATATACACTTTAGCATTCTTGCTTTGTTTTGGTCAGCCAGGTTACAATTCACACCTATGCCTCTCAGACCCATCTTATTTTGCAGTTAGTTTGCACATCTGCCCTGTGAATCACTGTGAGTTGATTTTATAATTTAGCTGTAAGGTGAAGACTCTTTTCCTACTATTTAAAATCCCTGATTCTTGTAACACCTATTACAAATATCATTGGCTTTCACATGGTTTTGGGAAACAGTGGCTCACTGTGAAGTTCTGTTTCTTATTCATCAGTAGCACCATATCTATAAACTCACCCAGCAAATACTAAACATTTTCAGAATAACAGTCTTTGGATTAGAAGGCAAGAGTTAGCTCACAAGGAAAGTATAGTTTCTGTCTTCAAGTAGTTTGAAATCTGGATTTTAGATTATTTGTTCGAGCTGGGGCGATGGTTTCCTAGCAAACAATGAAGTGGTACAGAGTTCAATCCTGAGAACCCTCATTAATGCAGGGTGGATGTAGCAATTATTTGATAGTTCTAGTCATGGAAAGCTGAGTCAGGAATCCCTAAATCAGTCAACCTGGGGAGACTAGGTGTATCAGTCGATTCTTGATAGATATCCCGCCCTAAAGAATAAGGTCGGAGAGCAATTCAGGATGGTTCCTGACATCAGTTTCCACACACACAAAATACTTGGACCCCCACACAGGTAAACATTTGTACACATGCATGTGTATGAACACTATATGGATAATGCTAAGCTGGTGATGATAGCGTATACCAGTAACCACAAGCTGGTTTCGGACTCTTGATCCTCTTGCCATGGCCTCCTGAGTGCTAGGATTCCCAGAATGCACCAACTATGCCTGGCTAAGGTTACTTCTGAGTAAAACCCATGACTAAGTGACACCCATGTTCTATTGTAACATGGCGGACAAAGTCTTAACTAAGCCTGGAAGAAAAGGAAAAGGATGCTAGGAGTTGTAGTAGAGAAATAAGTGAGAAGGATGGCATAAGGGCAAAAATGAGTTTTGCCTATGTAATTTGAAGTGTTTTCTGTAAACATCCAAAATTCATTTTTAAGGCTTTTGTAAGGACATTTAGAGGTAGGGTGTGTAGATTTTGTTCTCATAACTATATAATTGTGTGAATGAAAACTGACTTTAAATGGATGTATTTGTGTAATGTATATGAGCCTCAATACAAGAACTGCTAATGGAACTATAGGTAAAAACAATATTTAAGCATCTTGATAGAGGATGTATAACTTTATATTCCTGGAAAAGGGGAAAAAACCAGGATGTTAGATGTCAATATCTGAGTCTTGATTCTTCTTCATAAAGTATTCAGAGAAAATCATTTTGCGCAAAGAAAGCCACAGGGAATCTCTGAGACTGATTTATTGTTCAGAAATGTATGGGCACAGTGGCCACAGCATTTACATGAACACTAAGTGTCCCTTGGCAGCTAGAGATGTAAATTATTTATATTTTCATTTCTAGTGCAGGATGCAATCTTTGGCACTTCTTTGGTGCTCTGCACATGCTTTTGAACAGAAGTGAATCAAACCTGTCACTCCACACTCACTGCTTTCGACGTCTTTGGCAAGGACACAGGGCACTGTGTCTGAGACTCCTGTGGAACTGTCAGCCTTGCCTTCTCCTGCAAGTGGGAAGCTGGAATCATTTAATAAGTAGGAGCCTGGAAAGAAAAAGGACAGAGAGCAGGTCCTGCTTTTGCTTGTTTGTGTTATGTGGTTCCTATTTCAGATGTAGTTGCAAAATAGCACTGTATGAGCCAGGCTGTGCTGAAGAGAGGCGGTTCATTCATATTAACTCTGTAGAAAGGAGTTAACACAGACTCCACGCTGGAACAAACTGAATGGAGGCGGTTTTTGTTGTTGTTTTTGTTGTTTGTTTTATTTTTTGTTTTTGTTTTTTTCTGAAATATTATTAAAAACTCTTTAATTTTGTAGTCATTTCCTCTGGAGCTGTGAAGGTGAAACCGAGGACGTGTGTTAGAAAGCCCATAAAAGAGATTATAAGGCAGCTCAGTCACTGTCTGAGTTACTGCTTCCTGTTCACTTTAACTTTCAAACTGATTGGAAGTTGCCTAAATGGCCAGAAGCTTTTCTATTGTTGTTCTTCCTAAAATTATGATCACCCAGAGCATGCAGATGATGTGCGGTAGAATTTTAAGTAAATTAATTTCAGTTTTCTCAGAAGGAGGTTTTGCAATATGAAAAGAAAGTGTCTTTCTGTCTCTGCTCTTGAGGAAAAATGAACAGATGTAAATTTGTTATTTGCGTAGTTCCAATCAGTTCGCTGCAGATTTCCAATTACTGTGGCTTAAGAATTATTTTCTAGACACACCAGGAATTATAGTAATATCGCCTGACACTTAATTTATTCTCTCAGTTATATAGAACCTAACTAAGCTTTTGCTTACATGATAGTAAAGTTGCTTAAAGTATAATTGAAGTTTGAGGGCATCTGGATGTGGTGATGATAATAAATTTAAAAACTAATACTGTGTCATTTGCTACTTATTTCTTATATATTTTATTTGTACAAATCAACACATTATTCCTGGTGGCTGAATTATATCTCTAATCACTCCTTTCAATTACTCTCTTCAAGATTACCCTTATTGAGGTAAGGCCTCCACGCTGACCCTATTTCCAGCAAAAGCAACCCTTCTACCATTCTCAAACTCGCTTCCCTTTTTTAATTCTTTTGTTTTTACCTCACTCTTATTGCTATAAAGCACATGAATTAATTATATAACTATAAATATTTGTAGTAAAATTGAATATAAATCCAGAGTTAACTTTCTAGAGTGTTAAAAGACTGACTGGGGATGCATTATAGTAGTACAGTATATGCTTAATATGTGAAAGACATCAGGGTCCATATACACCATAACACACACACACACACACACACACACACACACACACAAACACACACGACTCTTAACTAAGAAAATGAAAAGTCCAAAAGGCATCATTTTGTAATATTTACAAAGTTTCTAGGGCATTGCTTAGTACACAGTGAGTGCTTGATAAATTTTTATTGGAGATATATGTGTGCACATTATTGTGCTCTGGGTACCTCTGTTCTCCTCAAGTACCCATATGAAAAAGATATGTCCTGGATTATTTTAGAAACTGTCCTTCCCTCTGTATCTTCCTTCCTTTCTCCCTGACTGTGAGAGATAACACCAGTTACACGCTGATGCCCTTTTGACTTCGTGCATATATGTCACCTTCAATCAAGGTTCTCCAGTTTTTGACTTTGCCCCTGGGGTCCTTTAAGATGGGATGTCATGTCACAGGATTGGATGAAAGTGATCCCATTTCTGTCCTGTCAGTATGAGTACAGTGTAAGAAAATGCCCACACAACATCTGAAGGAGACCTAAGCCTAGTCTGGTTGTTATAAATTCATAATATGGCAATTTTTATTGGAAAGTCTCATTTGAGGGACTAATCCAAACTATCTTGAAGTCTAAAGAGACGGTGGACTTTATTGGTATTTGGCAATATTCATGCTCATTTGCCTGTTTGAAGTGGAAACATTTAGAAAAATCTGTAATTCTTTAAAGATCAGCATTAGTTGTGGGTACTGCTAGCCTAGGGGGATAAGCTGTGTCCTAAAACTCAGAGAAAACAATTTTTCATAGAAACTGTCAACTGTGCCGGGCACAGCGGTCTGCATACCTGTAATCCCTGCACTTGAGGTAGGGGGATTACCAAATGTTTGAGTCAGCCGGAGGCTGTATTGTGAACGCCTGTCTCCTAAGAAATAGAAATAAAAATAAAACAGTGAAGCAGCAGATGAGGATGATGCAAATAAGACGAGAAAACAGGCCAATTCTTATACCCTGTTTTTTGTTGTTGTTTTGTTTTATTTTTTCAAACGTGAACTAGAGATGGCAGTAGTCACCTCAGGCAAGAGGATTAAAAATTCAAAGGCTGCCGGATAATACAGAGAGTTGGAGGAAAGCTAGGGAAACTTGGGAAGATCCTTTTTAAGAATGAGATGAAGTAGGCTGGGCATAGAGTGAAGTGGTAAAGGGCGGCCTGGCGGACGATAAGACCGTTGCTTCAACCTTCAATAAGCACACTTTTCACGCACACTCAGTGAGCATCTTCCCCTTGGCTGAGATGTGTCTGTACAGCAGGTCAGTTCCCTTATCAAGCCTGAGGAGAGAATGAATAGTGAAGACAAGAGAATGAAAGTAAACAACACTGCTGACCCCCTTTTCTCTGATTAGTAATTTCCATTGTCAGTCTCCAGCCTTTGGTCGTTTTATTATGCCTTCCCCTGACTCCAGTGCCTGAAAGTGGTAGTTAGGACTCCATACCCAGTCTTTAATGTGTGAATATCACCTTCCTCATACCTAAATTAAACAACCCAGAATGGACTTTAAGGAATAGTGTAGCTAATACACATGGGCATGTACCTGCACATGTATGTGTAATCACACACATGTGAATATACACTTGTACTCAAGCCACCCACATGTACACATGGTAAAACAAAAGAAGAAATACTGTGTGGAGTGGTGTTTTCGCTCGGCTCACTGAAGTTTACTTCAGGGAAACTCGGTGAACATGTTGTGTTTAGGGTGAAAAATCTATCCAGGCAGAAAAAGATGGACTTGGATGTTCGCTCTGAAGCACATCTGGCCAGTGCTTAGGTTAGGAACTCCCCAAGTGACCTAACACCCACCCCTGTTTGTGTGTGTGTGTGTGTGTGTGTGTAGTTAAAGCACTGCACTAGAGAAGCAAAGAAAGCACTTGGCTTCTTGAACGTGCATGTTTCAAGTGAATGCATTACCCAGAATCATTATGTACTCATAGAGATTTCTCTGACCCAGATAATAACCACATCTCAGTGATGGAAGCATTCTCCTTGTTCTCTGAAATATTTATCTGAGTATGGCGATTCCTAAGAAGTGCACAAATGTTTTCTTCTCGATGACTGAACAAACAAATTTAAGGTAGATTCCCCTTCCGTTTTGCTATTATTTCACCATAGTGCCAACTACCATGCTTTATAACAGCTTTTCAAATAGTTTAGACTTTGTACTGATTATTAAATGCCCACAGTGACAGTTTCAGAACACGGTTTTGATGAGTGGCTAAATGAACCATCAATCGGAGTACAATGAGTGTTACTGAAGAGACCAGGCTCGCTCCTGTGCCTCTTGGATTCCTGTATGGCCATGGAATACACACAGCTGAAAAATGCATCTCTTTTCATAATAAGTAGATATCCAGTTTGGATAGCATCCCTAAATAGCAAAGAATTACAAACAAATCTCTCTGTAGACTTGTATTAAATGTTTGTTGCATAGTGACTTTAAACTGTGCTAAATGCTTCTTAGTTTTAAGTTTTGTTTTAAATCACAAAATTATCTTAAAGGGTAAGAAAAATATTTGTAGGAGATTTGAATATGATCCAGAAGATTTATATGCGCGCTCACACACACACACACACACACATACACACACACACAGGCTTACAAGAATAGTTTTTTTTTTTTCATGGAAAAGAGGGAAATAGAAGGAGAGGTTTCCTTTCATAAAAACAGAGTTCTCTGTCACCCTTGTGTCTTGAAGGCAGCTTAGTGAGGTTTTCAGATGGAGGGGCTCTTATTAAGCAGACTTAGACTCAGCTCTTCCATGGATGGTTCCCATGATCGGCCGTGGGAAAATTGCTTAATCTGTCTTCTTCATCTGTAAAATTTGATTATGTTAGTGTTATTTTGGAAGGATTAAATAAAATATGCTTAGAAACTTGATACAACCATACTGTAGTAAAAGTTGAAAAGTTTGTTAGATGTTAATTTTATGCTGTTTCCAATTACCTCCTGGCTGTCTCTTTGTGTAGCTATGCCACCATTCATTGGTAAGTTTTTCTATGAAAAGAAATTGATCTAGTATGCTAGAATGACCCCCCCCAAAAAAAACCTTTTTGTGGGTACATTGGTTGGATTCAAGTTTAAACCTATTAATGGTTGTCATTGGAGGATGCAGTTTACCTGAACTTGAAGTAAGTAAAAAATGTTCCTGTATTAAGAAAAGCATGTAGGGCTATCTCTGACATGAATTCAGTAGCTGGCTCTTTTATCACCTCCCCGTGAGGAGGGAACAGCCTTGCCAGGTCATAGAGGAAACCAATGCAGCCAGTCCTGATGAAACCTGATAGACTAGGGTCAGAGGGAAGGGGAGGAGGCCCTCCCTTATCAGTGGACTTGGGAGGGGCATGGGAAGAGAAGAGGGAAGGAGGGTGGGGTTGGGAGGGGACAAGGGAGAGGGCTACAGCTACAAAGTGAATAAATTGTAATTAATAAAAATAAATTTAAAAAACAAGAATATAGGAAAAAAAGAGCTTGTAGAAAGTAAGGAAAGAGAAAGAGAATTGACACCAATAACTAAGAAGCACAAAGTATATGAAACCAAAAGAAAACTGAGAAGCTTGATACAATGTAGGATAAAGAAGCAATGACTGAATTTAAAATCAGATAACTTTTCTTGAATCTCACTTTGAGTCATGTCAGCTGAGAAAGCACATGTTCATTTCCCTCTCTTACACACACACACTTTACATACATATATATAAAGTATATATATACCTTATATATAAATATGTTAAATATTTATATATTATATATATAATATATATTTATAAAACTTTTTTGCTCCTAATTATAAGGATGGAAATAAGTACTATGGAAAAGTCCAGTCATATATCCACCCCTATCAGTTCTCTTTCTAGGTTTCTATTGAATGCTGCTATTTTATTGTTTTCAGTGTATACATATATTTATACCATCCATATGTATTATTTTTGACATACAGAGGAAAATCTACCGTCATTACATTCCGCACACATGTATAGAGAATATTGGGCATAGGCGAGCATACATACATTTCTGTGAATTAGAGATCCAGCAATGATTACACCTACATGAATTAAAGCTCCCCAACCGCTCTGATTCTTGAGCTTGTCTTCCAAAATGGGAGTAATACCTTTATGTGTTGCCTGTGAAAACTGATTAAATTAGTCATCATGAAGCATCTTGTGGCAAACCTGCCTGAGTAGAATCTACTATGATAGAGCCTAAAGATATTTAGATTTTGTCATCCAAACTCTACCTCACAAATACCTTTTCTTTAAGTGAGACTCTGCAGATTTTTTTAAGGTGAAGACTACAGTGAGAATCTGTTTTTGTTTTGTCCTTTTTCCTTTAATATTAATTGATAAACAGTTTTGCATGTTATGTCTAAACAGTTAATTTTGATTAAATATCTCCTGCTTTGTATTTGACAGGGTATAAGAAAACATCTTCCTTGGGAAATAGATATCATAGCTGTACTTTATTGAACTGTCAACATCTGAATGAAATTCAATTTAGAACAAATAAGCAGGTCTGTGTCAAAAGAGAGCAAAGAAGAAGCTAAGCTGTATTTCTGGAACCTACTTGGCAGTGATGTGACAACAGAGACAATATTCTCTGACACAAGCTCCAACTTTGTAGTGCAGTGGGATCATTTGCCTTCATCTGTTCATTCCTGTGGCATTTGGTTGTTTGTTTTTTCCTCCCTGAGCTTCTGCCTTCTTTGCCACACAGTGAAAGTAGTATAGAGGAATGATTTACCTATTTTCAGTACTAGAGGAATTTAACATTTTCAAACAAAACTCATTTAATTTTATTCACAGTTTGTATGCTGTACAATCACCATGTGTAGTAAAAATAGCTTCACTATCATTATGTTTATCATAGCATCTATGTTAAATATTTTCTAATAAGTGAAACGTGCATGTCTCATTCAAATTCTTTCAGACATACTTTCTCCTTTAGTAGTAGCCTATACATTTTGGTAAAAACGTCATTTTTACCGGTCTTCAGAGTCCTTCCTTTAAAACAAGGGAAGAAAAACATTTGATTTGAGGAAAAAGTATGACACAGGAGAATCTTTGTGTTTAGACATCAGATAGAATGCCGGTTATCTAAAGATGACCTAGAGGCTGCAAGGATGCCATGGTGCAGATAGTACAGGCTTGTCCTTAGTGGTGTCCTCAGCTCACAGTTAATCACTTGAACATCACTAAATCTTTTTTTGCAAGTAGAAAACCCAGGCTGTTTCTCTTCCAGGCTGGTAATTCCCCTGAGTGCTCTTTCCAGAATCTGAAAGGACATTAACATTAAAAAATATTGCAAATGCAATTGTTTCCTTGAGCAAAGAGTGACCCTTCTGACCATGTCTATCTAAAATCTTAATTTAAGTGCTCCAATTTCATGCTCCGATTTTACTCTTAAATTACGTAATTTTAATGAAATATTTTGGTCCGATTGTTTCATAGTTGGGTTTTGCCCAATCTCGTTATGCCTCAGAACTAGACAACTCATACTTTGTATGTATTCAAATATAATGAAGAATTTTATTTAAAATTCTCTGTACCAGTCATGTTTGTTAACTTGTACGGCTTTATGTAATTCATGAAAACTTAAAAAAACTAATGTATTTAGCACTTTTCTACTTGGCGAGAAGCTGATTGGTGAATGATAAAAAGCTGAAAACAGAAATGACTCTGTCTGTCACGTAACCAGAAGTCCAGGGAGGTGCAGTTGCAGCTGGCGAGGGCAGCTGTTGCTCAGTATCTTGGGCTCCTTTGTTATGTATGCCAGCGTCCTCAGCAATGGACTTCTAGCAGGATAATGAGGACTTGCCATATCCTCCTAGGAGGCATGGCCAAGAGCTGCCTAGACAGCACGCTTGCATGGGTTCCAGAAGCGTCTGGGATCCAGTCTTCTAGCAAAACTGTGCTGCGCATTGACGCGATCCCCTTCCCTTCGCTCATTCACGTACAGCACAATGGTCGGGGCACAGAAGGTACACACCTCAGTTCTTAAGGCATTCCAACTTCGGGAATATGGAATTCCAAGACTCGAGTATCTCTATTACAGTTTGTACTTAGAAGGACTTTGAATTTGATTCCATTTATAGCCACATAGTTACTTGATAATTTTGCCTGCTTTCTAGTTTTTCTAGCAGAATATAAGGACCTTCATGCTTTCTGACTATGTGGCATTTTCACTTAATAATAGAGATTAAGAATTCATTTTTAAGTGTCCTGTTATACTCATTGCTTAAAACTGAGCATACATTTTAGAAAAAAAAAGCGGAAATTCCTCTCTAGTCTCATATGAATGATATAAAACCTCTGTCAGAGACACCTATGTTAGCAAATTTATTAAGAAGTTTGAGTTAATGCGAAGTTCAAACATGATTCTGACTCATATTAATTACTGTTAGGAAATTTCACACATGTAAATTGCTTCAGGAAAAAAATAAATCAAAGATCTAATATTTATTTTGTATCTCAGAGGGGGGTAAACCGTTAGTTTTCACGTCCCTGTAGGTGTTAAAGGACGATCAAATGAAACAAAGCTCGGAAGATTATTTCAGCTGCAGGTTGATATATTATTTTTCTTCACGATTGAGCTCAGTGTTCCTAAAACCCTGGTGAGCCGTTGTGAGTAAACACTGTCCCCTGACTAACTGCTGGGGAGGGAGGATTGTGCTGATTCACAACTGTTCTGAGTTGTACAGTTGTAATTGTCAGTTGTCTTGGCTTTTCATGTTCCCAAATGCTTCCTCCTACATAGATTATGCCAGTTGATTTTCGCAAAGCCTGTTATTATTGCTATTGTTAGGTTTTAAATGCCACCCTTTGCGACTCTGTCAGTTCATAGCCATGGCTGTTCTGTCTGGGCTGCTGTTCTCAGCCCCCTTGGCTTTCTCCTTTGTCTCTTGTCTTCTCTAGGAACTTCACCTGAACTGTCATCTTGGGAAAGTGTTTCTTCCGTGGATTCCCAAGGTGCCGTACCTTCCCATGGCACAATTTACATGCTGTTGTGATAGTTTGAATGTCTCTTTTCATATTGAAACTATTTGTTCAAAAATTATCTATTCACTTTTTAATACTAGGCTGACTGGCACTCTTTAGTATACTAACAGAGTATAGGAGTGATATGGGTTTTTCCTTAATGAAAAGAATTGAAAAGTAGTTATTTGTCCATACTGTTTCTCCAGTGAGAATATGCAAAGCTGTCTGTTAGCAGCAACCTGGTCCCCTTGAGTTTTATGTAGATAGCAGCACAGACTCTGAGCTACATATTACTGAGTACTTGACTTTTCAGCTGCTCATGGACTTTATTTACTCCAGCTTTGGGATACCTCATATTTCAAGTGTTTATAAAAACCCCTTTTTAGAACTGAAAGCAAAAAGTCACATTTGAAGATTTGAATGTTCTAACATTTATTTTGTAATTTGTTTACCACACCTGTGGAGGTCTGAAGAAAACTTCAGGGAGTCAGTTCTCTCTTTCAACCACATGAGTCCTTGATCAAATCAAGTCCTTAAAGTTGCACCAAGTTCCTTTACTGAACCATCTCTTTGCACCAAGACTTTGTATTTTTATTCACTTGTTTTATTTTGGATTTATTTTTATGACTTTCATTGACTTTTTAAAATCAAGTTTCTAGAATTCTGTGGTTTTAAACAATGATGTCTTAAAAAAACTTTAAAGATCAATTTATAACAGAAAAATAAATAGCAATGTATATTTCTCAGTATTTTTTCTATAGGTTCAGACAACCACTATGTGAAATCATTCAGAATAAGTTGGAACTATACTGAACTCTTCAACTTTTTACACAAGATCTCGTATAAATCAGAGTAGCCTTGAATGCTCTATGTAGATGAAGCAGGCCTTTAACTCCTGATTCTCCTCTGCCTTGTGAGTATTGAAATTACAAGTGTGTGCCACCATGCCTGGCTCTTGTTATTCCTCGGAAATTCACTTTAGCATCTGTTTGCACCATACTAGGCATTACAAATACTATATATAAATGGGAGAAAAAGTTAAATTCAAATATTTTATCATCATGTGTAAGTGACTTGGGCTTCCTTGGATTTATGTGCCCAGGAAGAATCCTGAACTAATCCCACACTAACACCAAGGGACAGCCAGGATGCATATATTTATGCACCATAGTATGAAATGATATGAGTGCATCAGAATGATACAGAACAGGTACTATGTCATGTGTGTCTGGAAGTCAGTCTTATTACAGACAGACACTTATAATTTGTTCAGATAAGCCTTCAGAGGCAGCAAAGACATGCGTTTTCATTTTTTCAAATGGTTTTTCTCTTCATAAAAAGCAGCAAAGCCAATCATAGGTTATATTTTTCTAGTGTTATGGATTCTTTATGGAGGTGTGTATGATGGACTGCCATTCAAAGAAACTTTTTAACAAAGAAATATGCTGCAGTACTTACCCCAAAAGTTAATTGTGATTTCTCAGTCTCTTTGCTGGGGAAGCGGCCTCTCCTTTTCACGGTAAGACATTTACCAGTGTCCTCGATCTCTATCCAGTTGATACCAGTGGCCAGCATCCTGCTCTATACCTAGTTGATGTCAGTGGCCAACTGTGTTCTGGTAGGGCAAATAGTTTTTCCTCCTGCTCCCACCCCCCCCCCATAACTTTCAGGAAATAATTACTCGTGAGATCTGATTATTATTTACAAATACTTAGACCATATAGCTAGGCTTTTCTCTGACTAACTCCTACCTTAAAGTAACCCATTTATACTGATTTACATTCTGTAACATGGCTGGTTACTTGAGCTCAAGATCATGCCTCTATTCTCTTCATTTCCTGCTGGCTGGAACCTCCTGCACCTGGCTCTATCACAGAATTCTTTCTACCTGCCGGATGTTCCTCCTCCTACTTTCTACCTAAGCTTTAAGCCATCAAATTTATTATGGGTGCAACATCTATACAATACACAAGATATCCCTTCTATTCCCCTGCCCTCCATCCAGTTGATATCAGTGGCCAGCAGCCCTGTCCTCTACCCAGTTGATGTCATTGGCCAAAACCCCTGCTCCCTACTCAGTTGATGCCAGTGGCCAGTATCCCTGCTTTCTACCCGTTTGATGCCAGTGGCCAGCATCCTTGCCCTTTCCCAAGGCCGGCACTCATGTTGAGACAATCATGTATGCTAGACACTACCAAATACTTCCTCCGGTAGAAAAGTCACCCTTGGCTTAAACCACTGTGGTAAAGAAATGTTTCCTTCTGCTTCTGTCAGTGTTTAGTGCCTAATAGGGATTTGTGTTTCACTTGTATTTAATTATTCATTTAACTCTTCTCAACCTACTGAAGTCATTCTTCCAACTAGTTTTCTTTTTTATATTTTTTATTATAATTTTTATATTAATTACAGTTTATTTACTTTGTATCCCAGCTGTAGCCCCCTCCCTCATTCTGTCCCAATCCCACCCTCCCTCCCTCATCTCCTCCCTGCTCTTCTCTAAGTCCACCAATAAGGGAGGTCCTCCTCCCCTTCCATCTGACCCTAGTTTATCAGGTCTCATCAGGACTGGCTTCATTGTCCTCCTCTGTGGCCTAACGAGGCTGCTCCTTGCTCAGCGGGGTGGGGGAGAGTTCAAAGAACCTTCTACTGAGTTTATGTCAGAGACAGTCCCTGTTCCCCTTACTAGGGAAACTTACTTCATTAATCAAGTTCTGTAACTACTGTGATTATTTTTAAGTGTTATTTTAGAAGAAAGGTTGTTAGAGGGGAAGGTGGATAAAACTTTGGAAGAGATTCTATATATACATTGGTAATTCTTAGAATTGTCAATAATGGATAAAAGCTGATAAATCTTGGGAGAAAACATTCTATTATTGCTACTGTTTCTGCTTTGTCTCTGTGTGTGTATGTGTGTGTATGAATATGTCTGTGTCTGTGCATCCCTGTGTATGTAAAGTTATTTTCTAGAATGTAGATGTTACACTAGGAGCTCACATGTTCACATATATTTTCTTCCTTTGCCTGAAACAAATGATTGCTTTTTCTCCTTCTCCAGGTTGTATTATTCATAACTGGCCTTATTTTAAGTGACTTGTCTAAGAGAATAGATAAACATGAGAAATGAGCAAAGTAAAATATTCATTAACTGTGCCATATATTACAGTTCTTCACATATAAATATATGACAAATACCCTGATATTTGTAATTTAGAAAATGGTATATTTTTTCATTTACTTTGCATACATTATTCTAATCTTGTCTTATTATATACCAAGAGCCAGTATAAAACAATTTGCTTATAAGACAATTATGCACAGTGTGTATAAAATTATTTCTGACTATACTCTGTCAGGGTTGTATATTAAAATGTATTATTGAAGCTAGAAGTGTTTATTAAGATAGCCAAAATGTGAATATGCTATGCCACCAACTTGAACAGCCATACAAAATGCTTTGGTGTGAATAATCAAGTATAGTCCAAGTCTTCAGTCATTTTCAGACTGCCTGGCTTACATTTGAATGTCCTTGTCACTATTTGGATAGTCCTTTGTATGCTACTTAATTAAAATTCATCTCACCTGGGTGGGTGTGGTAGTGCTTACCATTAATACCAGCATTCAGGAACCAGAGGCAGGCAGATCTCTGTGAGTCCAAGACCACCTGGTCTATATAGTGAGATCCAGGCTAGTTGAAGCTATTTAGTGAGAACTTATCTCAGATAGATAGATAGATAGATAGATAGATAGATAGATAGATAAGTGGTAGATGATAGATAGTTAATAGAAAGACATATATATATGATAGATAGAACAGATATAGATAGATAGTTAGACAGACAGACAGTCAGACAGATAGATAGATAGATAGATAGATAGATAGATCTTCTTGCCTAAGATTCATCGTAGATAAAACAGGGACTGATGTAATAATCTGCTTATATGATTTTTGTTACTTATATAAACTGCTTGGAATGCTGTAAATGCTGAGTGAGTGTATCTACCTTTATCATTGCAAGATATGCACTGCAAGGAATTTCTATCTATCTGCTACATATTTTAGCAAAGAAAACTATAGATTTTGTAAATGTACCCTGGTATTTTTTAGGATAATCTAAAATCAGTATGGAATTTCAAGAAGACAGATTTCTTTTCAGTATATTAAGACAAACTATAGTTACACAAAATTTGAGTTTTAGAGGAAAGTGGTCGGTGTCCTCTCTATGTGGATCTAGAAATGAATATCTTTGTCTTTTTTTTTTTTTTTTTTACTTCAATCAACAGCATGCAGATTTTTTAAACTACTAAAATTTAATTTCAGCCTCCATCTTTCTCTTCTAAATCCGGTGTCTCTTCTTCTACTCCCTCTCAATTTCACGGCCTCTTACTTTCATGTTTATATCAATATAACCTGATGAGTTCATTAGTGTTGCTAGAATGACCATTTGGGGTGGTCGAAAAGGCTGAATGTCCTTCTCTCAGCAGCAGTTAATTGTCTATAGATGTTTGAGTAGGGATGGGGTCTTGTGAGGTTTCCTCCATCCACACCGGCATGTCAGTTGCTGCTGGCTTTGCGTTGGTCTTGTTTAAGGGCTAATCCTGTTGCAATTTCATAGGTGTCGCTTCCTTGTAGTATCTAGAAGACACTGACTTGTAGCAGACACCCTCTCTCCACCGACCACACTCCACCACCGGGTCTTATCATTGTTCCAGTCCTTTTTCAGTTATGTTCCTCCATGTCTCTCTATGTCTTGTGGAAGATTCATTTGGTCTTGGGGAACCCCATGGACAGTTGTCTTCTGTATTGTGACCAGTTTTAGATTTACATAATGGTCTCTGACTGCTGCAAAAAGAGACTTATTTGACAAGGCATGAGAACTACACTTGTATAAGGATAAGTATTTTGGGAGGAAAGAGAAAAGGACATGGAGGTGACAGGAGATCCACGAGAAGACCAACAGAGACAACTAACCAGGGCCAAGCGGGGCTTGCAGAGACTGAAGCATCAATCAAGGACCTTGCATGAACTGGACCTAGGACCCCTACAAAGAGGTAGCAGATGGACAGCTTAGGCTTCATGTGGGTTCCCTAGTAAGGAAAGGACATGGACTCACTTGCCAGCTTTTTGATCACTTGTCCTGTCAGACTGCTTTGACAGGCCATAGGGAAAGAGGACATGCTCAGTCTTGATGCAACTTGATGAGCTGAGCTGGATGGGAAAGGGACCCTGCTTTTTCTGCGAAATAGGGGAGGAGGAAGAGGGAGGGAAAAAAGGTGGGACTGGTAAGGGAGGTGGAATGGGGCTACAACAAGGAAATTTTTTTTTTTTTAAGTATTTGGAATACACTTAAGTTTACGTTGGTTTCGAACAGTGACAGTGCTGGGCTGGGTATCTTTTCAGTTTCATGGCCTCTTGCCACCCACAAGAAAATAGCTAATTTTATGTAGTAGCCATGAATTCTTTCTGTTAAAGAGGCTTTAAGTCAAATAAATGACAGACTGCTGTTTATTCCCAAGATATAAATGCCACTACCACACTCTTGGGGATATCTCATGGTGCTGACCACTGTTGTATTTCTTAGGCCTCAGAGCTCTTTAGATCTATTGAATCCTTCCTTTGGCATCATGTAGGTTTTGTATATGTTTGTTTGTTTACTTTTGTTTGTTTGTATTTGTTTTTATTTCATGTTGGACAGATTTTCCTCAAATTCAGTAGACAGCCAGGATGACATTAATCTCTCTATTCTCCTATGTCTTTCTCCAAAGTGCCAAAAAAAAAATGTGTTTCTCACTCTATCCAGCTTTAAGCATGGCATTCATTTTCAGAAAAACCATGTCCAGTTCTAGCTCTGTTTCTTTTTAACTAACCCCCCCCCCCAGTTAGTTTGTTAATTCTTAGAATCTCGTTTCTTCCTGTGTAACATCAGGCTGATTATAGCATTTTTAATCTGTTTGTGGGTGCATGCTCAGCAGACATCAACAATGTTCTTTGGGATGTAAGAGTGTCCTTTTCAGTTATCCTGTTTACTTTTTGCGGCACACACAAGGTGAGCTGATGCTTAGTGAAATCTTTACCCCTTGGAAATCAGTCACCACAGTCATCTGACTTGTACTCACTCATTGCTGTCCTTATGAAATGGGACAGGAATGTGAGTGAAGGATTTATTGTCACACTGCATGCTGGTCTCTGCTCTGTGTGTATTTTATGAATCAGAAAGTGACAGAATATAATGTATCAGCATAGCCTATCCCATGTCGCCAAGTACATCAGTCTTCAGGCATGTAGGCTGTGGGCACAGAGTCAGATTCAGGCTCTCCCCAACACATTCACTCCATATATCCTAATAGCATATTTGCCCTTTAGAAATGTAATTATGTAGAGACTAATTAGTGCGCTTTGCAGTTACTCAGGTGGTGGAAAAAATAAAAACGGTTCTGACAGAGTTATAGAAATGAACCTTCAGGGACAAATGAAGAGCCATAGCATACAAGAGTCAATAGCTCTGGAGACTTGACAAAGCATGTAACTGTGAAAACCAATGATAATCATTTTTCTGGTTTTAGGAGCTGAGCTGATGCTGCTATCAATTCAAAGAGGGGTTTTTTTTTAAATTTTTTTTATCTGTCTTCTGATTTCTTTTTTGAGCAGGAGCTATTCTCCACATTTTAGTTTACTGGCTTTGGAAATTCCACTGAGCCCCTAGATTGACATGGCTTAGTCAGTTGATAGAAACATCTGGATGTCAGGAGAGTGATCATTACTTCAGTGGTGAAGGCAGTTTGCCTCTGTGTAAGCCACATTAACGCATAATGACATGCAGACTTTATGAAGAGAAGAGACAAACTACTGTGGAACATCACCTTCTTGTAAAGCAGTATATGAATGAAGAAGTAGCCAGGGTTTTCATTCTGCACAGAATGGTCTCCCAACTAGAAAAAGGCTAGGAGGAACAGGATACCAAGTCTAAGGGAGGATGAGATCCAGGAAGGAAGAAGTCAGCAGTGGGCAGTTTACATAAGTGGGCAGTTCACATGGTAAAACATGAAGACAGACATGGGAGTGGCAGTCTTGTTTTCTTGTTCATCTGTTTGCCTTCTAAATAACCAGTATCTTCAAAACCTAACAGTAGATCAGTACTAGTGACTTGGAACAGAATTAACCTCTTCCCATCTGGCCCCATCTTTGAAAGCTCTCATCATCTGCCGTTGAGGGCCCCAGAGTCTTACAAATGAGTCCTCAGCAGAATCTTAGCCATTCATAACCACAGTAATACTCAACAAAGTCATGTTTTGACAGTAACCTCCATTTTACTCCTCTTTTAATAGCCGGGGAAGCTGCTGAGTTGAGTTTGCAACTGACATCATAATAACAGTCCTTGGCCCAATAGACCTTCTGTCTGTAAGATTCTTACTGTTTACCAGCGAAGGGGTCTAGACCAAAGCCCTAGGGAGAGCTTTCTAATTAGTTCAGTTTTCTGACATCTTATTTTCATAGAAATGATTATAATTCATTTCCATTTATGTCATCAGGGTGGAGTTTGGAATGGTTTGATGAATACATTTGGGTACTATTTAAAGAGTGTCCTAGAGAGATCCCAAGAGTCTGAGTGTGTGGAATAGAAGATGTGTTTCTGCCTGGTAGACTGAAATTTGCGCAGCATTCTAAAATTCAAGTTTGTTTGAGCAAATTCAAGCAGCACTGAAATAGATGGCCTTCCCTTCTTCTCTTTGTTTCTTTATGGCATCTGTCTCTTCCTTTGCTGTTGAATAAGACAGCTTTTAGCCTTTTGCCTACTGGGGAGTCACGAATAACTATTTCCCAAGCAACAGCTAGTGAGGGAGGCGTCTCATGTTTCTATGTGTATATCCCTGCCTTCCACGGGTTTCCGTGGTGAAGTGAGGAGGAAATGTGTGTGTTCCTAACAGAGATCCAGGTGGCTAACCATTTGAATGGGAGGGAAAAATGACTGGAGAGGGGGAAGTTTATTGGTTACACAAGTCTGTTTGAAAATCCATCTTAATACTTTCTCATGGAACAAGGGTACACTGATACCTGTGTAGGATTTTTTCCTCCTGAGAGATCATTTCCTTCCATTTAGAATTTTAGTTTTATGATGCCAGGTCAGCATTTTTATTGGTCTGTTGACCATTTTTACCTTTGGAATATAAAACCAAAATGTGTGGTTTTCTGTATAGTAATACAGCTCTTGTTCAGTATTTCCTTTTTCCTCTTGCAGAGGGTTGCTGCTTCAGGAGAACAGCAGGTTTACTGAAGCTCTACATTATTATAAACTGGCCATCGGGAGCAGGCCTACCCTGGCTTGTAAGTAGCATTAAAGTTTTGGGATCATTGCAATATTTCCTTTATCTCTGTATTAAAACCTTTCAGAGAAAGAGGATATGTGTGGTATTCCTATTTCTAAATACTTGTTAATATTGACAATTCTCTCTCTCTCCTTCTCTCTCTGAATTTCATTCTTTAATGCCATTCCCAGTTTTTACAAAGTACTCCAATAGCTCAGGCTTTTATTTAACTAGCTTTTGAGCTCAAAAATCTTTGGGGTTCACTTGAATGAAAAGGCAATTATGTTTTTAGTAATACTTGGGGTTATTGCTATCATTATTGATACTGTGCTTGTTCCCTATTTATTTAATGATTTTTTTAATAAATAAGAAGTATCTTTTGGAAGAGATGAAGTCAATATTCCTTTGATCCACCATGCATATCATATCACCCTTCTGTTTCTGCTCTTGCCTCTCAGCTGCATATTTAAACACCGGCATTATTTTGATGAACCAAGGGAAGACAGAAGAAGCCCGGCGTACGTTCCTAAAGTGTTCCGAGATTCCAGATGAAAACCTGAAGGACCCTCATGCACACAAGAGCTCTGTTACCAGCTGTCTGTACAACCTCGGGAAACTCTATCATGAACAAGGACACTATGAGGTCTGTCCACACCTCGCACCTCCCAGCCCTCCTGTTATGATGTAGTCTCAACGTTTTCTAAACTACCACCTCCTTAGTGGGGCCACTACAGTCTCTTCAGAAGCCGACTTGTTCACATTCCACTTCATGTCGATAGTTGTAGTGACTGTTGAACAGAAAAGCACACACATTGCTCACCATTTCTTTGATCCAAGATTGGTTTCTAGAATCAATCCTCTACTGTGTGTTTGGTATTTTTAAAAAAGATAATTTGTACTCTGAATGTCAAGAAAATAATTTGATCTAAATGCTACCTACTTTCCTTAATTCTTTTAAGAACAATTAAATAAAAATAGGGTATCTTTAGCGGTGGAGGAGGTAGTAAGCAAGATACTGTCCAGTAAGTTAGCTGACCCACCCGTACCCTCTTTACTCAAGAAACCATGGCTACATGGCCTTTTGATCTCCCTCATCACTTAAACTGTCCTTTAACAAGACAGCTCCCCATCCCACCCACGTATTCTTCAGACTGTAATAGGAGGAAGAAGATGCACCTTCTAGAACAATTTCCTTTAACAGTTTCAATAAGTCTTGTCAGATGAAAGATTTATTTGCTTGCTGGTACTTTCTTTCTACCCCACGTGTTGCTTGAGTTAAAGCAACTGTAGACTTGAGGTGAGTGATGAGTAACTTCCAAGCATGCGTGTATTTTAGCTCTTCTTATTGAGTAATCTGTGTGAACTGGAAATTTTATATTAAAAGAGCATCACCAACATTCAGCTCCTTGTTAAGCTAAACTTTTATGTGGCATTCCTCACTGGGCTGTTTTCAGTCGTGAAATTAAGGCAGTGTGGTATCAGAGGACAGCTCAATTATTTTCCTCTAGTGAACCATTCAGAAACTGAAATGGGTAGTTTCAGCTTTGGAGAAATGTTATTATGTTACTTTCAGTGACTATCCTTGTCCTCTAATGATGATTTATCTTTCTTTTTGTTCCCTAAATTAGGATGCCCTGAGTGTATATAAGGAAGCGATTCAGAAAATGCCAAGGCAGTTCGCCCCTCAGAGCTTATATAACATGATGGGTAAGTACAGCGCTGCTGCTTTAATTGATTTTTAGGGATTTGCGGAGAAGGAGGAACCTGTGTTTATGTGTGGTGGGATCTATCAGCTTATTAGCAGTCACGGAGCAGTGCCCACACTGCATGTCATCCACATTGCAGCAGAGCCCTCATTCTGACAGGAGCAAAGGGGTGGGCTAATGCCCGTGCCATCTTTGATAAATTCCGTATTGTTTTGCAAAGTACTCTCAGCACCACTTGGGTACCAAGTACTAGGGAATGAGAAAATAGTATCTTGTACTTACATTGAATTTTTGGTTATGTTTTGGCATGTATAAAATATGTGCTTACTTCAATGAATTTATCAAATTTAGAATATTTTTAGCATATTACTCACCTTATCAGAATAGTCTCAGTACTTGACCCCTGTGGTGATATAGAGACTCATGAACTTTGGTGCATGTAAAAGATGAGACTATCTGAGGCAACCCTCATTGCTTGCATGAATGAGGCCTTGGGTTCTCATCACTTTTTTCAGAGTAGTATTTGAGACTAGAATGAGGCTGGGAACGAACATGGTAAATATGCCACAATGATTATTTTTCTGTGTTGAGTAATCTGCTTAATTCTCTTTACCAGTCAGAATGTGCATAAACCTAGAACACAGATTCACTCCCCGCCCCTCTCCCGGGTTCAAGAGGTGAAGAACTAGAAACTCTAATCAAACTTTTATCACCTATGATTAATCCATTACTACTCTAGAAATGTTTGCCATAACTGTTTGGTGGTAGGCACAACTAGAAAGTACCTGTTCTGCATGAGACTCTAGAGGAAAAAATGTTCATGTAGTCTAAGATGCCTTGCTAATGGGTTAGTATAAGTCTTTCCGGGAACTGGAGAGGTTTAGTTTTTTCTTCAAATCAAATATTTCTTTTTTCTAGAGCAGAACATGCAAACTCATACCTACCATTCATTAGACCTGATTTAAGTCCTTTATTTCTAGACCTCCTTCATATCTATGAAATAAGTAGGATTAAGCTGTGTGACCAACAGGCTTGTCTTCAATGCAAATCATATGATTTGAGAAATTTGATACTGGCTGCATGGTGGTGTATACACACAAAGTCACAAACATATCATGACTTGAAAATGTTTATTCACAAAAATGAAAAGAAAACAAACAAACAACAAAAAATCCCTCATACACTTACCTTAAATGACAGAAGTGTAGACATAATCAGAGATGGGATGACGCACCATGTAGGCTTACAGTAAACAGAAAAGAAAATCTCACGTAGAATGGGTTAATAATGCCATTCTATATCTCTGGGATACCCACCTCCAGCTGGCCTCCCCAGCATTAATGTGATTGAATGCTCACATCAAAGAGGACACTGGGTATTTAATTTTCTTCTTTGATATAATTCCACCACGGTAAAGTTTAGCTTCATTAAATATATTTTTGCCTTCAAGCTTTAATTGGATTAAAAAAGGGCCTTTTACTCTCTTTCATTTTGCTATCTGTCCACATGAATGAAATGTACACATGTGCCTAGGCTGGACAGATTCGTTAGACTTTTAAATTTTAATGCTGAATACTTTTTATAACAGAATAAATATTCTAAGGATTTTTTTTTCTCTAGCTTTATCTAAAGAGGCAAAGTGATTTTACATTGATTTTATTCATAACTTTAGTGCCCAGGTTTTAATCAATTGTCAAGTAAGATATCGCTGCTGAAATTGGGTTCAGGTTTCTACTTCCTTTGACAAACTGCATGTGGTCTCTTTACTGCTAATGGGAAGTGCTAGTATTCTCAACAGTTAGTGATTTCAGAAAATTCATTCAATTATTTTATGTAAATAAATTGGGTTGAGAATTGAGCTGGCTCCTTGGGATCTGCCTCTCCGTCGGTTACATGAGCACTGAGCTCTCACAAGCAGAAGATAAGTGTGTCCCTAGAGCCATTGTCTGGCTCTTTGTGTTATTCTCCATAATGAAAGGAGGTTGTCTCTTTGCTCAGATTCTGAAAATCACCCTGACAATTTTCGAGGGGAGGACCCTAATATAATTTCCAATAGCGAGCGGATTCTTCCTGTAATTATGGTGGCTGCCTTCTCTTTGATTTTATGTAAAGCTCTGTCAGCTGGTCAGGTTTTATAGTTTCACTTCTTCAGGAAACTATAATTTTCTCTGAGAGTGAATTCACCTCCTAATCAAATGGGTTAAATCCCCCGAGTGTTTGCTTTAACTCCTAATACATTTTGATTAGCCTCCATTTGACAAGGAAAAAAAAATGGCCTAGGAGATAAGCCACCCTATCAGTTCATCAGTTTCATTAGTCTGTCGGCATGTGCTGATTATCCTATCAAGTTTATCAACAGCCTTGACTGTGTTTTCTAATTCGCACATTTACATATGATTAGTGCCCTTCGGGGATCAGTGATGGATTATAATGTCTGGCTAGATTCAGCCAGCAAGTATTCATTTTTTACATGTCTCATTCATTACCCCTTCAGGGCCACTACCCCTAAGCACTTGTGTGTGCTGGTCTATGTGTGTGTGTGTTCTGTTCTGTTTTGTTGTTGTTTTAGAATGTGGAAGAGCTAATGGAATACACGTAAAAAATACAACTATATTAGAATGTTGTTTTAATAAATTCATTGAGGTTGCTTTAAAAAATATTCTAGCTAGTCCTTTAGATATTTTTCCTTCCTTTAAACATTTTAGGACTCTGCTGCATGCCACGTCACTTGTTCTGAACGCCAAATGAACACATTTTTTTCCCGCTTTTGTTGTAATTCAAAGCAGGGTTGAATAATATGTTCCTCAACTTCAGTTTTCCATATTTTAAGATTCTTTGCTCAGTTTTACTATGATTATTCATAAGTAAGCACACAATTAATCTAAAATATAGTTTTATTGTTCACTTTGATTCCACTGGACCAAGATGTGGTGGTAACTAAATAGGGAAATTTCTTTCCTGAAGAATTAGGTGAACTGCAAACATTCAGAAATACACTAAAGCGATACTAAATAACATTTTGCAAACAAAAGTTTTTGAGAAAAAAAAAAAGTTAAGAGACCAAGTCATAAAGTGGGTGTTAAATTTGCTTCTAGCCTGTTATGTGAATTTACTTTTGTGAACTTAGCTCCCTCTTGAGACAGTAAGTTGGGTTAAATGGCAGTTCAGGCCACAGTCTAGGGTGGTCTCTGAAATCGGAAAGTCTGGGTTCAGATGTCTTTGACAGTTTCTAGATAAGTATGCCTGACAAGCTCTTAATTGGGTATCTTTTGTGTTCTTGTTCATAAGCTAGCTGTGATCATAGCACCCATTTGAAAAATTGATTAAATAATGAATATAAAAATTGGCCTGGATATCTGACTTGATACATGCTATAAAAAGTAGCCTCCATTGCAACATTATCATTTCTACAGGGCTCCTACTTCCTAAAGTGCATGGTTGTATTTACTCTCAGATCTTTCTCTACTTAGTAAAGTAACTGGTACTTAATAGATAAGATTATTGCCATACTTAAGGGCTTGAAGTTATCAAAATTCAAGTTCAAAATTCAAGGTTGAAAAACTCAAGTGATGGTTGCATTTTCTTTACAGGCCTATGTCCCCATTTCTCTCAGCAACCGTAATCCCTCTCCTCTCTCTTGTTGTGTTATATTTTCCTCTACTTTAGTCAAAATCATCTCTTATTCTGGCAACCATTAGAGATATTTATTGGGTCTCTATTCCTTTTTCTAAAAATCTCTGAAATATTTAGTGAAAAATAGCATTATGGAAAAGCAGGGATAAAAGACTTGTGTCTTAAACGCCCTAACAACATAATCTATTTTATTTTCCAAAGTAGGAAATTACCTCCCAAAGAACCAAGTTCAGTTGTTGCTATTACAGTTTATGTTGGAGGCAGAAGCGTAACTTCTTGATTTAAATTCACAGCTCTTCTAGGTACACAATTGTCACAGGAACTGGCTTACCTTTATGGGCTCCCCCTGCTCCCAGGTCCCTACTGCTAGAATTTCAACTATACTTTTTAAAATAAGCAAAAATTAAAATACTTAACTATAAAGAATCCTACAAACGACTCCCACAGGCTTGTAGTTATTAGCCCATGAATTAAATATGCAGCATATAAGGATTTCAGTATAGAATAGCTGTGAGTGCCTTTCGGTTCGTCACCATCCTCTGAACTGTTCATCTCCCATATCTCTGCTTCGGCATTGCCGCTGGATGATTCTAAAGGATTGTAGAAAGCCCAATTAGGTTTTAACTTCCTATTGTTTTTCTATCAGTTTGAGCTCTTCCAATCCCAGAGGTCATTTTAAGCCTATTTACTACTGAAAATAAAATTACTGTGCATTCTCAATGCAAAGTAATTGTTTAGTTTAATTATACAAGTGATTTAGTCCATTTCATTTTGGTGATAGAGAAAGCGCAGGCTTACATTCTAGTCAGCACAGTCAATAATCACAGGTTGAATAATTAGGATTACTCACAACATCTCTTCACTGTCCTGTGCTGACTGGAACAAATAAAACAACTAAGACACAAACTTGCCTTTAGACTCTCCAGTGTGGCCCTGGGTCACTATTGCCATACAGTCTCACAGTGTCCTGTCCTATGAAAGCAAACATCTTAGTAATTTGTCATTTGCATTTTTCATCAAGGACAAACTGGGTGGCTTTTTCCAACAACTTCCTGATCAGATCCTTTTACTGTCTGATTAGCCATTGCTTTTCTTAATAGTGTTTGGACCATCTTCTGTTGATTCCATATTTTGTCTGTTTTATACACGCTCCTCTTTCTTTTAGGTCTCAGACTCAAAGAACCTTTTTATTTTTATTGGGGTTTTTTTCTATTTTTTTTTTATTTTTTTTATCAGTTACATTTTATTAACTCTGTATCCCAGCCGTGTCCCGATCCCTCATTCCCTCCCAGTCCCTCCCTCCCTCCCTCATCTCCACCGTGCCCCTTTCCAAGTCCACTGATGGGGGGACCTCCTCCCCAATCATCTGATCCTGTTTTATCAGGTATCTTCAAGACTGGCTGCAAAGCCCTCCTCTGTGGCCTAACAAGACTGTTCCTCCCTTCGGGGGTGGGGAGACCAAAGAGCCAGTCATTGAGTTCCTGTTAGAAATAGTCCCTGTTCCACTCACTTTGGGAAACCAATTGGTTACTGAGCTACCACAGGCTACATCTGAGTGGAGGTTCACTAACCCTTTATCTGACAGAGGACTAATATCCAGTATATACAAAGAACTAAAGAAGCTGAAAAGCAGCAATCCACGTAATCCAATTAAAAAATGGGGAACAGAGCTAAACAGAGAATTCTCGACAGAGGAATATCGAATGGCAGAAAAACACTTAAAGAAATGCTCATCCTCATTAGCCATCAGGGAAATGCAAATCAAAACGACCCTGAGATATCACCTTACA
This sequence comes from Meriones unguiculatus, assembly GCF_030254825.1. Taxonomy (NCBI): domain Eukaryota; kingdom Metazoa; phylum Chordata; class Mammalia; order Rodentia; family Muridae; genus Meriones; species Meriones unguiculatus. The sequence goes on along the minus strand of NC_083350.1, from coordinate 113,558,516 downwards.
CCCATCAGAATGGCCAAGATGAAAAACTCAAGCGATAACACATGCTGGAGAGGTTTTTTTTCTATTTTTAAATCAGGCCTGGGGTAACATCTCTAGCAGAGAGAAATGTTTTGCTTTAATTTTTCATTCCTAAGAGTAGCCCTTTAGATGTGAGAGCTGCATCTCCAATTGTATTGGAGTACTCACAGAGCAACAAAGAAGCAATAATGAATAAAAAAATATGGTTAGTGTATTAAAGAAATTTTTGGTGCAGAACACATACATATTTTAGAATTCTATTTTTGAGACAGGAACTTGTGGGATGAATAAGTTAGGTACCATCATACCTCTCAGTGACCTTTAGACTATTTTTTTAAATTTTTTAAATTTTTTTTTTAAATTTTAAAAAACTAATAATTTTTTAAATTATTAGTTACATTTTATTAACTCTGTATCCCAGCTGTATCCCACTCCCTCATTCCTTCCCAATCCCACCCTCCCTCTCTCATCTCCTCCCTGCCCCTTTCGAAGTCCACTGATAGGGGAGGGCCTCCTCCCCTTTCATCTGACCCTATATTATCAGGTATCTTCAGGACTGGCTACAAAGTCCTCCTCTGTGGCCCAGCAGGGCTGCTCCTCCCTTGGGGGGTGGGGAGGTCAAAGAGCCTGCAATTGAGTTCGTATCAGAAATAGTCCCTGTTCCCCTTACTAGGGAAACCTACCTGGTTATTTACCTACCACAGGCTACATCTGAGCAGATGTTCTAGGTTATAACCATACATGGTCCTTGGTTGGATAAACAGTCTCATATATGATCCCTGTGCTCGGATATACTTGGTCCTTGTGGACCTCCTATCCTCTCCACATCATTATTCACATAAAACAAAACAACCTCAAATGGAGGATCCTGATATAACTGATGATGTCCAAAGCCAAAGATCATCATTTATGACTCATTCTACGTTTTCCTGAAATGTGTCAATTATATGCTGAGTTCATTTGTTAGAATTTTGATACAAAGGTCATTTCTCACTTAGCCTCCTGAATAGTATTTGTTTTAACTTCACTTAAAAATGTTCATAGTTGTGGGATAAAGCCTAACTTCTTTCTCTCTGTCTCTTGTATTATTATTATTATTATTATTATTATTACTTATCATTTTCCTCTGTGTCTTCTCCTTCTCCCATCTCTCTGGTACCCTGCCATGTTTTAGAATATATTCAGAGGGTATTCAGATGGATGTTTTCTTATGATGCTCTCCATGCTTAATGGTCTGTTACTAGGTTTTCTCAGGAGGATTGCTCAGCATGTTGGGCATACTGCATGTGAAGGGCTGGGTTTTAACTGTAGGAGCTTCAAACTTTCCATTGTTCGAATGGAAGCATTAACACTCCAGCACTGTCAAGCTGCTCTTACCACCTTGTTTCCTGTTTATAATTCTGGAGGTTTTCTTCTGACTGATTCCATTGGCATTGTTGAGAATCTGTATGTCAGCCCTAAATATTTAATCATGATTACATAATATATAATTGGATTAGGTGTTAATCTCCATAGCTTCCTAAAAATTATTCTAATTTTTAAGAGAACAAAGGCAAGTGTAGATTTGAGAGACATTAATAAATTTACTCAGGAAGTTAAGTAAACAACAAGATAGGAGAGGTAATGAACTTTTGGTTGTGTATTAATATGATATATTTATAAAATTTATAGGCACAAAACTACAGATGTCCAATTCTCATTTTACTACAGGAGGTTAAGTTTTACTTTTTATTTTCTGCTGATGTACTGTGGTTTCAGCCCTCAGTTTGCTAGGCATTACTTTATACACTACAAAAGGAAACATCCAGTTCAGCTGCATTGAATAAGTAATATATTTTCTTTAAAGTTTCAATTAAACACTGGACAGCAGGATATATAGTCCCTTTGGGGAGTCTGAACACTTGAATGTCAATAGTGTGTCTGCTTAAAGATCTTGCTTAGGTCTCAATATCACTTGCTTTCTTGGAAATATGATATGAGACAGTTGATTATATTTCATTGCTATTAAAACCACACAAGCCCACCTGCTACATTAATTCATACTCTTGCCGGTTTTGTGGTAAAGGGAAGGAATGAAGCTTGATTTCTTTTATTTTAAAATCAAATTATAAGGAAATGAATACACTCAAATTAATACCTATTAATATCTTTTATATTCTTTGATATCCAAAAAGTTACAATGTGTTCTGTTTGCAAAAAAAAAAAAGACAAATTTTTTTTAATGTGTCAAGAGAAGTAAATGAGAAAAAAAGTGTAGTTTAAAATCTTTCTCTGGTTAATGCCATGGGATGAATCATTACCCAGTGGTAAATATAGGTTGAGCTGTATTTTATAGATTGAAGAGCTATTTTTACTGCAAAGTTCATTACATTTTAAGATCTGGCATTCAAAAAGATGCAGTTTTATTTAACTTTCTAAATAGACATATTGTGTGGAAGAAGTGTGTGTGTATGTGTGTGTGTGTGTGTGTGTGTGTGTGTGTGTGTGTGAAAAGATACCATCTTGAAAAGTCAGGTCAAAGAAATGAGAAGTTGGTGTTGCATGTATTTAGAATAGGCAACTCCAAAAACAGAAATATTGGTTATTTCTATTCACCTACAAGTACAGGAAGCCAGAAAAGTAAACTAAAATACTTTTAAAATTTTAAAGTTTTAAAGACATTTGTTTCGTGTGTATTCCTGAAACAAGTATCTTATTTATAATATAAGTTATATTTATAGGGGTTTTTGTTGTTGTTTTATGAGAAAAAGTTTCTCTGTGTAGCCCTGGTGTCCAGAAACTCACTGTGTATACCAGGCTGGCCTCCAACTCCCATGTGCTGGAATTAAATATGTGTGCCACCGCTACTACAATATAGAAGAAACTTAACATTCATTCTATTGTAACTGATTACTTGAGGATAAGATTATACAACAACCCTCATAATTAATATGTTGACAATAGCTTACTGTATGGAAAAAGAAAAACTTCACATTCTGTTTTCTGTCTTTGTTCATTGTGAATAAGGCAGTGGTCTCTATCCCTGCAGATGAAATCAGAGCACAAAAGCAAGATCACTGGGAAAGTTAAATGAGATATTTATGTAATTAACCACTTCTTTCAACCTATTTTGAGGACCAGACATAAATGCCCACACAGAGAATGTCCATACAGAGAATAGGTAATGCATTTTATTTCAACCCCAATTTCTTTTACTACCATTGAGGCTCACGGTTGTAGGCGTTTGCGCAGCAGAGACTGCGCAAACCTCAGCAGCATGGGCTTCCTGACTTGCTCTTATCTATTTGTTTGTCCGGCCACATTTCTTTATGGCTGTCCTGGCTTTCCAGAGTTAAAGATAACTGCCTTAGGTCTATGGGCTTTCCTTTCTCAAGCTTCACACACAACTAATCAACAAACTTGTTCATCCTCTTGAAACTATTTTAGCTCTGTTTCTTAGCTGACAGTCTCTGCATTATTTCCTCTCATGCTAGTGTTCATTTTTTTCCTTTTTTTATGATATAAATCTTGTTTTGATTCAAAACACTCGTTAGCACCTCTTTTCATTTTTCTTTTTTGTTGTTGTTGTTGTTTTTTTGAGTATTTCAGTAGTACATAATTCTCAACAGGGCCCTATTCTGAAAGGATGGATTTTCACCTCCCTTAACATATACAAGAACATAAACACATTCTCTCTCTCTCTCTCTCTCTCTCTCTCTCTCTCTCTCTCTCTCTCTCACACACACACACACACACTTCCTGATTTTTGAAGATTCTGATCATTGGCCCCAGTCCAATAGAATTGATTATTTTTGTGATTCATTTCCTTGAAAGTGGAAAGGAAATTGATTAACCTAAGGAACTTCAGGAGCTCTAGCTGTAAGTAGAGAAATATTGACACAGGCTCTTGGCTTCCTTCCAAGTTCAATTTTGAATGCACATCACATGTTTCCTGTAGTTAACCTCAGGCTACAAATTATAACCTTTTAAAGTTTTTCTGAAGTTTAACCTATGTCTTGATGATTAGATAAACCTAATGTACTGCATACTCAGTTCAACCCCCAACCTTCCACACACTCCTTTATATTTTATTTAATGAAGAACCATATTTTAGGAATTAATAATTCTCTTAAATTTAATACTGTTATGTCCATGTTTAACCCATTCCTAAGATCTCTCAGCGCAAAACTTGGAAATGTTTCCTTTTCATTCCAAGTCCTCTATTACAGTCCCGACTCTTAAAGGTCAAGAGAGTAGGGAGTGTCACATGGAGCCTTGCAAAGTTTTGTTTCCTGCAAGTTGCAATGACCATTGAGTATTTCCAGTCAGGGCTGTAGTATCTAGGGTAATGAAACTATGGTTTGTTTGTGGGTTTTTTTTTTGTTTTTGAGTTTTTGTTTGTTTGGTTTATGAATAAGATTGGGGAAGGGTTCAGGTGGAAATAATCACAAAACCAGCAAGGAAGAGTAACAGTTTATAGCATAGTTAAAAGTAATAACCAGATCTTCTGGACTATGCAAGCACACATGGTACACAGTGCACAGAGATACATCAAGGCACAACACCCGCACACATAAAATAAATGAAAAGAAACCTGAAAAATTAAAATAACAGCAATTAAGATGGTCAAGTAATTCACACTGATGGTATATAATTCTATTTCATTATGGATGCTGGAAAAAAATTTCTTTTCCTTGCTCTGACAGACTTAGCAAAAAAAAAAAACAACAGAAAACACACAAAACAAAACTAAATCTAAATCCAAATTGCTACATCATAACATGGTCAATTATTCATCACGATTTGGAAGCAGAGATCTGAACTTAGGTTGGAATACAAGAAGAAATGAATGATTTTACATCTGATGTCACCAATGTCATTGTCTTTATTTGGGACAAGAAGAATTATAATCACTGGAGAAATGAAGTCGAGAACAGATATGAAGACTATGTACTTTTCATGAACAAGCTCAGTTTTGTTGACTAGCCTTTTAAGAAAATTGATTCATAAAATGTTATGATTGTGTGCTAGTATGCATACTCTATTGTGTGTATATATGTGTAAGTGAGCAAACTCACCACATTCACTCCTGGGACAATCTCTAATTGAACTCTCTCAGAGTCCTGGATTGCCTAGATTGCTGTCTCAGTTCCTGTTCCTCTAGACAGAACTGGGGTAACAGATGCACTAATGCAACCACACCTGGATTTTATTATGTGGGTGCTGGGGGCCCAGCTCAGCTTCTGATGCTTTTAATGACTGAACTTTTCTCCAAAATCTTTAAAGATTTTCATGCAGTAACAACAAATACTTTTAAAAGAATTTGATCAGATATTTGAGAAAATTTGTAAAGTTTGTTTGAGTAGAATCACGAGAAAAAAATAGTAGATGATTTAAAGAAGAACAATGGATGAGACAACCTACCTCATATGGAAAAAAATTGGAGTAATTAGAAAACAGTTGAAATAAGAACAAGGTAAGGAGTCCTTGAGTTGAATATTTATGTGTGAAGGAAATGTTTATAAAATTTTACTACGATCATTTAAATGTTTCAGATAAAAATGAAATTAGAAATGTGCCTCGTGCCACTGCCAGGGCTTCATGTGGGTTAAATAACTGCATTTGGAACGAGACTATTAATTTAGAAGAGAATAAACATTCATATGATATAGTCAATGGGAGAATGGTGTAAAAGACAGTCCAGTACTTCCATTGCTGCTTATTTATTTCAATAACACAATGAATTGTCATGTTTTAGAAGGTAATTACAAAACAAGGTAATTGCTCAAGTAAGTAGTGTAGTTTGGAGAGCAATTTGAATAAAGTGAGTCATGATCACTTGAATGCAAAAACTAAAATTTGGGTGCAACTGGCAAGGCTTTATTTCAAATAAAATGAAAATTGAAGGAAATGCTTTAAGTCAGCAAAATGTTTCAGAGGATGCAGGGTTAGTTGCCAATATCCAAACCAGGTGTCTCACAATTACCCATAACTCCCATTCCAGGAGACCCAAAACCCCTTCTGGTCTCCATAAACACTGTGTATACACGGGTCACATACAAACAACCTTCTCCTGACACACACACACACACACACACACACACACACACACACGTAAAAATAAAACAGCAACAATGAATTGGCTTTGTTCTGTTGTGTCCTGTGTACCTAAAATCTAGTTTAGGAAACATTATGAATTTACTCATGACTAGATTTTCATTTATTGATTGATTGATTTTACATCCAGATCATAGCTCCCTTCCTCCTCTCCCTCTGGTCCCACCCTCCCTATCTTCTCCCCACGTCCCCTCCCTTATTCTTCTGATAAGGGGAGACCCTATCTACCCACCCTTTCCAGCTCCTCAACTCACATCAGGACTGGACAGTCACTTCGCTCTGTTGTGGGAAAAGTAGCCCCGCCAGGGGGATGTGATCTGAAAGCAGCCAACAGGGTCCATGTTAGTAAAAGTCCCGCTCCCCTTACTAGGGACCACATGAAGACCCAGCTATCCATTGGCCATTTCTTTGTGGAGAATCTAAGTCCAATCTATACTGAAGTACCAATGAAGGACCATACATAGACTGGCTTTATCACTAGATTTTATGCTCTATAAAGTGAGCAACAAATTCTAATACAGTATATTATATGTATATTTATTGTAGTATACATTGAGTAACATAAGTTTATAGGTAAGATAGCAAAGTTTCTAAAAGTTAAAGGTAACAGTTACATTGGTGTTGAGTTTAAAGGGAAAACACTTTTGTTAAGGATGACTGGAAGAGTTACATAAAATCAGCAACAGCCTCTTCAGCGTTTTAGTAATTTATCCAACAACTTTTTCAAATCTTCATCTGCAAGCAGGAGCTGCAAATAGTTTGAAACACAAGAATCAGTGTGCTCTAGATTATGATGTCACTGATAACCCAATTTGTCTCCCTCGATGAGTGGGCCTTTGCCAGGTTTATGTAGACACATGGCTTGTTAGAAGGGGTGGCATTATTTGTCCTACATCTGACACTGGTTTGTCTCTGCCTGAAGCCTGCCTAGAGACATCCAAATCCCTTCTGTCTGCAGGAGAATTGGAAATAAATCTGAGTGATGGACTCAATCGCTACATCATCACACAGAAAATCTTCTTATGCTTATGAAAGTGCTTCTATTATGTCATTTTTGTTGTTGTTCAATGAGAAGAAAAAATAAGTCATTGTTGTTCTTTTCTCCTGGGCACCATAACGTTTTTTTTTCCTGCTATAGTTAGTTAAAATTTATAGTTTTAGAGAATACGGCTTAACCCTCTCCTACCCAGCTATTTCCAACCATCTTTCTATTTCTTTCTTTATTGAACTCACTGAACTTACTTTCTGTGGCCATTACCTTTTGGCAATATTTACAATGTTAGTATTTTAATCAAGCTTGAAAGATTATGTGTGTACCATTCTCTCACCAGCAAAAATTCTCTACTGGTAGTTTTTTTGCAGTTATTTAATCTCATTTGTAATTTTTTTTCATTTAAAAAAATTTCATTCTTTATTCTTCTATTTTTCATTTATTTTTTTCTCTATTCTTATTTTTTATTTTTTTATCTTTATTAATTACTGTTTATTCACTTTGCATCCCCCCATAGCTCCCTCCCTCCTCCCCTCTCAACCAAACTCTCCCTTCCCCTTCTCCACCCATGTCCCTCCCCAAATCCACTGATGGGGGAGGTCCTCCTCCCCTTCCTTCTGATCCTAGTCTATTAGGTCTCATCAGGAGTGGCTGCATTGTCTTCCTCTGTGGCCTGGTAAGGCTGCTCCCCACTCAGAGAGAGGTGATCAAAGAGCAGGCCAATCAGTTCCTGTCAGAGACAGTCCCTGTTTCCATTACTATGGAACCCACTTGGACACTGAACTGCTATGGGCTACATCTGTGCAGGGGTTCTAGGTTATCACTATGAATTGTCCTTAGTTGGAGTATCAGTCTCAGAAAAGATTCCTGGGCCCAGATTTTTTGTTTTCGTTGCTCTGCTTATGGAGCTCCTGTCCTCTCCAGGTCTCACTATCTCCCCCTTTTTTCATAAGATTCCCTGAACTCTGCCCAAAGTTTGGCTACAAGTCTCAGCATCTGCTCTGATACCCTGCAGGCTAGAGCCTTTCAGAGGCCGTCTGTGGTAGGCTCCCATCCTGTTCCCTGTTTTCTCCCTCTTCTGATATCCATCCTCTTTGCCTTTCTGAATGGTGATTGAGCATTTTAGCCAGAGTCCTCTTTCTTGATTAGTTTCTTTTGGTGTACAGATTTTAGTATGTATATCCTATATTATATATCCAATATCAACTTATGAGTGAGTACACACCCTGTGTGTCTTTCTGCTTCTGGGATACCTCACTCAGGATGATCTTTTCTAGTTCCTATCATTTGCCTGCAGATTTCATTATTTCCTTGTTTTGTATTGCTTAGTAATATTTCATTGTGTAGATGTACTACAATTTCTGTATCTATTCCTCAACTGAGGGGCATCTGGGTTGTTTCCAGTTTCTGGCTATTACAAATAAAGTTGCTACAAACATGGTTGAGCAAATGTCCTTGTTGTATACTTGAGCATCTTTTAGATCTATGCCTAGGAGTTATATAGCTGGATCTTGAGGAAGTGCTATTCCTAATTGTTGGAGAAAGCACCAGACTGATTTCCCAATTCTCAAATTCATATGGAATAACAAGAAACCCAGAATTGCTAAAACAATCCTCTGCAATAAAAGATCTTCTGGAGGTATCTCCATCCCTGATCTCAAGCTGTAATATAGGGCAACAATACTAAAAAATGCATGGTACTGGCATAGAAACAGAATGGTGGATCAGTGGAATAAAATAGAAGACCCTGACAGAAACCCACACACTTATGGATATTTGATTTTTTACAAAGATGCCAAAACCATTCAATGGAAAAAAAAAGATAGCATCTTCAACAAATGGTGCTGGTCTAACTGGATGTCTACCTGTAGAAAAATGCAAATAGATCCATACTTATCACCCTGCACAAAACTTAAGACCAAGTGGATAAAAAACCTCATTATAAAACCAGACACACTAAACCTGTTAGAAGAAAAAGTGGGAAAAGTCTTGAACTCATTGGCATAGGAGACAACTGCCTGAACAGAACACCAACAGCACAGGCTCTAAGAGCAACAATCAATAAAAGGGACCTCATGAAACTGAAAAGCTTCTGTAAGACAAAGGACACTGTTGTCAGAACAGAAAGACTGCCTACAGATTGGGAAAGGGTCTTCACCAACCCTATATCTGACAGAGGGCTAATATCCAGAATATATAAAGAACCCAAGAAGTTAAACAGCAGCAAATCAGTTAATCCAATTAAAAAATGGGGTACAGAGCTAAACAGAGGGGTCCTCTATGAGACAGTTTCTCCAGCCATGGACCATGTATGGATATAACCTAGAACCCCTGCTCGGATGTAGCCCATAGTATCCAAGTGGGTCCTCCTAGTAAAGGGAACAGGAACTATTTCTGACATGAACTCAATGACTGGCTCCTTTACCTCCCCCACCCAGGGAGGAACAGCCTTGCTAGGCCACAGAGGAGGACATGGCAGCCAGTCCTGAAGATACCTGATAAGCTAGGGTCAGATGGAAGTGGAGGAGTACCTCTGCTAGCAGTGGACTTGGAAAGGGGCAGGGAGGAGATGAGGGAGGAAAGGTGGGATTGGGAGTGAATGAGGGAGGGGGCTATGGCTGGGATACAAAGTAAATAACCTGTGATTAATATAAAGAAATAAAAATTAATTAAAAAACTCAAGTGACAACACATGCTGGAGAGGATTTGGAGAAAGGGGAACCCTACTCCTCTGCTGGCGGAAATGTAAACTCTTTTTTAACTTTTCAAAATCTCATTTCTGTAAAATGATACAGTGAAAAGAGTGAGGAAAAATTTTAAATAGTTTTTGTTTTTAGGTGTGTTTTTGTGGTTGTTTGAATGGCTGTTTTGCCTGCATGTATGAATATCTACCTTGCTCTTACAGTGGATACCCTGGGACTGGACTTGAACCCAGGGCCTTTGCTAGAGAAGCAAGTTCTCTTACGTAGTGAGCCATCTTTCCCTTTTCCAGCTGTAATTACTTATTGTCCTGTCCAAGTCTCATCACACATGAGGCTTCTTGTTTTTTGAGATGGCAACTGCAGAGCCCATCTAGTAACTTAGCGAGTAGTTTTTGGTGCACAGGTCTTTACTGATTGCTTTTTGAACACATCTAATTTACCCACCATCATTTTCTTGCATTTCAGGTTTTCTTTTTGATTGTTTTACATCTTTTATAGACACTGTGTGTGTGTGTGAGCCTGTGTTTTTATGTTCGGGTTTACCGTAGTCGCGCAAGTGTGCCTTGTTTGCCAATATTTGTATCTTAAGAATTAAATAACTCATTCATGCGAAGAAGAGTTTTTAAGGTCAGCCATGGTTTATCATTAATCTTCTTTATTTTAATTCAACAGATGAGCGTGAGGCAGGGCAATGAACCTGCTGGTCAGTGTATCACAGCTTGAAAATAATTTCCTATGAACAAGAAAGTATGGTTATTCTGTACTAGCTGGCGAAGGTAGTGTATTGAGGGCCAGTAGTTCTAGGTTTAAGCTGAAACTTCCCCACCTGTGTATTTATTTTCCTTAGCTACTCTGCTTCTCAGTTTTTTTGTTTTTTTTTTTTTTTAATCTGTGAAATATGGTAGGGATATTTAGTGAAAATGATTTTCTAGCTGTGACACATTCTACAGCAGACCTGCCATGAGCAGTTGGTTATGTTAAGACTTCTTGATAAGGTTAAATTAGACAAAAAAAATATGCACACTCAGGTATAGAGAATTAGAAGACTGGGCCAACACAAGTCAGGCATTTGCCAATTTGCTAACCTAATTTACAGTATTGTCATCACTTGGTGAGCTTCAATGGATGATTATATAAATTTTTCTAAATTATGAAACATATAGGACACTTTATTATTTTATACTTAGTATGATTTTATTACACATCTTACTTATGTATCCCTACCATTTCCCTATATTTGGAGCTTTCAAAATTAATGTTATTTACAAAATCTTACTAAGAAAACTATCCAAATAACAATCATTTATACTTATAAAATCAGCTCATTTTAAACACATTGTTTCTATTAGGGAAATAACATGCAAAATTTTCTGAATTTTTTACATGTGACCAAGTTAAACATAGTTCATGTGATTTAAATCTCAAAACACTCAGGTATTGGGATTTTTTTAAAACACTTTTTTAAAAGACTTATTCTCCCTATAAGTTAAAATGTTAGTGAACAGAGACAGATGCCCTAGCAAATGCAGTGGTTGTACAGCTTTCAAGGACATGAAAAAATGTGAAGATCTGAGGTAGAATTTCAGGCTGATCGCAAATGCAATGTAAACCCATCTTCCTTCTGGCTTTATAACTCATTTTTATAGATAAATGTTCATACATAATTTATCATTAATTACATTCAGATTTTCAATACTTTAGGCTCTTTGTATTATGATGGTTAGATAAATCCTGTCTAATGTTTTTTTCACTAAAAGATGTTATTATTCAAAAAAATGATGATCTATTTTAGTCGAAAGTAAGCCTGTTGCAGCAGTGCATGCCTGTAATGCCAGCACTCTGTGAGACAGAGGCAAGCGGATCTCTGTGAGTTTGAGGACAGTCTGGTATACAAAGCGAGTCCAGGACAGCCAAGGCTACACAGAGAAACCCTGTCTCAAAAAAAACAAACAAAACAAAAAACAAACCAAAATATACTCTTCACATTTTTTCATGTCCGTACTTACCTTACATGGTAAGGAAAAGAAAAAACAAAACAAAACAAGTAACAAGTAACAGGGCCTAGAGAGATGGAGCAGCAATTAAGAACGCTGGCTATTCTTCCACAAGACCTCAGTTCAATTCCCAGCATCCACATGGCAGCTCACAACTGTCTATAATTCATTTCCAGGGGCTCCAACACCCTCGCACAGATATACATGCACGTAAAACATTGTGTCACATAAAGTAAAATTTAAAAATTATTTAAAAAATATTAACAGAAACAAAATAAACAAAACCCTGTCTGGCAGTGTCAATTTCTACAGATATACAAACATAAAATTAAGAAAGTTATTGCCAGGTTTGATGGCATACACTTATAATCCCAGCATGCGGCGAGACAGAGAGCTAGGAGAATTTTAGTTTTAATTTTCTCCAACTTAGAAAACAAGATCACTACTTCAGAAGCTTGAGAAACTGGGAAAAATCCCTTTATATCCTGCCACTACTTAAAGACATTTCTATGTCTTCTAATCCAGGCTCTAGTGTTGATGTCACTGTTTCTAGCATCTTACTTTAACCATGTGACTAGTCGGTCTCAAATAACAGCATGTTAAACAGACTGTTGATCAAACTGGAAACAAATAGATAGGTTTGGGTAAATACATACAGTTTCTGCATTTCGAATATTATTTTTTTAATTTATTTTTTCTTTTTTTTAAATTTTTCATCAATTACACTTTATTCATTCTGCATCCCCCCATAAGCCCCTCCCTCCTCCCCTCCCGAACTCACCCTCCCTCCTCCCTCTGCATGCATGCCACTCCCCAAGTCCACTGATAGGGGAGTTTCTCCTCTCCTTTCTGATCTTAGTCTATCAGTTCACATCAAAAGTGGCTGCATTGTCCTCTACTATGGCCTGGTAAGGCTGCTCCCCCCCAGGGGGAAGTGATCAAAGAGCAGGCCAATCAGATTATGTCAGAGGCAGTCCCTCTTCACATTACTATGTAACCCAATTGGACTCTGAACTGCCCTGGGCTACATCTGTGCAGGGGTTCTGGGTTATCTCTATGAATAACCCCAGAGTTTTGTTTGTTTTTTTTTTTCCTAACCAACCACCTAAAGGGCATTCAAAGGTTAAGAGCCAATTCAATTTTTTTAAGATTTATTTATTTATTATTTGTACAATATTCTGCCTACATGCCAGAAGAGGACACTGGATCTCAGTATAGATGGTTGTGAGCCTCCCATGTGGTTGCTGGGAATTGAACTCAGGACCTCTGGAAGAGCAACCAGTGCTCTTAGCCTCTGAGCCATCTCTCCAGCCTGAGCCAATTCAATTTATGAGACCTATTTGTCTTGATAGTAGTGTGCCAAAAAAAAAAAAAAAAAAAAAAAAAAAAACCAGGAAAGAATATGTTCATTTCTTATTTTTTTAAAAGAATGCATTCTTCTCTTGAATTAAAGAAGCATAACCAATGCGGGTATCATGTTTAGGAGAACCACCGGTAGTGGAAGGAAATGTCATCATGATTATGGCTAGTTATAAAAGTCTGCTTGGCAACAAAGGAAGATACGAGTCTCGCCCGTTCTCTGAAACTGGACCGTGTCTCCATATGCCACACCAATTAAAGTTAAATTACTTAACTTAATTATATCTTATCTTAAAATATATTTTTCAACCAACTGGGTATTCTTCTATACTCTAGTATAAAGGAGATGGTATGATAATAAGGGAACTACTAATGTACTTTTGGATTTATTTTTCTTTTTTTCTCCCCTGCTTGGTTGTTAGTTAGCTATAAGTTTTAGTAGCTACAATAAATAAATAAATAAATAAATAAATAAATAAATAAATAAATAAATGAAAGCTAATGGCTAAAAGTCCCTGGATTTGTTTTTTGTGTGTAAAAACTGGCACCACCTGTTAACTGTAATATTTTAATTGGTTTTCCAAATGACATCCATAAATTTCACTTACTTTTATTAACAATGAAAACGCTGAAGAAAATTCAAATATAGCCACATAGATTCTGTTGAGAGATGTTCTTGTTATAGTCCAGGATAATCTCTAATTAGTAATCATCCTGTCTCAGCCTGTTCAGTGCTGAGACTGCAATGTTGTATTACCATGCCTGGCTTAGCAGCAATATTCATTCCAAAAATATTTTAACTCTTTCATTTTCTCTTACTTCCTCTACATAGTTGGAAGCCTTTAGATGATAGGATCATAATCTTCCTTTTTTTGTTCCCACATAAGGCTAGCCACAAAGTCATTCTCTAAATATTTTTCTAAAGAATAAATGAATATAAATAAAAAGCATAATTGGTTCAAAGGGAATTGGAATAAGTAATCTTCCCAAATTAAATTATGAAACACGATCTGTGTTTAAGAGTCAAATTTCATGTCTAAAAACCAAAGCTGTACTACATAACACTTCTTTTGTTTACACTTATTTTAATGTGCGTATGGAGGTGGAGGACAGCATGTGGGACCCGGTTCTCTCATTCCTCTATGTAGATCCAGGGATCACTCAGGTTGTGTCAACTCGACACACCTCTACCCATACCGTTAAAGACGGTCTCTACTGACATTGAAGTTCTGCAGTTCACCTCGGCTGATTGTTCGATGAGTTCTGAAGCGCGTACTGCCACACAAGCCTTTGTATACGTGGGTGCTCGGGATCTGAACTCCGGTGCTCTCAACTGCCTATTGGACACCGATCCATCTCTCTAGTGTATCATGTGATGGTTTTGTCTATGGATACATTCCATTCCGTTGCACACTGTTTAAATCATGTCAGATGTATTTCCTTTATGACCTATGATTCCCTCCTGGTGAATTCCAGCCTCTCCTGGATTTCTAGAATGTCTCCTGTCATTATCTTTCTGTGTGCTGAAACATGAGGAATTGCAACACCCATGGGACTTTGATTATTCTCACTCCAGGTGAAGCATACATGCGGCTAAGTAAACTTCCTGAAGCTGAGCACTGGTACATGGAGTCACTGAGATCCAAGACTGACCATATTCCTGCTCATCTCACCTATGGGAAACTGCTTGCCTTAACAGTAAGTGCCTATCTTTCTCATTCTTCAGAAATTGATGTTACCCACATGGGTACTGGAGACACCTGGAGTTTGAACTACTGATTCTGAACCAGTTGAACTCAGTTAAAATAATGATGATATATGTTAGAGACCTAAACTGGCAGAGTAGAAAAAATAAATAAACTTTTGGGTCTGGCCTATAAGATGGGAGATATGATGATCTTTGAGGTATTTATGAGACAAGTCAATGGAGAACCTCAACTGTGTTGTTATCTATTCATGTTGTTTTAATAGCAACATATGTATAAACTGGCTGAAATTAAACTAAATTTTATCAAATAACTCATATAAAACATTATACATTTTGGAATTCATTCTAGTTAGAGGAAATCTATCAGACTTATAGAGTGGCCTTATAGATCAGGCAATTCACAGGCCTTGGAGAAACTGAATAAATAAAAACAATTCTACTGAAAACTTGTACTGGGTGCGCTTTTTAAAAGAAAACAAATCTAGTGTAATTACCGTAAATCACAAAAAGAATGTGATGATTTTTGGGTAAGGATAAGCTTGTGTTACCAAAGAAGTCGGTTCTAATGTTAATAAACATGAAGCAAGAATGAATAATTGCAAGAATTTAAAACACAAAGAAAGATTTATTATATATAGCAGGTATAGGGTTATTCCCAAAGTAATGTTCTCCTCTTGCAATGTAAGTGTTGGGTTGTATAGGGGATTCTATACATATTTATATAAGAAAATAAAACATTTTGTGGACAGACACTTCTCTGAGCTTACTTCAGGAGCAAAACATCAGAGATTAAATTTAGGGGCAAGATTTGCTCATGGTGCTTATTTTCAATGGGTTAAAATGACATACAAAAACTTTTAGGCATGTTCAATGTGTATCATAATGATGGTGAAAAGAAATGACTTCAGAGCCAGGCATACTGGTGCAAATCTTTAATCCCAGCATTTGGGAGGAAGAGGTTTGAAACCAGCCTGTTCTGCATAGCAAGTTCCAGGGTAGCCATAGCTACATGACAGGGAGACCCTTTCTCAAACAAACAAACAAACAATCAAAACACAAGTAAAAACCCTAACAAACAAAATAACAACAATGACTTTAGCAGTTTTCACTATAAACCTTAGCTGGCTGAATAAAAATGATCATACAGAAATGATCATACAGAAATGATCGGTATGAGAGGGAGTGTAAATGGATAAGGTATTTGAACTGATTTGGAGAAGAAATTAAGAGCAGCTATAATTGACTTGTCAGAGACCATACTCTAAAGTAGTATGTTCAGTGTGGAAACAATGAAAAATCAGTTTGTTCCAAAGAATCCTGGAGAAGAACATGAACCAGGGCATCTGGCATAGTACAGGGCTGAGTTAAAGGCTGTGCAGTGGGGTAATAATTTTCCTTGTGTGATGGTAGGAGTCAGGTTTTTCCTGTGTTTAAAAAAAAACAATGCTAACAACCAGGCACCCTTCTTTAAGGCAAAAACAGAGGCTTTCAATGAAAGCAAATGAGTAAGAAAGGTCCATGGCATGGGTATGGCTCATAACGCTGAAAATGAGTTGAGGGAAAAGCAGTGCTTTGGTTTGCACGTGGATTGAGTGTGTCTCCCAGATACACGTATGCTTGAGGCTTCATCTTTCGTGTGGTGAAGACAATCAGTGATGGCCTGTCAGAGAGGGACTGAATGCTTTGTCGTTCGGTTAGGGTAACATTGCCTTCACAGAGGGGTAATGCTGATCTCAGAGTGAATTTTTCTGAAAATAAACAAGGACCCTGGTGATGTATCTTCTCATATGACCACTTGTTCATTCTTGGTTGTGTTTCCACTTTGACATCACTATCCTGCTGTGAAGTACCCAGAAGACCCTTACCTGAGCATTGTAGGAACTGGTGCCATGCTCTTAAACATAGCAGAAATAAATATTTTATTCTTTGTAAGTATTTAGCTTCAGGAATTTTTTTCAATCAGCCGACAATGGACAACACACAGAATGAAGACGCAAACATGATCCAAAGTCATTTTTTTTTCAGTTTCTTCTCTCATGTAATATGCTCCAACCACAGTTTCCCCTCCCTCTGCTCCTCCTAGTCCTTCCCTACATCCCCTTCTCCCTCAGAGCCATTCCTTCTGTGGCTCTCTTTAGGAAAGAGTAGACCTCCCAGGGATATCAACCAAACACAGACACGGCATGAAAAGTTACAGTAAAACTAGAGCAAACCATCATATCAATGCTGGATGAGGCATGCCAGTAGGAAGAAAAGGGTCCCAAGAGCAGGCAAAAGAATCAGAGGCACCCCAGCTCCCACTGTTAGGAGTCCTACAAAAACACCAAGCCAAAACCATAGCATATATGCAGAGGACCTGGCTCAAACACATATGTCACTTCTGGAGTATTAATGTTTAGTGTTTCCCAGCTACTCTGTAGAACATCAGCAACATGACTGAAGAGGAAGGCTGGCTACCCTTCCTCTCATAAACCTCTTGCTCATCTCTTTTCTTAGACAAATTCATTACATTTTCATACACATATTCTTATGGGGAGAAGGTTTCCCCATGTCTGTGTTAGGAGGCACTCTGTAAATGGCTCTACGTCAGGCATACTAGAGTGACACTATTTTGTGGTGAAAATTTTATTAGCTAACTCACAGCTATGAATGGTTAACACTGTACTGTCTGTCAGTCATACGATGAGGAACAAAGTAACATGATGAAAAATCTGAAGAAACTTGGCAGAGATGACAACATACAATATTTAAAAGCATAAATAAAGAGTAGGAATGCTGAAGGGAAAAACAAAGCATTACGTTCTTACAGACAAAAACAATAATAGTGGAAACCGTTTTGAGAGGTCTCCCTGTGAACAAATACAGAAACAGGGAAATAGAATGTGTAAGAGAAAACATTTGGAGCTTCTGAGATTTTCTTATGGAGTACACACAGACATATCTGATCTTAAGACTTTTCAAAGAAAACTCTCAAAAAGGACTATAAAAGTTACAGCTGCCTGAATCTGATCCTTCCTACAAAGAAGGAACAGGCAGAAATGGTCACATTTTTTACACACAATGCTGGCATGCCTAGACCAATATGAGATATAGAGAACAGGTAACCTGTTTCTTTACATTTTTAAGTTCAGAGTATTTCAAGCTTTCTCTTTCAAAATAGATTTTTAAAGCTGCTTTAAAAGTTTTCACTTTATAGAAACATTGAAAAGGAAGAAAAGGCTTGTATATAACAATCTAAATTTTAAAATTTTTCCCTCCAGTAAGACTTTTATAGTTTCCTACTTGATGATTAGATGGAATACAGACTTCTGTGGAATGGCTTAATCATAGAGGCAAATCCCACAGCCACCTTTAATAACTCTTTCTAAATTAAAAGTTTGGCAGATTCTGCATCCAGTGTATTATGTTTGACCAGTTATGGGTTTCTTGGTCTTCTAATATGCCACTGAATTGGCAAAGTGGCAAATGCCACACATTTTGACTTCTGAGGTTTTATGTGTTTTATTAAGCAGAACTGGCTACTAGTCTCATGAGAAGCAGAAATGGAGAGATGCGTTTCCCTTTATGTCGAAAGTCACCAAAGGTCACCTGTGTAAAAATGGCTGGCAGCTCTATCAGTTACTGTAAGCTAGGATTTCATATTAGAATTCTCTCTTTATGGGAAAATTAGGAAAATTTGATGATTACTACCTTCACTGTAGTCAGTGGACTGATTCCCTTGGAACATTTTTTTATACACGTTTCTTTAACAATCCCTGTAATATTTTTAGTATGTAGAAGAGTTCAAAGGGACTTCAAGTTTCCCAGAATCCTTTTTCACATCCTATCAATCATGTCCATTTTATTCTTTTGCAAAATATATATATGTATATATATATATATAGCATATTTATCTCTTGCTGTTAAAATTGTATTTTCTTTGTGAAGTTTAACCTTCGTTTCTCAAGTAGTTATAATTTTCCTATTTCTCCAATCATCATTAGCCCTCTTCTCTGTATCTTTGTAATGTTACCAGGTAATTTAATGACCTACAAATATATGTCTATCTTTTGATATTAGACATAGAACAGGGACAGGTATCTGTTCCTTTCACGCCATTTTAACATTTATCTTCTTAGTTTGGTACTTACTGTACCTTAGTCCTTCATTTGGTCCACACATGTATGTAGGCTGGTTGAACCACACTAAGCATTGCATTAATTCTCAAGGATGCCTGCTGCAGAATTGAGCAAGAGTGGCATAATTACACAGCAAACACGGGAGTAATCGTCCAAAGCTCTAGAAAAGAGGGTGATATTAGAGGCCCATCATCTCGTTTCTGTGCTTGACATTATTTGTGTATTTTTTATCTTAAATTATTTTTCATAAAAAATTTTGATCGTATTCTTTCCCCTCCCACAACTCCTCTCAGATCTTCCTCACCTCCATATACACCCAACTTCATTCCTGAGCCCTCTGTCTACTTCTCCAAACAAAAACACAACAGGAAATACAACAAAAACCAGCAATCAAAACAGACAAGCAAGCAAGAAAAAAAAAAAGAAGAAAAGAAAATCAATAAGAAAAAACAAAACAATAAACAGACAAAAAAAAAAACCCACCACACCACTAACAACAAAAAGCACAAAGAAAAAAACAACAAAATACACAGTCTGTTTTGTGTTGCCCAAGGACTACTGGGCATGGGACCTACCCTGGAGGGTAGCTGATATACCTATTTACACTCCACTGGAGAACATTGATTTTCCCTTTCCCAGCAGGTATTGACTGCAAATAGCTTCTTGGTTAGAGGTGGGATTTGTGTTCAGTTCCCTTTTCCATGCTGGGATTTTGTCTGGTTTGAATTTATGCAGGTCTTGTGCATGCTGCTACAGTTTCTTTGAGTTCATATTGGCCTCAGTTGTGTTGTATTTTGGAAGACTCTGTTTTCTTGGAGTCTTCCACCACCTAATTTCCTATCTCTCTCACATGGATCCCTGAGCCTAGAAGGACGAGGTATGACAAAGGTATCCTATTTAAGACTGAGTACTTCAAACTCTCTCTGCACATTGTACAGTTATAGACCTCCTTATTAATTACAGTGTGTGGAACAAGAAGCGTCTTTGATGAGGGCTGAGCAAGGCTCTGCACTATAGTTAGGGCAGTGTGACATTAGGAGTTGTTTTATCATTATATTCACTTAGGACATGTTGTTTCTTGACTATTCTGACAGAATGCAGTTCCATTTTATGAATGAGAAACCTGAGCTGCGGAGATTTAATTAACATTCCCTAATGGTCAGTTAGTAATTAAATAGTACAATTAAATACAGCTATAAAGTTTTGCATATTAAGTGTTATTAATGTTATTCTACATTAAATAAGTTAAGTAGATTTTTTCCCATGATATGCCTTCTTTATCTGATTAGAGATTCTCAAAAGTAAATCCCTGTATCTTCATACTCGTTTTTTAAAATTATTTTTTTGCTATTTGTTTTAAGTATGAGTTTGGATTGTGTGGTTAAATACATTTTTATTATCAGAAGTGATTGTTCATGAATAGGGGATTTGAGGCTATTGGCACTTTTTGATACAACCTTATACCTATAACAAAAACTTCCCAGATTCTCCTAGGGGAAGTTCTGCCTGAGGTTCACTGGTAGGCTCCAAGTGTATACATAGTAGGGCCCAGCTGACATCTCTTTAAAAATATATGGAACCTTCATGCCAGTGTCATGTCCAAATAAAATACAAAATGCAAGCTGAGTCTGAATTTCTCTGCTTAAGATTGTGATTTATTCCTTGTTTGAACTTTGTTGCCTAGGGCTAACTCCATGCATTTAAAATCAGTCACGCACTGAGAAAGAAAGCAAGAAATACCATTTCCATTATTGTGTTACAGGTGATTTTTCTAGCTCTTTCTAAGTCTGTCCTGAAGCCTTGTCTTTTTCCTTCTTTCTTTTTTCTTATCTTCTGTTCCATTTATTTAAGCCAAATATTTTTTAGTTTTTGTAAGCCTGTAAAATTAATATTGATTTAAATTGTAATAAAACCTTCTTGGCTGTTAGCTTATTTTCCAGATTTAGGTTAGTGGGAAAGAAGGAAAGATATTGGACACTCTGACAGTAATTCTTGACATACAAAACCTTTATTTTGGCTACTGCATGGACATGCTAAGCCAGACTTCTGTGTCTAGCCAAAGTTAATTGGGCCCCATAAAACTCCAGTTGTGAAAGTACTTCATGTTCTGCTGAAAAGCACTGTTCCCCTCACCCCCTGTCCCTGCTACATGGTGTCTCTCTGTCTACTGGAAATGCAGCGCTCTGTTCTATGCTTCCTTCATAATTATTATTATTACTTAGAATTGAGACTTTTTTTTTTCCATTTGGCTTTCTTCAGAGCAGTGCTCTCTCCTTTTGTGTGCTGAGCAACATCTGGCTTGCCGGATATGTTTTGTTGTTACTTCTGTACAGCCATGTTTACATTGGAGGAGTCCTCGTAAGAGGCACTTCTTCCTGTAATTCTGATTTAGTGATTAATATGAATGTGTGCAATTCATATGTTAAATTTTCTTCTGTGAAAAGGGAAAGTATTATATCATACATATCTGTTGCCAAAATGTAACTGACATATGGAAGGAAATTTAATTCAGTATAATGTTTAGCTAAGCTTTCACAGAAAGTTACCTTATCTACACATTATGATTTACCATTCTAGACACAATGGTTGTCATTGTGTTTTGTTTACTGAGAACCAAAAAAGTGTGATAGTTATTTTATTAGGAGTGCTTTCCATAATTGAAGATCTGCATTTTTAACTAATACAACAGTGTTAAGTACTGTGCTTGCTATCATTAGACGACACAGGAGACTAAACAAATATATTTACTCTGCTTTTGTATAGCCGAAGTCAATGTGAGGCATATTTCTTTTTGCAAGATATAGTAGCCTCAGGAGTAATACAAATCAAAATATTGAAATTCTTTAGCATTCAAAGCCATATGCATGAGGATATAAAGCAGCTAATTTTCTCCAGGTACCACTCATGTTAACTTTTAATTTATGAGCATGTAAGACTATATTGTTAAAAAATGACCAGCATTTTATTATTTTGTGTTTTTTCATTTCATGCAATTAGAATATCCTGTCAAACTAAGTCCCCTCCCAATCCTTCAGGTACACTGATATCTCAATTATCTCAGTCTTTTTGGAGAGATGAAAAGAAGCAATGTTATATCATATATAAACCTAAATGCAACAGGGCATTCTCACAGAACTTCAAATAACAAGCTTTTATAAAACCTACTATGGACAGATGTTTGCTACTTCAGAGTTCGTCATGCTTCCCGCTCAATGGTAGTGATGTGAAGTTCAGGGTGTTTTCATGGCTTCAAAAAAGATGCTGGGCTTTTTATTCCGGAGACACCAAAAGCAAGAGCCAGTCTTCCCATACTTGTGACTGTGGGAATGGCTTTTGGTTCAGAAAGGATAATTACGTAGTTTCCTAAATTGTATCCAGACTCTTAATGATGTTATAGGCACAGGATTCCATAACACCTTGCAAGGATTTCTTTCTCTTTTTGTATTTCTTAAATTTGTTAATTAAGCCCCATTCATACTATCTGATACTTGCTTTGACCTCGTGGCCTGCAGCTTATTGTTCTTTCCCAGTGCTTTTTTTCACTATTCTGTCAAAAACCGGGCATGAAAATATGTTGATGTTAGGTCAATTGAGCCTTTATTTTTACTGTATATTTCCGTTCTACTTGCATTCCGAGGCTGTAATAAAACATGCTGACCAAAAATAACTAGAGTAGGAAAAGGTTTATTTGGATTACACTTCCAGGTCTCAGGCCATCGTGGAGAGAAGTCAATTCAGGAACTCATCAAGCAAGAGCCTGAAGCAGAAACTATGAACAAATGCTTTCATTCTCTCTCTCTCTATATATATCTAATACATATACATATTATATGTGTGTGTGTATATATGTGTGTGTATGTATGTATACATACTCATGCACAACTATTTTCATTTTGTAATTAGTTTATTTATTCACTTTATATCCTGGTCATAGCCCCATCCCTCCTCATCTCCCAGTCCCACCTTCCCTCCCTCTTCTCCATCCCACTCTCCTATTCCTCAGAAAAAGGGAAGCCCCTTCCCATCCACCCCAGCTCATCAAGTCTTATCAGGGTTGATCCTATCCTCTTCCCCTGTTGCCTAGCAAGGCAGTCCCTCTCAAAGGAAGTAATTGAAAAGCTGGCCCTGGGCTTTTTTTGGAAGGGAGACTTTTGATGACTGCTTCTATTTCCTGGGAGATATGGGAATATTTAGTCTATTTACCCTATCTTGATTTAATTTTGGTAAGTGGAATCTATCAAGAAAATTGTCCAGTTCATTTAGATTTTCAAATTTTGTGGCATATAGGTTTTTGTAGTAAGACCTAAATATCTGTTGCTATGTCCCCTTTTCATTTCTGATTTTGCTGATTTAGATAGTTTCTCTCCGCCTTTTAGTTAGTTTGGCTAAGGGTTTATCTATCTTGTTGATTTTCTCAAAGAACCAGCTCTTGGTTTCATTGATTCTTTGAATTGTTCTCTTTGTTTCTATTTCTAATTTGTTGACTTCAACTCTGAGTTTGATGATTTCCAATCCTCTACTCCTCTTTGGTATGTCTGCTTGCCCCCCACCCCAGGGCTTTTAGGTGTACCTTTAAGTTCCTTGTAAGATGAACTTCTTTCTGGAGGCACTTATTGCTATGAACTTCCTTTTAGCACTGCTTTCATTGTGTCCCTTAATTTGGGTAAGTTGTACCTTCATTTTCGTTGAATTTTTGTAAGTCTCTAATGAGAGCGTGGAGAAAGGGGAACCCTTCTCCATTGCTGGTGGGAATGTAAACTTGTACAACCACTTCAGAAATCAATCTGGTGCTTTCTTAGACAACTAGGAATAGTGCTACCACAAGATCTAGGTATAGCACTCCTAGTCATATATACAAAAATATGCTCAGGTATACAACAAAGACATTTGCTCAACCATGTTTGTAGCAGCTTTATTCATAATAGCCAGAGCCTGGAAACAATCCAGATGGCCCTCGACTAAGGAATGGATACATAAATGGTGGTATATTTACACAATGGAATACTACTCAGCAATTGAAAACAAGAAAGTCATGAGATTTGCAGGCAAATAGATGGAACTAGAAAAGATCATCCTGACTGAGCTATCCCAGAAGCAGCAAGACACACATGGTATATACTCACTTATAAGTGGGTATTAAACATTTAATATAGGATATATATATATATATATATATATATATATATATATATATATACTAAAATCTGTACTCCTAAAGAACCTAAGCAAGAAGGAAGACCCTGGGTAAGATGATAAATCCTCATTTTAAAAGGCAAATGGGATAGACATTGGAAGAGGGAGAAAATAGGGAACAGGACAGAGCCTACCACAGAGGGCCTCTGAAAGACTGCCCAGCAGTTTATCAAAACAGATGCTGAAACTCATAGCTAACCTTTGGGCTGAGTGCAGAGAATATTAAAGAAGGGGGAGATGAAAGACCTGGAGGGGACAGGAGCTCTACAAGGAGAACAATAGAACTAAAATATCTGGGCACAGGGGTCTTTTCCGAGATTGATACTCCAACCAAGGACCATGAATGGGGATAACCTTGAACCCCTACACAGATGTAGCCCATGGCAGCTCAGTGTCCAAGTGGGTGCCCTAGTAAGGGGAATAGGGACTATGTCTGACATGAATTCAGTGGATGCCTCTTTGATCACCTCTCCCTGAGGGGCAACAGCCTTAACAGGCCACAGAGAAAGACAGTGCAGCCAGTCCTGATGAGACCTGATAGGCTAGGGTCAGATGGAAGGGGAAGAGGACCTCTCCTATCAGTGGACTTGGAAAGGGGGAAGGGAGGGTGGGATTGGTAAGAGATGAGGGAGGGGGCTACAGCTGAAATACAATGTAAGTAAGTTGTAATTAATAAAAAAGAAAGAAAGAAAAGAAAAAAAAGGAAAAGCTGGGAAAGGAGTCTATGTCAGGGAGAGCCCTGGCTTCCCTTACTAGAGGGAAGTCCTTGGTTGGTACTTCAGTATCAGCAGGCCCCTCTTGGCCTTGGTTAGTTGTCTCTGATGGTCTTCTTGTCAAGCTCCTGTCACTTCAAGGTCCTTTTTTTCTAACCACCCCTCCTTTTCCACATGTCTCCCTGTGCCTGGCCCAATGTTTGGCTGTGAGTTTCAGCATCTGTTTCAAGGCGCTGCTGGGTGGATCCTCTGATTTTCTTTCCTAAGTAGGTCTTGGACAACCAACTTTCTTATTAGCACAGGACCACCTGATCATGGTTCAGGGAATTTTGCTGGCCATAGTGGGCGGGGACAGCCCCCTTCCCCACATACCTCAATTAATAGTTGAGGCAATCCTCCAGAGACATGACTTCAATTAATGCCATTCTCAAGAGATTGTAGCTTGTGTCAGGTTGACAGTTAATGCAAGCTAAGAAAATTTCTTATCTTGATTTTTTATGATAATTGTATAACATAGAAGAAAAACCTTAATATCATTTTAGTTAAAATGATGTGTTATGCTAAGCATGCCCTTAGTATTAGGAAAGGTGACACAAACAACATGCATGTTTAAAATAAGTACCTTTCAATTTAAGAGGTTGGAAAAAACTTTTTTCCAGGAGATTGTGTTTTATTCTGGTAGTATCCATATATGTACGGATGTACAGATGAACTTCAAATTATGGTAAGGTTACTTGCTGATGACTCCTTTATAAATTGAAAATACAATGAGTTGAGATAGGCTTGCAGTTCTTGTTACTTGGGAAGCTAAGGCAGGAAGATAAGAATTTTGAGACTTGTGAAGCAATTTACTGAGGTAATTTCTCAAAAAGCTTTAAATAACAGGTACAGATACAACACAGAAGATATAACACAGAGGAAGATATAGCACATGGTAGTATAATCAAAAGCCTAGGTTCAGTCACAATTACTAGAAAAAAACATTGTAGTTGAAAATGCATTTAGTATACCTAATCTATCAGGAAATGTAGCTAGTAGACAGTGTAGAGTATGAGTTTTTTTTCTGCATAATAATGCAAGAGACTATAACACTGTACATTTCATCACTGAAGAAATAAAAATAAAATATCTCAAATTAATACTGAATACATACCCAGTTTACCACTATTAATGTAGATAAATGTTTCTAAGGGACATTCTATACATGTACACACACACACACACACACACACACACACTACTGTATATTGAGGATGCTGCCCTAATTTGGTTCATATTGATTGCTGTGATAAAGACCAAAAGCAGCTTTGGAGAGAGGAATGGGTTATTTGCTTTATACGTCACAATCACAGTTCATCACCGTGGGAAGCCAATTAAGGAAGTCAAGCAGGGGAGGAACATGGAGGCAGGAACTCAAGCAGAGACAATAGAGGAATTCTGCTTACTAGCTTGGCCCTTCATAGCTCCGTAAGGTTGGTTTTATTTTATTTTATTTTATTTTTATTTTTATTTTATTTTATTTTAGATAAAACACAAGATCATCTGCTTAGGGATGGCACTGCCTACAGTGGGCTAGGACTTCCAACATCAATCACCATTCATGAAAATTGCTCTGCAGGCAATCTGTCAGAGGCAATTTCTCTACTATGGTTTCCTCTTTCCAGATGACTCTAGCTTCTGTTGCATGGACAAAAGAACTAAATACAGATGCTATTTAAATTCCAGAGTATTAAAGTATTTATCACTATAGGCCTTTGTTGTAGTTTCAATTTTTTTTCTCCTTTGATTTGCTATGGATTGTGCCTGCATGTTATATGAGGTGGGCTCATTTCTACCTTTACATTGTATCCCTGGACCTCATGTTTACAGACTTTTAAATTGGCCCCAAACAAGCCCAGCTATGAACATGCTTGGAAATACACAAGTCCTTTCTCCTTATTACTTTTAGGTCTGTCAGTCCAAACCACGTGGAGCATGTAGACTGTTAATCACTGGCATTGCATTTGTTACAGCATAATTTGTTCTGGGCTTTCCCCATGTTTTCTCCCATATCTTTAGTTTCTAGGACTGTATGAACTTGTCTTTCATTTCTTCTCTCACTTCACATAAAACTCTTTTGGTTGCCTTTCTACTGTAGAAAGAAGCAAAAACCGATTTCAGCATAAATCAGTTCCTTTCCTTGCCCCTGTCCCTTTAGTATCCTCACCTAGCCCAGTATCTTCAGAATTTACCTCATATCCTTTAGCATACAATAATGTAGTCATCATGCACTATTTCTTCAACCTACAGACCAGATGCCAGCTTCATAAATGAGGAAGCTGGCACTGAGTGCCAGGCTGTGTCCATAACCTATCCAAGTATGTTTCCTTCGATGCAGCTGTACTACTCAAATTATTCTCTGTCCTTGGGTTTCATTATGATGCTGGAACACCCAGGCATTCACATTGTCTGGGTAAAACCCTATACTCAAAGAACATAAAAATTGACTTCAAAAATAAACCACTGAACACTGAAATTTTCACATGCAGTTGTAAAGTGGACCAGCAGTATCCTTGTACTTTTTGAAGTCAAAATAATTATAGCATTTCTACTGATAAATGGACTTAAGAGTCTGCATCTGTGGAATAATAAAAATCCAGTAGTGAAACTTATAGATCACGTTTAATGTACATGTGATATGCAGAGTTTCCATTGAATCTGGAGATTTTAAAGAACCATAGCAAACTCATAGGAGTAGAGTGAGGAACAGGAAAACCAAAGAGAAGAGATCTTGACCTTTAGCTGGTAAACAATTACCTGGCAGATGATTGGGTTGAGCCAGAGCACTTAAGCACTTTCCTTCCTACTCTCTTTCTCCTAGTATAATTCTTGGTAAAGGACCTCAAATTGCAGGCTCTTATTTGTGAGACATAATCGAAGCTCTTTACCAAAACTATCAGGATGTGGTCCATGCTCGAGCATATACTGTAATCTAGTGTCTGGTTATGATGATGTTTTAGGTTGAAAACAGCAGTGTGCAGGGATCACATCTAAATAGGACCTTTGGTAGGTTTGATATTAGCCTTCTGCCATAGTTACTCGCTGTTATATAAAGCCATGCATTATAATGTCCCATCATGAAGAAATGAGCAGTATGGATGCAACAATCAGGCATAGAACTTTTTGTCCCCCAAATAAAATTGACAGTATCATCTCTATAAATATTTATTAAGTTGGGCTCATGCTGCTATGGTTTGGATATGGTTTAACTCTTTTAGGAGATTGAGATACCCATTATGTCAGGCATGGTTAGTGGGCAGAAATCAGGTCAGTATAGTCAGTATTGTCTTCAGGACAAATGTAGTTCTGAGGAACCTTGGATTTTTGGGAAGTTTTGTTAAAAGACAATACTAGGCCTCTCAGTTCTCTGGCTGATGTCATGTGATCTGCCATTCTTGCACATATTTCTGCTTGAGTCCTTTGATGTAATGCAGCCAAGGATGCCTTTATTACTGGTAGAACCATGCCATTTGAGCTTTTAGTCTCCAAAGTTTTGAGGTTTCCACCCTTAGGTACTTTTATTATAACAAGGGGAAATTGACTAACTTGGTACACTTCAGTTTGCTCTAAACAATAGCAACAAACAATTGCTTGTTAAGCAAACACTAGATCAACAAGTAATGTTATACATAGTGTATCAAGCCCTTTGCATCACTATGATGAAATACTTGACATGGTATCTTGGAAGATCCTGCTATTAAGGTTACAGTCCACCTTGTCTGGAAAGCTCTCCAAGCTCATTGCAAGGTGAACTGCCTTTCTCAGCAGGGCTTCCTCTTCTCTGGCTGGCTTTATCTGGAGAGCATCTCTGGGCATAGATGCCTGACCTTGCTTGGAGGATGAGCCTGCACAGAGCCTCCTGCAAGTGATAGGTGACTTCCCACAGGAGTCCCGCTCCTTTGCCCCGCCCATATGATTATTCGGTGCTGTGTTATGCTCAATCAGCCCTTCCCACCTGTAACTCTAGGAAGTCTTACACACAGCAGTGTCCTGAAACAATAAAATGAATTGCCTCTCTGAATCTGACTCCCAGAAGTTTTCTCCGCAGTACTCACAGCCGTTCATACCACATTCATCCTTTCTGCTCCCTAGGGAAGGGAGGATCACAATGGTATACTTATGAAATAAGGGAAAGTTTATATTCACCTATGGCTCAGCCTTTGAATGGGCACTGCCATTATGTTGAGCCAATGCTGAAGGTGGCAAATCATAATGGGAGCATATATTGAAGCAACAGATCACACAATGCCAGGAAGAGACTAGGAGAGTGCTGTGGAGCCTCCCTTCTCCTCTAAGGTATGGCTCAGTGAAACTTGAACATCCTAATAGCTTCTATCTCTGACAGCTCCATGGCACCTCCCAATAACACACTTGAGTGATACCCCAATGATATATCCCCAGGGGCACCAATCATTTATATAGAAGTTTTTGACAGATTTTTAATTATTCTTATTACATGTATGAAATCACACAGTTCTTGGATACCCTATGCTTTTCTTCCTTCCTTCCTTCCTTCCTTCCTTCCTTCCTTCCTTCCTTCCTCCCTTCCTTTCCTCCTTCCTTCTTTCTTTTTCCCCATTGTGTATAGTCTGGGATGTTTCTCTTGACCATCCCCCAGCTTGATGATTTTTCCCTTGTTCTTGCTGAGTCTTCTGATGAACACAGCCAAGGTATTTTTGATGGCTTCACAGTGTTTCTGATTTTTAACATGTTTTCTTTTTCTTTTTTTCTATTGTATCTTTATACCGACATTACCCTTTTGATGTTCCATGTTCTCCATGTTTTGATTGGAACCATCAGTGTATGAATCACAGTTAATAGGTTTTTCATCTGATAATTCCAAAATCTGCTTCATACTCCAACATCTGAGTTTGTTTCTGATGCTTTCTTTTAAGTTTTATTTATTTATTTTTTCTAATTAGTTATTTTTTATTACAGTTTATTCACTTTGAAACCTGGCTGTTGCTCCCTGTCTCATCACTTCCCTACCCCAACCTCCCTCCCTCTGCTCCCCCTATAGGACTCCCCTTGTTCACTGATAAGGGGGGTCCTCCTCCTCTTCTATCTGACCCTAACCTATCAGTTCTCATCAGGACTGGCTGCATTGTCTTCTGGTTTTATGTTGAGGTCTTTGAACCACTTGGACTTTAGTTTTGTACAAGGTGATAAAGATGAGAATATTTGTATTTTTCTGCATGTGGACATCCAGTTAGTCCAGCACTATTTGTTAAAGATGCTATCTGTTTCCCATTGTATGGTTTTGGCTTCTTTGTAAAAAAATCAAGTATCTATAGGTTTGTGAGTTTATTTCTAGATCTTCTATTTGATTCCATTTATCCTCCAGTCTGTTTTGCTGCCGTTTCCATGTAGTTTTTATTACTGTTGCTCTAAAGTACATCTTGAGATCAGGGATGGAGATATCTCTAGAAGATGTTATTGTACAGGATCGTTTCAGCAATTCTGAGGGTTTGTGTGTGTGTGTGTGTGTGTGTGTTTATTTGTTTGATTTGTTATTGCTGTTTTGTAAGAATGGGATGATAGAATTTTTATATGGCTTTTGTTTTGTTTTAATAAAACTTCTGTGAGATTTTTCTCTTACTCTTTGGAGCATCTTTCCGTCTCACTCATAGCACTCATTATAGAGCACATCACATCTGTTACCTCTGTGCATGTGTACTCCATATCTGATATCACTATCCATGTCTGTGTCTGACTGTATCAGACATCACAAATATTTATGGAATATGTCATGGGTTCTCTTTCCCAGCTCACAAGATAGAATGTAGTGAATGTACACTTTTTCTTAGTATTTCAAAAGTATAGCCAAAGACATTTAGAGAAATGTATTTAATCACAGAGCTTGCTTGCTTTCTTCATAAATATTGTCATCTTGGAAGAATGCCCCTATATGAATGCTGCCTCCTTCCTGCCTGGCTTGTTCCATACTTAACAGATCACTGATGCTGGTTAAATGCAAGCTATTGAGTCAATACCACCCCTTCCATGCTTGTCTGTGAAATGACTGTAAATGATTGGAAAGGATGAATGTGTCCACACGTGTGTTAATAATTTAGAGCATAATAATTAGAGCATGCGGTCAGGCCGTCACCTGGCACAGACTCAGTAAATGCTAGCCATTGTGAATACAAACAAGATTATTGTTGTTATTTTTACTGTGTGTTTGCATGAGAGGGACCACTGTATTTGGATGTAGTATTCCTATCCAGCCCCTCACCCATCCCTCCCCCCCCCACAGTATTAGACTTCTGATGATTCTGTAAAGATACTGTGTCACTTAATTCATTTGTCTTTTCAAATCTGCTGCTCCCCTTTTCTAGAATATTTTACTCCTGCCTGTCTGTTTGGCAAACTCCTACTCATCCATCCATCTTCATCTCAAACATGCCTTCAACCAAGTAATACTTAATGTTTCACACAGCCTGAGCACTTGACTTTCTAAGTCCTTGTTTGATTTTCCTTTTTAAAAAGGAAGACAATGCAACCAGTCCTGATGAGTCTTGATAGGCTAGGATCAGAGGGAAGGGGAGGAGGACTTCTCCTATCAGTGGACTTGGGGAGGAGCATGGGAGAAGATGAAGTAGGGAGGGTGGGATTGGGAGGGGATGAAAGAGGGGGCTACAGTGGGATACAAAGTGAATAAACTGTAATTAATAAAAAAAATTAAAAAATAAATAAAAAAGAAAAACAAAAGAAGTAAATGTACCCGGAGGGGACAGGAGCTCCACCGGAAGACTAACAGAGCCAACTATCCTAGGCCCCGGGGTGCTTAAGGAGTCTGAAGCACCAACCATGGACTGGACCTAGGCCCCCTACATATACATAGCCTTCATGTGGATTCAGCCTTCATGTGGGTCCCTTAGAAATGGGAGGGGGGGGGCTGTCTCTAACATGTACTCTTTTGCCTGCCTTTTCATCACTAACCTCTGGTGGGCCTACCTTGACCAACCGCAGGGGAAAAAGATGCTCAGTCCTGGTGTGACTTGCTATGCTGGCATGGGTTGGTAGGGGGCGCTCCCCTTATCTGAGGAGTAGGAGAGAGAGGATATGGGTAAGGTGTAGGATAGGATGGAGGGGGCTACAATTGGGATGTTGCACGAATAAATAAGTAAACTGTGAAAAATAAAATAAAAGTACAATGTTTAAAAAAAAAGAGAAGTAATGACTTCGGTCCATAACTGTTACCACCTTGGTGGTAACACTTAGTTCTTATTCATTAATTTGTATTTATTTCTGAATTTTATATTGTTTTAATATTTCATGAAGTAAATTATCAAGCCCATCCCTCTGCCCCCATTCCCTCCCTCCAGGCTCTTCCCTATTACCCCAGCCACTGATTCCTCCCAATTTTGTGTGCTCTTTTTTCTTTTCAAGCTCGCTAAGTCCACTTACTTCTGCAGCATGTGTATGGGCATAGGGCCATATATTGCAACATGAGTAACTTCTCAAGGTTCACGTCACTGAAGATAACTTGCTCTCCCTCCCACAGCAGTATTTCTCCCAATAGCTCCTCAGCTTGGCGTGCAACCTCATGACTCCTTCCCCTCTCCACGCTTGGACTTTGTCTGACTTAGTTTTTCCTATGGTGCTTGTTAAAAAGATGAAGAAGCGACTCAATGCAATGACTGATCCAGTTCATAGATAAGTTTCTTTTTAAAATTCTGCACAAACACTTGCATCCATGGCATTAATTGTTCTATAATCTGTGCCTCCAGAAGGTAGGTGCATCATCTTTGCCTACTGTCAGCTACTTCAGAGTCTGTCATTCCCATTAGACAGGGGTTTGCCAGCTATCCTCCCCTTTAAATGCCAAGAGTAGGAACTGTTTATTGAATTAATAGATTATTTTGATATTGTATAGTGGAAGTAAAGCATGAGCCAAGAAAAACAAAACAAAAATTAAACATAAGAAGGGAAAAATTATGAAGATGAAGATGTATGCAAATGATTATGTAGTTAGGTAGATAATGGTGATCTAAGTGGGAAAAAGCAACTGAAAACATCAAGTGATTTTTTTTCCCCTAGCTGTTTTGTTGGCCCAATCTATTAGTAGAGGCCTGAGCAATAAGAAGGGACTGATGAGTGAACTTAAAAGGTCAAATATGTAGACAGCATATGTAGACATGTCTGAGTATAAAATAAGCTCACCTTATTCTCATTTGTCTCAGTGATGTGATTTACGTTTTGGATGTAGAGAGGATGACCAGCATTGGGAAGAAAGACACTCTAAGTTGATATAGCCCTCATTATTTTCTGTTAAATAGCATATCACAGTGTGATTTCTGTGGCTGACTTTTTTTCCTCTGGCACCCTTAGAGTGAAACATCACAAGAGTTTAATATGAGCCACCCATTTCATAGGGTTAAATTTGAAGAATTGCATGAACAGTAGTTATGGTAATGAATTTGTCTTCTGTCAGGTGTACCAGAATGCTGATCATTCTCTATCCTTTGGTTTTGTTAAATATGAGGTGTAATAGCCAGAAATAGTATGATTTTTACATAGGGATTTAAAAATATTTTTATATTTTAGAAAAAGAGCTTGACCTACACATTTGATGGAGTAAGAATCATAGGAAGTATATTCTATATAAAGTAATTAGGTTGGGTGTGAATTGATAAAGAGGATGGAAAAAAGTTACTTTTTTATTTTGGTATGTGCTTTTCGTTGAAGTTCATTGTGATCTTAACAAGTAACATTGTAGGGACTTAACAGGTTATATTTAGGAATTCACGTATATACATATATACATGTAATAAAGGTAAAAAAAAGAGGTGATGATTTTGAAGGAAAACATGGAAGGGTATGTATATAGGAGGCTTTGAAGAGAGCATGGGGAAGGAAGAAAAGTTGCAATTATATTGTAATCTCACAAAGAAAACTAAGAAGCCCAATAATAAAATATCTTAGAGAAAAAAACAAACTTTTCACTTTTGTTTCTCACGATTCTGTCTTAACTCCAGACCTGACTTTAAAAGATATAAGCAATTACTGTGTAAAATGGATTTAATAAATCTTTATTTTACAAAAAAAATACCTCTCAAAAATATTTTCCATAATATTGTACACCTCTAAAACATCTGTCAAGTGAATGGATTTGCGGGCATTTTAAGCCACGCTTTTCTAAAACTTCACACTCCAGAAGCATGAGCACTTAGAAGAACGGGTCCTATTGACTCTTTACTGATTATTATGCTCCTTTAGTCCCTTAACTTACTCTTCTCATAGTTTCGTAGTTTGTCTGTCAATCCACTAATACTGCCTTCTAAAAACTTTTGTTTCTTGTTTATCCTTCATTGTAAATGTTATATAGGTGTTTCCTGACAGTAATTTTTCCTTGATTGCCTATCTAGGACTTTTTTATCTTACTGTGATATTTTTTTCTGAAATGAAGTCATTACTTATACTAATCTCTAGCTATTTGCATTTGAGAAAAAGATTCTGATGTTATGTGGATAAAGAGTGTTTTGGTTAACTAATATTTTTCTCTGAAACAGCAAGTAATTGTAATATCACAGCCAATTATAACTCTTTCCCCTGAGTGTAAAATTGGTAGCACTTTACACCCTGCTCATGACTTCAGCGTGAGCTTGCCAAATCCTGTCAACATTGCCAGCAGAAAATGAACCTTTTGCAAAATGTGTTTTTATGGTTGGTAGGAGGTAGTTGAAGAATCCTTAAACTGTCACCAGTATTTATATGCATTTTCCAGTTTGATCAAGAGCAAATCTTTAGTTCTTTTAACTGCAAATTCTATTTTGAGCTTAGGTAATCTTCCTGCTTCCTCTTGGCTTCAATTTTCTAGAACCTTACGGGCAAATTTTGCCTTCAGTGGTCTAAGGCATTCCAGAACGAGAGACAATTTGGTTGGCAAAAGTATCTCTGATCACAAAGCTCTTCTTGCAAGTTTGTTACAAAAAGGCTATTTCAAACATAACAAAACTAATCCTGTATATCACTGGTTTGCCTTTGGGTAAATGGATTGGGTATAAATGCTTTAGTTAAGAAAACTGGCATAGTCTGGTTGAATGCTCACAGAGTTTGTTCTGTGCTTTTCAAATGTCCTTTCCATCATCCAATGCTCTTTAAGCACTGCTGCAGCTTCTTATATGAAGGTATTAAAAGCCAGTTTTTGTTCTGCACTTACCATATAACCATGCAACTCTCTACGATCTCTCTGTGTACTTTCCCAGTTGCAGAACTGATGATCAGGAGTTATTACTGTATCCCCGTAATGAGCTGAATTCCTGGAGATATTATCTGTGTATCCCAAGGATCACAGCTGACCAAAGGACCATTCTTGAGAAGATTCTGATCTCCAAGATAGCATCCCTTCCTTTGAACCAATGCCTCTCTTTTTATAACATAGGCACTCCTATTCGGAGACAGAAATAATTTTAAATGATTTAGTGTAATGGCTTGGGATTTTCCACAACTCTTTAAACCTCCACATCTGTCCATGACATGACTTCATGTACCCAATATATACAATCTTACAGTCTGAGAAGCAGAGCAGGTCAACACCTGCCTTCCCAAGCTTGCTCTGTTTGTAGCATCTGTGTAAAGAATGAGGTCATGTTTCTAAATTGTCATCCTATAAACCTGTGCATTTCTTCTTCAAAGGTGATCTATGGTTGTGTATGTGAGTTCCATTCATCTTGCATCCCAAAGAGAAGCCTGCCAACTCAGGTGACAATTAAACTGAACAATGTGATGAAGACAGTTGGGGAGGTTGATGTTAGTGAGTTCTATGGTATCCAACATCACACATTTCTCTAAGCAAGATCAAGAAGGTCTTAGAAGTTGACAGTGATAATTTACTCCTGAGCCAAATTCCTATTAAAATGTCTATTCAGAGAAAAACACTTTGAAAGTTTCTAGTCTGTGTCACCCTGGTACTTGTGCACTCAATATTTTCCTATTCATGGCCCATACTTTCTAGTGAAATTACACATTCCTGTCAGAAAGAAAAGATTTTTATTTTGTAATAATACCAAAGCACATGTGTGTATGTACTTCAACCAGAACACTCCTCTTCTTGGGCTTGGGAATGGTCCAGTCCGGCGATATGCTTGTCACATGTATTTATATATATACAGCCGCATTCTGCTGTCAAGTTGCCAATCTCTGGCCATTTGTGTGTTTTCCCCTTTCCATCCAGTTTAAGGGTTCTTATAATCTTTTTATGGACCATCTCTAGTCATACCGTACTATAGAAGGAAAGGTAAATTAGTATTGCTTCACTGATGTTGTGTTCAATAGATCTTTCTTTCTTTGTAAATCACAGTTGTTCACAGAAAATGGCTCAAAAATCATTTCTAGCCAAGTAGAAATTCAGTTAGATTTAGTTGTCAAATACACTTAATTTTTCAAATAAATTTTCTGAGTTGATTTGTACCCTTTTTTTTTTTTTTTAAACAAGCTTCCATATAGCCCATGCTGGCCTCAAACTCACTGAATTACTAAGTCTGGCCTGAACTGATTATCCTGTTTCCACTTCCCATGTGCTGGGATTATAGAGAATTTTGTACCAAATTAATCTTTGTAGGTTGCCAATCCTTTAGGATGTGCTAAACTAATAGAATTTCTAAATCATTCTCTTAATTTAAATTTTATAAAGAGAGTTTTTAGTCATCTAATTCCAGCATTAATTTGAAAGTCCATTACTTGAGGCCTGGCCAGCTTTTCTCCCATCTGTTAGCTTTTTATGCCACCTCCTCTTGAATTTTCCCCTGAGTCACTCAGGCAGAACTGATATCCTAACATCTATTGCTTTTCTTATGTATTCACTATACATTTGTCTTATGAGAGCCCTCCTAAGTATAACTTAAGAGTTCGTGAGGTCCTACCTCCCAAATCACCATGAGATTTTACATATATATATATATATATATATATATATATATATGATGTGTAAAAGCAATAATGATCTAATTCTAGCTTGACTTATCTAATACATGGTGTGGGACCAGGCATATGGTTCTTATTTTCTAAAACACGATGAATAAATGGTTGGGAAGGTCTGTGAATTTAGCTTTATAAGGTATAGTTGTTGGAAGATTGGTGTGTATGCATGTATACAAGTGTGTGCCCAATTGGTTTCCCAAAGTGAGGGGAACAAGGACTATTTCTAACAGGAACTCAATGACTGGCTCTTTGGTCTCCCCACCCCCGAAGGGAGGAGCAGTCCTGTTAGGCCACAGAGGAGGGCTTTGCAGCCAGTCCTGAAGATACCTGATAAAACAGGATCAGATGAATGGGGAGGAGGTCCCCCCCATCAGTGGACTTGGAAAGGGGCACGGTGGAGATGAGGGAGGGAGGGAGGGACTGGGAGGGAATGAGGGATCGGGACACGGCTGGGATACAGAGTTAATAAAATGTAACTGATAAAAAAAATAATAATAAAATAAAAAAAACAAGTGTGTGCCCAAGAGTCTATGTTTGTGTCCAGATGTACATAATGGAGGCAATAACGCTGCAGGTGATATTTGTTAGAACATGTCCACTTTGTTTGTTTGTTTATTTATTTATTCACTTTACCTCCCATTCATAGCCCCTTTCTTCTCCTCCTGGACTATCTCTTTCTATCTTTCCCAAATCCTCCCTCCCTTCCCCCTCAGAAAAGTGGAGCCCCCCCCAACCCATCCCAGAACATCAAGTCACATGGACTTGGCCTAGGCCCCCTACATATGTGTACACTTTGTTTTTTGAGATGGCTAATGAAGCTAGACTGGCTGGCCAGTAAGCTACAGAGTTCCTCCTGTAATCTTGGGATTACAAGTGCTTGCAACCACAATGCCTGTGCAATTAAACTCGGGTCCTCATGCTTGCATGGTAAGTACTTTACCAAGGCTCTTCTGCCCATGCCATAAGCTATGTTTTAGTTATTCCCACAATTCCTGGTGGTGATCTATTAGATGCTTTTTTTGTAATGTCATAGCACAAACTCTACATCTATTTTG
The DNA here is from genome assembly GCF_030254825.1 of Meriones unguiculatus. Classification (NCBI taxonomy): domain Eukaryota; kingdom Metazoa; phylum Chordata; class Mammalia; order Rodentia; family Muridae; genus Meriones; species Meriones unguiculatus. Next base: position 113,520,605 of record NC_083350.1, on the reverse strand, counting down.
ACTATGAATCCAGCTTTGCAAGCCACATATCTATACTTTGGGCAAGGGGCTTAGCCTCTTTGTGCCTCGGTTTCTTCATAAACAAAATGGGATTTAATATCTAATACATTATAAGGATGTAATGTGACAGAGAGTACTTACAAAAATCTCATAACTCCTGAGCCTGGAGGAGTAGAATTGTAGCATGTTACAATAGACTACTTAAAAAAAATGACTTTTGGTTAGTAAAGGAGAGAAATGAAAGCTTAATCATTCTTGACATGTTCCCAGGTCTTGCACTGTGAACGGTGTCTTTGTTAATGCCTTTTTTGTTAGGCGTGTCAGGCAACAGTAAGAGCTCAGGGATGCTTCACGTGGGGACACGGTGAAGCTGTAAGAACCAGTGTATCATTCCCCGGATTCAAGTGAATGCTTGTGAATGACAAGAATTAGGGCAAATTATAAAATTTGTCTAAACTAGGAAGTGATTGTGGGTTTAATTCCATTGGAAAATTGAACATAAACAGTATTTTTGGGAAAACTGGAAGTTACTTTAGAATTGCCACATACACTTTGAGTACAAATGTGGTGTGCTTTTCTAAGAACTTCTCTAGAATATTGTACATTTTAGGGGCAACTTTACCTTGAAATTACTTTCAGTAGAGAGTAAGTAGTTCTATCTGCAATATATTAGTTTTATGTATTAGTTCATTAGTACACAAAATTAAATTTTGTTGATTTTAGGTCTCAGCAAAGTTTCTCAACCTTAGCTTCAGCTGAACAGACATGAAGAAATAGGTGAATTTTCTCATTTATTGCAGATGTGAAATCCAAGTTTGATTCTTGCACCCACAAGGCAGCTCACAACTATCTGAAATTCCAGGCCTGGGGGGAATGACAGCCTCTTCTCCCTTTCCTGGCATCTCCTTGGGCACCAGGCACGCACATGGCACACACACACATCCATACATTACATACATAATGTAGGCAAAAGCTCTCATATACATAAAATAAAAATATAACCTTGGCAAAAGAAAACGAATAATTTCCATTTAAAAGGTTATATTTAATATGAAGTTTTCACTATGTTTGGGATGAATCCTCTTTTTCTGAGGATAAGACTTATGGAGTTCAATTAATGAGATATTTGACTCACAGCTGAAGAACATGAAACTCATTCAATTCAGTGACTTCCTCTGGCTGTTTACCTTCTAGGTTCTCAGATTTCTGTTTCTGAACCCGGTGCTCTCTTTTAGTGTCCCTGGTAAATCATCAAAGAATTTTATGTCTAAATAAATTAAGTGACTCCCGCATCCTTTATTGCTGAAGCTTTTTACCAAAAGAAATGAAATGAATTGAAATTGGGGAATTATTTACATCTGGCTTTGTCCTCTTGGAGAGCATTTGGATTTCAGAACAAGTGGCACCCTGCCAGTGACAAATGGAGGCACTGGGATCTCCTTGCCATCATCCCTTACCTTTTATGGTGTCCAGGGATTTTTGCTCTCCTTTGTGACCCAGCTGCAAAACAGCTGTTGTTTGGGCTCTTTCCTTTCTACTCTCACAAGACAGCTTTCCCAACCGTCCCCAAGGGGTTTAAACTTCTGCAACAGAGTCAAGTCTGAGCTCGGCGAGCTCAGAAGAGGCCCTGCGGGTCCCTTCAGAGTAGCACCCCTTGTTATTGCTAAACAGTTAGGCTGGAGCAGCCCTGTGATTGCTTATGACCTTGCTCAGGAAACAGCACCCAACACATCAGCAGGCCAGATGGGTATTTGGATTTGTTGCTGTGAGCTAAGACCTGAGGGCTCCCATTTTCATTGCATCTTTAGGAGCATCCCCCACTTTAGCCATGGAGATCTTCCTGCTGGAAGACATTTTCACCATGCACTTTGTAACCATCATGTGGATTACATAATGCTGATTAAATTTGTAATTTCTTGCTTTTCTTTATGGAGAGGAATTTTGTCACTATTGATGGCGTTAGGCGTGTCATTCTGGATATTATTCAGGCCACTGTGATTTCTACCACTCATCCAACATTTTCCCATAAGTGTATGTATTTATATAGTTTTGGGGGGACTTTCCAGCCACCAGAACTGTAAGAAAAAATTTCTGTTGTTTATATTTAAAAGGCTTGTGTTTTGAACCCTTGCTTTTGCAAGCTATTTAACATTCTTGATGCATTTTCACCACTTACCATTTATCTGGCCTTTGGCTAACTGCTATTTAAACAATTCTTCTAAAGTGTTTTACAATTAGGAAAGAGATTATAAATGGCAATTAGAGTACAAAAGTGTTACAACAAAAGTAGGAATCAAGTGTCAAGAGTACCTAGAAGGAAAAGATGTAGCTTGAAGAACCTAGGCACTTATAATTTAGATAATTTGGAAAGTTATCTAGAAATTTTCAAAGTTTATTTTGGGGACATTTACCTTTTTAATTTTCAATTAAACATAATAATCCTTGGCATTAACCTTTATACCAGTTGTAATTTCTGTTGTGATTTTCTTTATTCTTTGTTTTTAAACCCTCACTGTGTCTTGGCTCTTTCTAATGGTAGCCTTTTTATAATTTTTTTATTTATTACAATTTATTCACTTTGTATCCCAGCTGTAGCCCACTCTCTCTTCACCTCCCAAGTCTGCCTTCCCTCCCTCTTATCCTCCCATGCCCCTTCCCCAGTCCACTGATAGAGGAGGTCCTTCTCCCTTTACATCTGACCCTAGCCTATCAGGTCTCATCAGGACTGTCTACATTGTCTTCCTCTGTGGCCTGGTAAGGCTGCTCCCTTACAGGGGGAGGTGAACAAAACAAAGAGCCAGCCACTGAGTTCATGTCAGAAACAGCCCTTGTTTCCATTACTAGGAAGTCCACTTGAACACTGAGCTGCCATGGGCTACATCTGTGCAGGGGTTCTAGGTTATCTCATGCATGGTCCGTGGTTAGAGTATCAGTCTCAGAAAAGACCCCTGTGCCCAGATTTTTTGGTTCTAATGGCAGTCTTAAAACTACCCTTTATGGCCATGCGTACATACATACCAGTACAGGAGTTTTGCCTGTCATTAAAACCCCTTTTCACCTTAGTTTGTAGAATTAAGGGAATCAATAAACATATTTAGTGAATTAATTAACTTTAATTATTTTACTTAAAAGTAGATAGATATTTTGTTCTTTAACTTAAAGGTTACACACACATATCTTTAAGGTAGATGCTTGGAGTATACTTACCTATGATTTAATTACAGAGTTGATTAAAGCAAAATTTCTACTTTACTAGAGCTTTGCCGGGCATTTTAATGGTACTTCTGAATACTGTTTTCACCAACTAAGATTATTGATAGATAAGAGTTAATAATGAGACATTAGGTTTAACGTGACTCTAAGTTTGGTTTAACAATATAACGTGAAAGTAATTTGCACAGAGGTAGTTTAAGATTTGGTTCAATCCCATCAAATTAATTATCTCCTCTGAAATGTTCTTACAGTGTAGCATGATTCCTTTAAGCTTTAGGGAAGATATACAAATGAACTGATGTAGACAGTAAATTGTAATTGTAACATAAGAGAAGTCTGACTATGTTAAACACCTTCAATTATGTATTATTTAGAAGTGTTAGCTACTTTATTTTTATACCTTAACAATTTTAAAGTTTTACCTACCCATGTAGAAGGCAACACATTTGAATATTTAGTATTTTCAGACATTCTACATATATGCTTTCGAAAGGCAAGGGCTGTGTGTGTGCGCATGTGCTTTTTTTTATTTTTCTAGAGAGATACGAAAGAAACATCTATTCACAACAGATAGAAAACTGACAGACCAAGAAACAATTTTGCCAAATTCAGCATGATGAGAGAACGAGTTTATTGGAATTAATTACAGGATGATGGGTGAAGGGTTACTTCCAGTATCATGAGTGACTCGTAGGCAGCCAAGTCAGTGGAAAGTCCCACCAGTAGCCTGGATGATGACTCACAGGTGCTAGATTAGCAGAGTCATTACTTCATTCTGCCTCCCACCTCCTGTGTAGCCATGACCCCAGACCACTCACAGCTGTGGGCAGTTGGACTCTCAGATGAGGGACTGAGGATGTCTTTCGCTTCCACAAGGAATTGTTAATCGACGGGATCGTCTGTGATTCTCCTGCACCTGCAATTGTGTGGAGGGTCTCCTCTGGGTGATCACATTTGTTTGGATTTCAAGAAGGCACAGCAGCCACGTCATGTGTACAGGATGTTTCAGAGAGTTTCCCATAATTTCAAATAGTCCCTTAAAATGCTCCAGAATACTTGATGCAAGTTCTTAATATGTTTTTGTCTGTTATTAGAAACTTTACAGCTGTAAGTAGGTGATTTGGTTTGCTTTTGATTTTACTGTTTTAGTTTCCTCTTCCTTGGCCTTTTTGCAAGTTTTCTTTCTTTCCTCCTTTCGCATGTAAAGCATCAGATATCTGGTCCTTTTATTTCCTGTCCACTCTTGGTGTGTGGCCCTTGCTACACCCGGTCTTTATGACTTAGTCCTCCAGAGTCTGTGTTGCCTTGACATCTCAAACAAATAAAACTCTAATAGCCCTCTACACATGCTTGTTCCCACTGATGCACTCACAAATCTTTCCTATGAGAATAAATAATTCCTTCATTTGTTCAAGTGATGCAATGCAAAATTATGGAGTCATCCCTGAGTGTTTTTTAATGCTATAACCACAGCAGATCCATAAGCCGTTCATTGTCTCACACACACACACAAAATAACTTTCATCTAATTACTTCTCAGCTCTTTAGCCATGGCCACCCTCATGTGGTCCATGAGTATAAACACTCTGTAAAATGGAATGAGTTCACCACTCCAAGTCTGGAGGCTTTGTTTAGTTATAACTTACTCTGCTTAAATAACTCCAGTGTTTTTAATTGTGTTAGTTAATTAATTAATCAAATAAATCATGTGTGCATGCAAGATGGAAGACCACTTGTGGGAATCAGTTCTTTCCTACCACATAGTGAATCCTGAGGATTAAACTCAGGCATGGTAGAAAGTAGCTTTCTTTACTGAGCTGTATTATTGGCTTCTCTGCTATGTTCATATAGCATCAGAAAATATCCCTGTGCTGACTCCAGCAACACATACACTAAAACTAAAATCACCCAGAGTGGATAAGTGTGGCCCATGTCCAAAGTACGGCAAACCTCTTAATGGACCATTTAATGTTAGGTGCAAAGCCTACTCAACTTTTTATTGGATAACAATGTCAAGGGTATGATAGAAATCCAAAGATCATGTGACATCTGTTTATTGTGTCTTATACAATGCTTTTCCTCTTCTAAACATTCATGTGACTTTTGTTGGATTCACTCAATCATTTGCTGCAATTTTATTTATTTATTTAATCAAATTTTTATTTTTTTAAAGTATTAAGAAGAGTTTTTTCGCTTTGTGTCCCAGCTGTTGCCCCTTCCGTCATTCCTTCCCAATCCCAGCCTCCATCTCTCATCTCCTCCTATGCCCCTCTCCAAGTCCACTGACAGAGGAGGTCCTCCTCCCCTTCCATCTGACCCTAGCTTATCAGTTCTCACCAGGATTGGCTGCAATGTCCTCCTCTGTGGCCTGGCAAGGCTGCTCCCCCTTCAGGGGGAGGTGAGCCAGCCACTGAGTTCATGTCAGAGACAGTCCCTGTTCCCCTTAGTAGGGTACCCACTTGGAGACTGAGCTACCATGGGCTACATCTGAGCAGAGGTTCTAGATTATATCCATGAATGGTCCCTGGTTGGAGTATCAGTCTCAGAAAAGACCCCTGTGCCCAGATATTTTGGTTCTGTTGCTCTCCTTGTGGAGCTCCTGTCCTCTCCAAGTCTTACTATCTCCCCCTTCATTCATAAGATTCTCTGCACTCTGCCCAAAGTTTGGTTATGAGTTTCAGCATCTGCTTTGATACACTGCTGGATAGAGTCTTTCAGAGGCCCTCTGTGGTAGGCTCCTGTCCCGTTTCCTGTGTTCTCCTTCTTCCACTATCCATCCTTGGTCGCCATCGTCTTGGATCCCCTGTTATTTTTCTTGATAGTTCCTAACAGTCTATACCTGCTGACTCTGCTTGGCCTGCTTTTCATTTATTCACTTTGATAATGTCTCATACATCACAAAGTTCTTCAGAACTTAATTTTCCTGACTTCCTGACTGGATACTATTCTGCCTGTTATCCATTTTTTTTTTTTTCGTCAATGCACTCAAAACTGACTGGGTTCTGGATTTTCTGTTAACTGTTTATTCCACAACTAGACTGAGAGCTGCACAAGGGTAGGTTCGTAGGATTGATTACCAACACACTGCTCAGCACACTCACTGCTATAGAATCTATGCACTCTTTTCTCTCTCAGTAGCTTTAAATGGACTGTGTTTATGGCCACATATTTTAAATACTAACAAACCACAGATGTTTTATTTTATTTTTTTATAATACTATACTCTAGATGGGTACCAATTCCTTCATCAGTCTTGAAATACCAATGGACCAATCCTTGGGTTCAACTTGCTGTTGAAATCTCAACTGCAAAATGACCCAGTGGTAGAGGTGGTATAATTCAGGCACATAATTTAGGTTATAAACTACAATTTACACCTTGTCTGCAACATTTAGCAGAAATTAATCATGAACTTCTCTGTCTTAAAGATTTTGTTTTCCATGAAATCATTTTTAATTGAATCACAATTTTTAAATCTGCAGTGAGAGACACTGAGCTTATGTAAACATGGCAGCAAGGATAAAACTGAGCAACTTCATGTATTTATATCTGTTTCCCCAGAACTTATGCCTATAAATATAAATGATCTATTGGAATGTAACTATGATTTCAAGATTTGGGATGTCCACAGATTCCCTCCAGGAAGATTTTATTATATTTTACTAAATTTAATTATGTATTATATGAATGTCATTTATATAAACTCATAAAAGTTAGGTCACATTTGGCAAGTTAATCATCATCATCATCCTAGCCATATTATATTGTTTTTTTAAGTAAGTTGAATATTTTTTGTAATTTTTTTACTTTAATTTTATCAATTACATTTTATTCACTTTGTATCCCCCCATAAACCCCTCTCTCCTTCCCTCCCAATCCTACCTTCCCTCCCTCTTCTCCACACATGACCCTCCTCAAGTCCACTGATAGGGGAGGTCATCCTCTACTTCCTTCTGATCCTAGTCTATCAGATCTCATCAGGAGTAGCTGCATAGTCTTCCTCTGTGGCTGCTCCCCTCTCAGGGGAAGGTGATAAAAAAGCAGGCCAATCAGTTCATTGCCGAGACAGTCCCTGTTCCCGTTACTATGGAACCCACTTGGACACTGAACTGCCATGGGCTACATTTGTGCAGGGGTTCTAGGTTGTCTCCATGCATGGTACTTGGTTGGAGTATGAGTCTCAGGAAGGACCCCTATGCTCATATTTTTTGGTTCTGTTGTTCTCCTTTGGTTCTGTGGAGCTCCTGTCCTCTCCAGATCTTACTATTTCCCACTTCTTTCATAAGATTCCATGCACTCTGCCCAACTGTTGGCCATAAGTCTCAGCATCTGTTTTGACAGTCTGCAGGGCAGAGCCTTTCAGAGGCCCTCTGTGCCAGGCTCCTAACTTGTTTCCTGTTTTCTTCTTCTTTTGATGTCCATCCTCTTTGCCTGCCAGGATGGGGATTAAGCATTATAGCCAGAGTCCTCCCTCTTGATTAGTTTTTTTAGGGCTACAGATTTTAGTAGGTTTATCTTATATTATATGTGTATATGAGTGAATATATACTGTGTATGTCTTTCTGCTTCTGGGATAGCTCACTCAGGATGATCTTTTCCAGTTCCCACCATTTACCTGCAAATTTCATGATTTCCTTGTTTTTTATTGCTGAGGAATATTCCATTGTGTAGATGTACCACAATTTCTGTATCCATTCTTCAGTTGAGGGGCATCTGGGTTGTTTCCAGCTTCTGGCTATTACAAATAAAGGTGCTACAAACATGGTTGAGCAAATGTCCCTATTGTGTACTTGAGCCTCTTTTGGATATATGCCTAGGAGTGGTATAGCTGGATCTTGGGGAAGTGCTATTCCTAGTTGTCTGAGAAAGCACCAGATTGACTTCCAGAGTAATTGTACAAATTTACATTCCCACCAGCAATGGGGGAGGGTTTCCCTTTCTCCACAACCAGCATGTGATGTCAGTTGAGTTTTTGATCTTGGACATTCTAATAGGTGTAAGGTGAAATCTCAGGGTTGTTTTGATTTGCATTTCCCTGATGGCAAATAAGGTTGATCATTTCTTTAAGTGCTTCTCTGCCATTCGATATTCCTCTATCCAGAGTTCTCTGTTTAGCTCTGTTCCCCATTTTTTTAATTGGATTACTTGATTTGCTGCTTTTCAACTTCTGTAGTTCTTTATTTACTGGATATTAGCCCTCTGTCAGATAGAGGGTTGGTGAAGATTCTTAAGATGGAAAGATCTCCCATGTTTATGGCTTGGCAGGATTAACATAGTAAAAATGGCCATCTTACCAAAAGCAATATACAGATTCAATGCAATTCCCATCAAATTACCAACACAGTTCTTTACATACCTTGAAAGAAAAATTCTCAACTTCATATGAAATAACAAGAAACCCAGAATTGCTAAAACAAGTCTCTATGATAAAAGATCTTCTGGAGGAATCTCCATCCCTGATTTCAAGCTGTAGTATAGAGCAACAATACTAAAAACTGCATGGTACTGGCATAGAAACAGAATGGTGGATCAACGGAACTGAATACCAGACTCAGAAATAAACCCACACACTCATGGACACCTGATTTTTGACAAAGATACCAAAACCATACAATGGAAAAAAGGTAGCATCTTCAACAAATGGTGCCGGTCTACCTGGATGTCTACATGTAGAAAAATGCAAATAGATCCATACTTATCACCCTGTGCAAAACTAAAGTCCAAGTGGATCAAAGATCTCAACATAAAACCAGATACTCTAAATCTGTTAGAAGAAAAACTGGGAGGAGCCTTGAACTCATTGGCACAGGTGACAACTTCCTGAACAGAACACCAATAGCACAGGCTCTAAGAGCAAAAATCAATAAATGGGACCTCATGGAACCGAAAAGCTTCTGTAAAGCAAAGGACACCGTCATCAAAACAAAACAAATGCCTACAGGCTGGGAAAGTTGAATATTTTAAATGTTTCACATATTCTGATCTTTACTTTTTGGTATCTGCAAACTACTAATTCCCTCCTTCTTTACTCAAATGATGTGACTGATTTTTAGACTCAGCTGCATATCAATGACACACTTTCCGCAATAAGATTCATTCTCCTTCATACTTTCACTCAATTTGCTTGTACTTTGACACTAAATGTCATATAGCCTCTATTTCTCTTGTAGGTTTCTAGGCCATCCCCAACTTCTCTCTGACTTGACAACACATTGATGGCTCCTATAACTCCCTGGCAGAAGCCATTTTGATAGAGTGGCTCTAGAAATCCCAGGGAAAAAAAATGGTTTTCTTACCATTGCCAATTACTTAACAGACCTAAGTGAACTACCAGATGAAAGGTATGTAGATGGAGTGTGAGAACAAACTGGAGGGTCTGTCCTGGCAGTGCTGGAATCTTTTTATGGCTGTGCTCCTAGTCACCAACCAGAATGAAGCACAGCATATTTTGTAGCTTAGGCTTCAGGGATTTTCTTAATTTGAGGCTTCATCACATCAGCATAGTAAATTGTTAGTTCCCTCTCCATCTTCTTTAGCCTGCTGGCAGTATCAAGTGTGTAGCTGAAAACTCTAAGCTGGATAGAATGCTTGTGTCTTTCTGTTGACTGGCCTCTATTTAGGAACCCAAACAGTAGTCCCATCACCCAATAAGTTCAAAGGTATCTTTATTGGGTATAAAATTGCTCAGAAAACTGGAAGTGTTTTTCTGACTCTGTGCCAGGAAATAATTGGGATAAAGTCAGAATGCAGTACAAGAGTGCAATGTCATGTCATCAGGGATTTTTTTTTAGTGTAATTGTTGTTCTGGACTGCAGTATGAAGGTACATTGTAGATGACATCCACAGCACCATGAATAACTGTCACTAAAAATTAGTGCAAATATCTGAGTGTAATTTTTATTACATTTTTCTAAAGCTTTTTAATTGTATGTGTTGTACATGGCCTTGTATTACCAAAGGACATGTTTTTTGTTTGTTTGTTTGTTTGTTTGTTTGTTTTTCTGTTTTCCTTTGTAGCCTTGGCTTCTCTAGAACTAGCTCTATTGACTAAGAGACCTGAACTCACAAAGATCTACCTGCCTCTGTGTCCTGAGTGCTCGGATTAAAAGTGTGCACTGCAACCACCCGCCCCCCATAAGGTCATTTTCATACAGCTATATGTTGTATGATTCTCCCACTATGTCTATCCTTCCCTAATCATTACTCCTTTTTGTTCCCCTAGGGTAGTGATTCTCAACCTTCCTGGTGATGCACCCTTTTAAGGCAGTTCCTCATGTTGTGGTGACCCCCAACCATAAAAGTATTTTATTGCTACTTCATAACTGTAGTTTTGCCACTGTTATGCATTGTAATGTAAATATGTTCTCTGATGATCTTAGGCGATACTTTCATGTTATATGTACATACACAGACATGGTGGATCATATCTATCTTCATAAAGATTAGGAACAACATATCTGAGTGACTAACTTTTCTTTTAAAAATTAATTAATTCAAATGAAAATCATGTATGGTACTATCATTCTAACATTGAACGCACTGTTCTGAGTCCTTAAGCAAAAGGTTCTCGAGTTATTGTGGTAGTTTATATACGTTTGTGTGTAAAAACGTATGTCTCTACTATTAATGGCAGTGCAGTGTGTAGTTGAAAAGCATTAGTTAACCTTTGGAGAGATGTCACCTGCTTTGTACCCACCCTGCTGGCAGCTTGTTTCTGAGCTGCAGTGGTGTCTCCAGCAGTTTAATAAGGAAGCAAATTGAAGTAGCTGGAAGCTGATGCCATGCTGTGGTATGTGCTGTATAAGCTTAACTCAGTAAGACCTTATGGTTATTTGTTTCATTGCTCGCAAAGAGATGAGGGTCTGGTTCGGGCAAGGTTTGGGAGCATGGGTGTCAAGGATTTTGTTGCTTTGTTTGTTTCTCATGAATTTAAACAATACTGGTGTGTGTGTGTGTGTGTGCCTGTATGCTTATTTACTTATTTATTTATCTATTTATCTATCTATTTATTTATTTAGATTGGCTTCCATGTAACCCAGGCTGGATTTGAACTGGCTGTGTGGCCCCGGAAAGCTTCATACTCATGATCACCTTGCCTCCGCTGCCTGAGTTCTGGGATTAGAGGCGTGCACCACCACATCTGGTTTATATATAATCGTGACTGAACCCAGGGTCTTAAGCATGATAGGTGCATTATCAGACAAACTATATCCTGAGCCTCCAAAAAATTATTTTTCTCTATATTTTAAAACTCCCATGGCCCAAACTAATAATAGTGAAATAGCAAATTTGATTATATAAAATATTACTTCCCCATGACTGCAACATTTTTCCTAAGGCTCAGTAATGTGTATGCCTCTCAGTTAATTGATTCTTAAGTTTAGACACTTTCATGAGGTTTTTCTTTTTTGGGGGGAGGGATTTAATTGAATAGTAACCAAAGCAGATAGATTTTTTTTTCCATTTTGGAGAAGTGCAGTTTCTTCCCCCAGGAAGAGAGATCTCCATGATCATCTTGTATTGGAGATTATAGGTCTTAGTTTTCTTTAATAACTGAGTCCTACCACAAACCACCATCCCTTAAGTACTGATGCATGCTTTTATAGCTTCCTACTGTTGTTTTACCAGTGGAAGGTCCATGAGGTTTTTACTACTCAGTTTACCACGACATTGATAAATGATCTAGTTTCTTCCTTTCTATCCTCAAAACCTTAAGTGGAAAAAGTTCAAAGCCTTAAATAAATATTCACATATGCTATTTTTATGGGCACTTTACCACTGATAGCTTTTATTAACTTCTTCTATAAATTCTTTGAATATTATTTTCCTGATGATCTAAAGAATGAACATGTGTTTTGAAGCTGTGGTATACAGCAAAGCATATTCTTTGTTAGTCATAGTAGCAGTCTATTGCATGTGTGTACATGTGTGCATATATACAAGTAGTGGGCAGCATTTATTATAAGTTTTTAAGGCACCTTGGTAATATTATCACTTTATATTTATCATCACAGTCTAATTCAAAAAGTCCAGTGAAATAGTTTTTACTTTTTTCAAAATTAGTTTTTGGAATGGTTTTAAGTCTGTAAAACCCTGCTGTTCAGAAACAACAGTGTTTCCATAAAGTGGAGGCTGTTTTCTTCCTCCACATAGTTCTTCCACAAAATTACCTTGCTGGCATTGATAGTGCACATTTGTTATAAATGGATGAGGCAGTCATTTGGTAGTTCACCCTTTGTGTTGTGCACTTTAGGTGTTGGGATAAATGGGCAATGACTATAACCATGAGAACAGCATCATGCAAAATTGTTTCTCTTTCCTGCACCTATTTCCTCTGTAATAGAGCAAAATACTGCTAAAAGACAGGATGATTGTTCTTGAGTCATAGATAAAAAATATGGAATTGCTCTACTTGTCTATACTCTATCCTTCTATTTCAGACACCAGGCTGCCAGGTTCTTTATAACTAGTGAATTGGTGAAGGGCATCTAACATCTAACTGCTGCTGTTACCTTAAGAAGGCCTCAGAAACACACACACACACACACACACACACACACACGTGTGTGTGTGTGTGTGTAGATATATGAAACTGCCCCATGCTTCCTTTTCTGTTTTGAAGTTCAAACTTGAGAAGTTTCTGAAGGAATGTTGCAGTTTTAGTCACCGGATAGTTGATGAGACTGACTGTTAGAGAGGAGGCCTTCCTGAATGCAGTGGCCTTGGTGTAATGAAAGAAGAACATTGGACACCCATTTTCTGCATATTAGGTTATCTCTAGTTATAGGGAGGACAGGCTGGAGGCTAACCCATAGCACTTAGGACAGTGAATAAATGAAGAATCAAGTAAGACTATGGCTTTTCTTTTCAGGAGTGAATGAACAAAGCCCTAACAGATACAGAGAAATTAGTCAAAGCTGCATAGATTGAGAGTAATAGGTGAATTCCACACATTTCCCAATGGAAAGTAGCTCGCAGTCTCAAAGATACATATGAACAGAGAATGAATCATGGCATGAGGTGTACGGTGGAATGTAAAGTAGAAGGGACATGCAGATATTTACTGTAGACTGTGTCTGAACATAACCTTGAAGCCACGTAAGAGTTCCTATGGATCTTCATTTGTGTCATGCCAGACCAGGGACAACTCTGGGAAATTTCTTCCTAGTCTTTTCTCCCACGCTGGCCCCTCATTTGTTAAGATAAATAATTGTGAAGAAACAATAATCAGGTAAATATTTCATTGCCTCCTAATCTTCCTGGATTATATTATTTCAAGAAAAATAAATTTATTTCACGAAAACATTTCTCTGTTTTGTTGTTGTTCCGTGATGTCCCCAAACATTTGCTTAAGACAGGCTAAGACAGTAAGTTAGGTTTTAATTAAGTCCTAGGTTAGCATAACTTCAGTTCCGAATGAAAAATAGTTGTTGTAAATTCTCTAAGTTGTGACTTCGTTTCTTCATTGGAAGGAGGTAGTGATAACATCCACAAAAGAACATTTTTCAGTGGTTGGTGTCTAGGAGAAAACTGTCACCTTCATCACCTGGGACCAATATTTGTTCCCTTTGTACTCGGAAGGGAAAACTTACAGTTTTCTAAAGCCTATCATTCATTTTATTTGTGTTCTTTCATGTAACCCTTGTTCTGGTTAACATTTGGGATCACTGAGGTGTGTGGTGGTTGGGGATTGGGTAACATTCCCTAGAGTTCAGTGTGATTGAAGCATCAGAGATGAGAATGGCCATGAGAAGAGCTCTTCCTCAGCACAAACCCAGAACTTTGTGTTCTCTGCTTTTGTGTTAGTGCATTTAAGTGTGCGTGTGTGCCTTGACATGTGTACGTGTGTACATGTTTATGTTTAGTGTGCATGTGTGTGTCTGCATGCATACATACTTGCATTTGCTCTTGATGATTAAAATTGAACCTAGAGCCTTGTAGCAAACCACTGAGTTATATCCATGTGCCCCCCCTCTTTTAGCATTATTTTTGAGACAGAGTCTTAATAAGTTTCCCAGGTTAGCCTTATTTTCATTCATACATACATACATACAAACATACAGGCAACATACTCATTCACATGAAGTAAGAATAAGTAGATATTTAACAGCTGATATCTTCTGGCCTCATGCATGTGCATATATACACCCACTTATAGTAGCCCAGGCAGACTTGTGGAACTTGTGGTCCTCCAGCTTCAGGCTCCCAGCTACAAGAGAACTGTTAGAATTACAGAAATGTGACCTTGGGTCCATCTTGCTGCTTTTCTAACTTAAGTGGTTCCCTGAGATTCTAATCATGTTCTGAATATTTGATTACAGATACAGGCATGCTCCAGACTCTTTGCTCCAGTGTTAGAAAGCTGAGTCCTTTCTCTGGATTAGAATTCCTGTGTCAAAGCCATTCCTGGCTCATCTGCTTCTGCATGAAATTAGTATAAGACAAGCAGAATGGAACTTGAGAGTAGGAGCTATAATACATTTTCAATCCCAGTGTCTAACTCCTGTTGGCAGTAATAGCTATGATGTGAGCTGAGGGAATGCTTTATTAAGATAAAATAATAAAGAAAATAAAACAGAAAGTGAAAGAGCTTGGCAGTAGCTCAGTTGCTAAAGTCCTTGCAAGTATATTAGCTCAAGCCTCAGACAGGAGGCCGGGGGCCTGGAGAGGCAGCTCAGCAGTTACGGGAACTTGCTGCTTCTCTAGAGAATCCAGGTTCTGTCCCCAGAATGCACATGGCAGCTGGCATGAACTTTAGTTCCAGGTGATTCAACACTGTCTTCTGAAGACACCAGGCATGCACATGCTACACACACACACACACACACACACTCACTCATTCACATGAAGTAAGAGTAGATAAATATTTAACATCTGAGATCCTCTTCTGACCTTCACATGTATGTACACATGTGCTGCACACATTCATGTACACACACTGCTGTCACTCAAAGACAACAGAAAATGGCAGTGATATTGTTGTTAACCCACTTTCCACTTTTGTTTCATATAAAACTTAAAAAAAAAAATTTCACTTCCCCAGCTCCCTCTTTCATCACTTTGATGGGCTCACCATCATCTCCGACTCTTCTTGATGTTTCCAGGATCCTGTTATCAGTCTTTACTCTCAACAGATTTTCCTTACTCATCCTCATTTAGGTGAAAATAAGTGCTTTTTCCCAGCAGTGTTTATCTATAGACATTAGTGTGTTTCATTTGTGCCCACAGTTTAAAATATTTTTTTTAATCCATCATAATCCATTGCTGAATCGTCCATTTTCTCTGTTTTTCAAGGGTCGTAAGAATGAGGCTGAAAAGTTCTTCTTGAAGGCCATTGAGCTGGATCCCTCCAAAGGAAACTGTTACATGCACTATGGTGAGTGGTGATAGTTTCTCCATGCCCCCAACATTTGCTGCCAATGCTGATATGAGATTTCGGTTCTTTGCTGGTCAAGGACCTTTGATAGGAAGATGGCTTCTTCTTTCCAGATTTAGCCTCATGGTACATTTTTTCCTTTCCGTGTAAAACATCACATACAGGAGGGTTCTGCATTACATTTTCCTTCAGCAAATTTCATTGGCTTTTAATGGAGAAGGCAGTTTTCCAATTGTTTCTTTCAAGTTCAGCACAGAGTTTAAATGAGATCTCATCAGGAAAGCATCTAGCTTTTTGTCTGATGTATAGTTTACAATAAAAATATTAGCTTCTTTTTTTTTCCTTCTCTACAGTAATGTATCACTCATGGAGCATGCCAACTTGGATGTTTTAGGAGTTTACATTTTGGCCCCAAAGGCTTGCTTTCTGGAAGATATGAATGTATACCAGGCTGTAAATGCCTAAGAGTGAGGCCAAACATAAGCTGTAACAAGTCTAAGGAATGTCTGTCTCATGCCATTTAGCCTTGACTTTAATCAGCCCAGAATGAGCTTATATAACACTCTATCATTATAGTGACTCATGTGTTTAGCCAGCAAAATATACAGCTAGTTGGTGTGGGATAAGATGTTCTCTGTCTACTAGATCTGTAGATGGTCTCTCTCTGAAGGAACAACAACAGCAAAAAGCATTTTCTTTTATTAATCCCTTGGGAATTAACTCAAATTTGTAAATGATTGAAAAAATAATTTTAAAATAAATTTCAGTGATTTTTTTCTATCTTTTTTATTTTTTATTAATTACAGTTTATTCATTTTGTATCCCCCCATAAGCCCCTCCCTACTCCCCTCCCAGCCCTACCCTCCCTCCCCCTTCTTCTGGCTTGCCCCTCCCAAGTCCACTGATAGGGGAGGTCCTCCTCTCCTTCCTTCTGATCTTAGTCTATCAGATCCCATCAGGAATGGCTGCATTGTCATCTTCTGTGACCTGGTAGGGCTGCTCTCCCCTCAGGGGTAGGTGATCAAAGAACAGGCCTATTAGATTATGTCAGAGACAGTCCCTCTTCCCATTACTATGGAACCCACTTGGATACTATGCTGTCATGGACTATCAAAGCAGACACTGAGACTTAAGGCCAACTGATGGGCAAAGTGCATGGAATCTTAAGTAAGAAGTGGGAAATTTCAGTGATTTTAAAAATAATTACTACTGATTTTAATGTGTAGATATTGTTGAGTAGTAAACTTAACTGTGGACAGAAATTAAATTTGTAATATGCCTGTATATTATTAATTCTTTCTCCCAGTTTTCAGCTAGAAAAAAAAAAAAGTGATGGCCAGGAGTGTAAGAGAATGGACAAAATAAAATGGAGGAAACTCTGAGCCAGCTACAAGTGCATTATTTACAAGTATGTTGTTGTATGTATATGCTTGTAAACCTAAGCTTATGATGCTTTCTTTCTGGCATGATGTATGCTACAAAAGCCTGTAACATACAACATGACCAATTTGCCTTTGCTTGCTTACCACTGGATTATAATCACAGTTGAATGATTCGACTTGGCCTCAAAATTTGCCTTTATTTTCACGGGTTTTCCTTTATAATGTATTTGAAGTGAGGGGTTTCTCATGCCTTCTCTTTCGGGCTCCCCTATAAATATCAGGTTAGCCCCATGATGATTTTGCTAGAGCACAAGAAGACTAGGCATTTTAGGGAACAGATGTTCCTTTCCATGCCTTTTTGCTCACGTTTTCTTTGTTTCAAACTGGTTCTGCTTTGTGTATCTTCTGAGCTAATTTCCAATATCATTATTTAGTGACTAGGAATCCTCACAATGAATTTATTTCCACCACACTATCGCTGCATTTGAATGACCACTGTTAGAAATCACTATTATGGTCAGGGTTGTGGCTCAGTGGTACAGTGCTTGCCTAGCACACTTGTGGCATGATGGCAGTCTCTTGTACTGGCAAAGGAAAAGAAAAGGAAACTGACAACAGACTTCAGTTTCCTTGAGAATTCTTAAAAGAAAAAAAAATGCTATCATATTAATAATTAAGAGTTGGCCTCTGATAGGCTAGGGTCAAATAGAAGGAGAGGAGGACCTCCCCTATCAGTGGACAAGGGGAGGGGCATAGGAGCTGAAGAGGGATCTGAGGTGAGGTTGGGAGGAGATGAGGGAGGAGGAAGGGGGCCACAGCCAGGATGCAAATTGAATAAATTGTAATAAATGATAATAATAAAAAAGAAAAGAAAAAGAATTGGCTTCTGGTTTTTCTACCTAGCTCACCTTTTCACACTACTTTTTAAAAATTAATATTCTGTGGCATATTATGCTCCTGAGGTTTTTGCTTTCAGTGGTGGTTATAGAGATATTATTTCTCTCACAAGAATCTTTTTTTTATATAGTTCACTGGAAAGTGCAAGAAATATTTATGTTACTTGGAAGATAGTGATAGCTCATGTCTTTAAATGTTTGTGTAAAATTGATTTTTTTCTTAATCTCATTGGAATGTTTTTAATATGTGGGTTATTTGACTAATTAGAACTATTTTTCATTTCTGTGAGAAGGAAAACTACATAATCCAACATTATTTTAATAAACTTTGTAACATTCAATATTTTCCTTCTTTTGAATATAATTTGGAAAGACTCAATGAGGCATCACAAGAAAGAGTAGTTAAGGCACATAATCTACAAATGCACCAGAATCCTGTAACAGAACTTCATATGATATTAATATTTGACTTTTAGAACTGACAAATTGTTTTTAATTTAATTTTAAATCAGTCCTCTGTTCTACAAACAAATAAAGTAAAGCCTAGAAAAATGAAGATGATTCAACCAAATTCAGTGTAGCTGAGCAACTTCTTCATCTCTTGATTACTCATTGTTTTTCTTTTATAACACATGGTCTGTTTCCTTTTATAGCATTGGTAGATATGTAGATAAACTGACATTTTAATTAGTAGGTATTTGTGTTCATAATTTAAGAATGTTATGACTTAGCTTAAAATTCTTAGAGAAGGATTTATTTTATTTTTGTAAGCTATATCTACTTGGTATATGGCATTGTTTCTTAGTCAGAAAATTCTGTGAAGAAATAAACATTATGAAGTCTTGGTGCAGAGCAACTTCCAGACAAAGAAAAGCTTCGGTCCAGTCAGAATGATAGACACCTTTAAGCCCAGCACTCAGGAGGTAGAAGCATGCAGATCTCTGAGCTCTAGTCAGTGCTGTTCAGGCAGTTTAGTTGAGTCAAGGAGTAGTGAGGTGGAGTGGCGTTTGATGCAGTTTGGTTGCTGGAGTTCAGAGGCAGTTTTACAGAAGCAGGTTGAAAAGAGAACAAGCTAGACGCAGGTAGAGACAGAATGAGCCAGAGAATGAGAAGGAACCAGAAGATTAGAATATACTGTCAAAGTTAGTATTAGGCCAAGGAAAACAATTCACCCAGAGGCTGAGAGAGAAGCAAGATTGAATCAGTGAGCTAGGGGAGGACTTTGAACTAGAATAGCTGCGTTGAACCAGCCAGCAAAAATTCTGAAAGAACTAGAAAGGCTGAGCTTGTTCAACAGTAAATCTCAGAGGCTGAAAGCATTCAAGGCCTACATTACATTGTTTGGAGGCTAGAAGCCTTCAGGACTAGGCCTAGGTTAGCAGATGGAGGCAGTGAACCTCTGAGCCAGCAATTTATTTATTTATTTAAATTAATTTTTTTTTAGTTTTTCATATATTAATTACAGTTTATTCATTTTTTTATCTCAGCTGTAGCCCCCTAATTCTCTCCCTATTTCATCCTCCTTCCCTTATCTCCTCCCATGCCCCTCCCCAGGTCCACTGATAGGGGAGGTCCTCCTCCCCTTCCATCTGACCCTAGCTTATCAGATCTCATCAGGACTGGTTGAATTGTTCTCCTCTGTGGCCTGGCAAGGCAGCTTCCCACTCAGGGGTAAGGTGATCAAACAGCCAGCCACTGAGTCATGTCCCCTTAGTAGGGAACCCACTTGGATACTGAGCTGCCATGGACTACATCTCTGCAGGCCTTCTAGGTTATATCCTTGGTTGGAGTATCAGTCTCAGAAAAGACCCCTGTGTCAGATTTTTTGGTTCTGTTGCTCTCCTTGTGGAGCTTCTGTCCTCTCCAGCTCTTACTATCTTCTCCTTCTTTCATAAGCTTCCTTGTACTCTGCCTGAAGAAGTATAGTTATGAGTCTTAGCATCTGCTTTGATAAACTGCTGTGTAGAGTCTTTCAGAGGCCCTCTGTTGTAGGCTCCTGTGAGACAGCAATTTAAATCAGGGGGGAAAAAGTACTTTAGCATATTTCAGAAATTGAGGAGGTAGAAGGTAGAGGATTTGTTAGGGAGGATAGATAGGTACATCATTCTTCTAGGAGTATATGGTGTTTGCAGTCTCAGAGGGCATGCCAACTATTAGAGGAGATAGGTGTCAATAGCAGAACTGGACTTCAAGGGCCCAAGGCAAGAACAAGTGTATGTCTAAGCAGTAAAATCAAGCTTGTGCGACTGGGGCTGAATAAACCAGACAGAAAAATGGAAGAAGAGGCTGCAGAGACATTAAATGGAGGCCCAGGGGGCTTTGCAAACCAAGCTAAGGAATGCTGGGATGGACCACACCCAGCACTATAGGACAGAGGTGTTAAAGTACAAAAAGAAAAGATTTATGGAAAGTGATTGTTGTGTGTTGGGGGAAGAGATGATGATAGTTTGGGGTTAAGAGGTACTAGTCAGGCAAATACATTAAAACTGTCTCTTCTTTAGATGATTCTATATTAAGGATGTGGAGAATTCTGTTTCCTACCTTTTGTGACATCTATACCTGGTGTGTTGTCAAATTCTCAATAAGATTCCATACTAGAACTGAATCTGGAGCATAAAATTTGTAGAAAGGATGTTCTGCTTTAATTTTCATTATTTTTATCCAAGAACATTTATACTCTCTCTCATATCAGTTCCTTGCCAACTTGCTGAATATATTATATATATGTATATATATTCATTCCCCCTTAGGGTGTTTATAACCACAGATTGAATGAATAAAAACACTCTCTCAACTTGAAAATAAATATTTAAATGAAACGTATGTGTTCAGGGACTTTTAAAGATGCTTTTTAATGCCAGTGAGTAGATGCCGTTTTATGAGGAATCTACTCTCTGGAGCAATTATGTGCTTTTAGTTCAGTTGTTAATGATACGAGTGATTTGGAAAATACCATTCAGTTGTTACTAGGCAGATAGAATTGCAGAAATTTATATCTGTTGCAGAGGTGATTCAGAGATGATGTCTGAATATACTGTCAATGCCTCCTAGTTTAGGCCCCTGATTTTGTTTCTGAAGAAAAGATCTGCAGTAAAGGTTTTTTTTTTTTCAGTACAATTTCACTTAGATTTCATTTGAAAGTTTGTAAAATTGGCTCAGAGAGATAATTAAATTTTGGCCTTTGCTATACCTGTAGTCTCTGGAGAAGAAATAGAAACTTGGATTAGAATCCTGAACTGTAAATCTTAAAAGTTGATGCTGACTCTTAGATAGTTTTCAGCATTTACATTTTCTGTCACATAAATAACTTATAAAATACTGTTTTTTAACATCAGTTCAATATTTTACTTCTGATAAATGTGCAGAAAATAGGTTTCAAACTATGGTAGCAACTATAGTGTAACATAAACATCATACACTGTCATCAAACTTAGTATTTTCCATGTCTGTCATGCAAATGATATAATCTTGGTGAAATTTGGTTCATGAATCTAAGGGTGATGTCCATCATGGATCAAGGGATTCTCCTTGGATCTGTTTGTCTCCAGTAGGCAGTTTCTTCCAAGAGAATCAAAGTCAAGATTATAACTCTCTCTTCAAAATCAAAAATGCTATTTTAGAAAAGCTATATAATAAGTTAAGATACATTATAGGTATTTTCTTTGGATACGTAGAAGCAAATTTGATGACTAAAATATGTTAGTATATAATAAAGCACCTATTAGGCATATGTTTTAGTCAGTTTTCTATTACTTGAAAAGACACCAGGACCACAGCAGCACCTATAAAATAAAGCGCTTAATTGGGGTCTTGCTTACAGTTTCAGAGAATTAATCCACAGCCATCCTGCTGAGAATGAGACAAGCATGGCAATAGACCATGGCTGAGAGCTTTACATCTGTAGGCAGCAGACAAAAAGAGCTTTAATCTTTTTAAATTATTTGCTTTTTTAAATAAATTATAGTTTATTCGCTTTGTATCTCAGCTGTAGCCCCCTCCCTCATCCCCTCCAACCCCACTCTCCATACCTCATTTCTTCCCATGCCCCTCCTCAAATTGACTGATAGGGGAGTTCCTCCTCCCCTTCCCTCTGAACTTCTTTTTGAAAACAAATCAGTCCTTCAGGTTTTTCTTTAATCCTTGCTTTCTATGCTTAGAAAGCATATATATATATATATATATATATATATATATATATAATCTCAGGAAATAAAATACCAACAAACCAAGTAATCCAATTAAAAGTGGGGTACAGAGCTAAACAGAGAATTCTCAACAGAGAAATATTGAATGGTGGAGAAGCACTTAAAGAAATGCTCAAAGACCTTAGTCATCAGGGAAATGCAAATCAAAATGGTTCTGAGAATCCATCTTATACCATCAGAATGGCTAAGATCAAAAACTCAAGTGATAACAAATGCTGGCAAAGATTTGGAGAAAGGGACAATACTACTCTATTGCTGGTGGGAGTGCAAACTTGTATAACCACATTGGAAATCAATCCTGGACTTCTCAGAAAATTGAGAATAGCTCTATCTCAAGACCCAGCTATGCCACTCTTGGGCTTTACTGTAAGATGCTTTACTGTACAACAAGGATATTTGCTCAACTGTGTTCATAGCAGCTTTTTTTTCTTAATAACCAGGATCTGGAAATAACCTAGATGTCCCTCAACTGAGTAATGGATACAGAGAATGTGGTACATTTACACAATGGAATACTACTCAGCAATTAAAAACAAGGAAATCATGAAAATTTCAGGCAAATGGATGGAACTAGAATAGATCAACCTGAGTGAAGTATCCTAAACCCAGAAAGATACACATGGCATGTACTCACTAATTAGCAAAATTAAGCTATATAGTATAGGATAAACATAGTATCATTCACAGACGCAAAGAGGAAAAGTAACAAGGAGGACCCATGGGAGGATGCTTAAATCTCACTCAGAAGGGAAAATAGAATAAAAAGAGTTAGTGGCTAAAGAGAGGTAAAAAGGTAGGAGAGAGAGCACAGAAATAAGGGTAGAGATCAGACCTAGGATGAGCGGGGATGAGAGGACAGAGAGCTTGCAGAGAGAAAAGAAGCCCGTGGACTGGGACAGCTGGAGACCCAAGACAGGATGGGCTTCTGGTAGGTTACAGTGGTGACTCTGCTGAGACCCTAGTAGCAAGAGCCATGTAGACTAAAGAGGATACCCTCTACCTAGACAGGACTTCTAGTGAAGGGAAGGGAACACCAACCCACCTATAAAAGCCCTGACTTAGTATTTAACCTGCCTACAAGATGTGCAGGGGCAAAGAGAGAGCAAAGATTGAGGGACTGTCTAAGCAATGCCTGATCTAATAAGAGACCCACCCCATAGGAGAGCACCAACCACTGGCACTACTAAGGACATTCTGCTTTGCTTGCAGATGGGAGTCCAGCATAGCTGTCCTCTGTTAGGCTCCACCCAGCAGTGGATTAAAACTTGCAGCCAAACATTGAAGGAAGTGTATGGAGTCTTATGGAAAAGTGGGTGGAGATTAGAAGGAACAGGGGCAGGAGCTCTACAAGAAGACCAACAGAGCCAGCTAACCAAGGCTCAGATGGGCTTGCAGAGACTGAAATACTAAGTATCATGCAGAGACTGGCCCAAGGCCCCCTACACAGATATAGCCAATAGGAAGCTTGGGCTTCATGCAGGTGTCCTAATAAGGGGAGCGAACAGGAGCTGTTGTTGCCATGGGCTCGGTGACTTCCTTTTTGATCACTTCTCCATGATGGGGCTGCTTCACTACGCTACAGAGGAACAGGATGTTCAGTCCTGATGTGACTTGTTGAGCTGGAGTGGGTTGGTAGGAGGGATCCCCTTTTCTGAGGAGTAGAGAAGAAGGGGTAGGGGAAGAGGGAGGGCAGATAGGACCAGGAAGAAAGAAGGGAGGGGTCTACAATCAGGATATAAAGTGAATAAATAAATTAATTAAAAATAAAGAAAGTCTCTTCCCTGTTTTCTTCCACTCTAACCACAAAGAAGTTTATGTTTTATAAGGTCTTAGAAAACTTACCACATAAAATATACATTGTGTCAGAGACAGCCCCTGTTCCTCTTAATAGGGAACCCACTTGGAGACTGAGCTGCCATGGACTATGTCTGTGCAGGGGTTTTAGGTTATCTCTATGAATGGTCCTTCATTGGTTTATCAGTCTCAAAAAAGACCACTGGGCCCAGATATTTTGGTTCTGTTGCTCTCCTTGTGGAGGTCCTGTTTCTTCCAGGTTTTTCTATTTTCCCCTTCTTACCAGGCCACAGAGGAATACAATGCAGACTGTCCTCATGAGACCTGATATGCTAGGTTCAGATGGAAGGGGAGGACTGATAGGGGATTATTAGTGGACTGGGGGAAGGGCATGTGAGGAGAAGAGGGAGAAGGGCTGGATTGCAATTGTGAGAGGAAGAGGGAGGGGGCTACAGCTGGGATACAAAGTGAATAAATTGTAATAAATAAAAAAGTAAATTTAAAAAATAAATATAAGAACAAAAGAGAGATATAAATTAAAGTTTCAATCATTAATTACTAGGATTTTTAATAGGAAATTTAAAAATAAATCTGGCTTGCTTCCATGTATGTGGACCTATCTGCATTGCCCACGTGGCACGCTGGGGTTGGCTACCCAGAGGCTATTTAAGCTGTGGGCTGGCTTTCCCCAGGGTCAGATGATTGTTCAAGGTTCCTGAATAAACTGCATTGAAAAAAAAAAAGAAATATTACCATTCTAAAATTAAATAAAAATAATGTGTAATGACATCTGCAAATAAATAAATAAATAAATTAATTAATTAATTAATCTTAGTTGAGAAAGAAAACAGTTTGCAGCAACCTTTAGAAAATTCCAAATTATCCTTCTGTGAATTCTGCTGCTGTTGAGATAATAATGCTAAAAAATTACTATAAGCAAAACAGAAACTTTTTCACATTAAGCATTTAACATAATTATTACCACAGGAGAATTTTGCAAAGAGCCACCCAACAGGCAATTTGATTTTTAATCAGGGCAATACCATAACTAAGGTCATTATTTAATTTTAAAATTACTCTTTTTGTCTGAAATGGCTAAAACTGAAGTAGCACAAAAAAGTCAACCTCACATGATTGCAATCTGCTTGTGATGTTAATTAGGAATAGACAGAGCCTCTCCTTTCAGGGCTCGTAGAGGAAAGGTCAAACACGGACTTTTACCAACTTTCTCCCATGCTTACTTTTTAAAAACGAAACCTAAATAGTTTATAAATTATCATATTCAAAAACAGAGTCCAAATCAAGAGCACAGTGTTCTGGGGCAAATGTGGTGGTAGAGTGAGGAAAGGTGCTCCTGCATAAGACAACGAGAGTCCTAGCTCACAAAGGCTGTCCTCTAGCCTCCACACATGTGATATGGCAGGCACACAACTCCAATTACACACAAACCATACATGTGTACACAGTAGTATGTGTATGTGTTGGACAAGTGAAGTGTCGTTTCTACTGTAATTATACTGGAAATTTCTGAATAAGGAAGTCGCTTGACCAGTAACTATCATTTCATACATAAATGTCACTGTGGTGCGTTCCTATATCTGAGGGGTGAATCCCACAGAGGTAGGATGATGGTTATGACAGATAAAAAAAACAGGAAACACTAGGAGGAAGTTAAAGCATTATATATATGTTATATATAAATATATATATATATTTCTCAGGACTTTCATAGCAATAGTGTAGTCAACTAAGAATCCAGGTAATCATAGCTGTTAAATCAACCTAAGCCTTTCTTTTTAACCTGAAGACAGAATGACTGATGCCCAGCTTCAGAAATACTTAGGGCCAGCCTTCTTCTAGTTGGCAGTTGGCAAACCATGAATTTTCCTGGTACCCTTATTCTGTTCACACTTGAGGATCTTCACTGAGCATTGATTTTGTTTCCTGGTGTCTTACAATTTGGATTTTCTTCATTCTGTGGCACCACAGCTAAATATTTCCCTTGTCTTTCCAAAAACAACCTACAAATACACTTGTTCCTTCTGTCTCCTGTATTTTCTCTGTTGAGGGTTCTCTATTGTTTGTCACTTTATCTGGTGACCTCATTTTCAAGTATACAACAAACAAAAAGTATCCATTTGGTCTTATTGTCCCTAGACTCCTCTTCCTACAATTGACACCTTCTAATGAAGCTATTTTTCCTAAGGATGTTAACAGCATTTAACTGACTGGTTTTGTTGGTTTGTTTGTTTTTTATAATTTGTATCTTTGTAGCCTCTTTGTCAGCTCCATTAGAATTAGGTTTTTTGTTGTTTTGTTTTGTTTTTAACTTCCAACTCTGCCCCAATAATTAGTATGTTGATTGATAAACACATTGCTGGATGCTGGAAGAGGTTCAAGATTCTCACTACAGAATTCTCACTACTTAAACTTAGTGACACCACCCATCAAGTAGCATTTAATGAAGAAAACAGGGCTAGAGGCTTCACTCCTTTTTAAGAAGTCGGTGGAGGAAAAAGAAATGGTTCAACATCTAAATACTTACTGTAAGTAGAAGTTCAGAATGTATATAAAATGATAGTTGTCTCACCAAAACTCAACATATAAACTTTATGATACAAAATTGGCTGAGGAGGTATCTCAGACAGCAATGCTTATCTTGCAAGGATGAGAACCCAAATTTGATCACAGGGTAGAGAGTTAGAGCTAGACAGACCCCTGGGAGTTGACAGACAAAGCACACAGCCTAGCTTACTTAGTGAGCTTTGGGCCAGTGTGCGTTCCTGTTTCCAATTTAAACAAAACAAAACACAGGTACATCACCCTTGACAGAAGGTACATGAGTTTGCCCTCTTCTTCAGTGCACATTCACACACACACAAGACACACAGGCATGTGCACAAACATGTACATACATTCACGACATAAACATTTACCAAGGAAGAAAGAAAGAAAAAACAAGTAGAGAAAGGCGTTTTAAATGCATTCTTTATTAAAGAATACTTTTCATGATGAATAAATCAAATACAGTTTGATGATTATATATTAACTCATCAAAATACAGTAATTCCATAAATATTTTGGAGTATTTTATGCTGAGAAAGTACCATATGTCATCTCATTTAATCTCTCCAAAGGCAGTCACACCATCGAGCTGGTTCTGTCCACTTAACAGAATGAGTAACTGAAGTCATAAAGCCATTGTGGAAATTTCCCCAATTCCACTGCCAACTAATACCAGTGACACATCACAGTGCTCCCTTTGCCAACTGCAGAGCCATCTACTCCTACGTCAATATGGAAAACTCTCTTAAGACCAAACTAAGAGGATAACAGTTAATGATGATATCAGTTTCAACCTGCCACATCTTACTGTTACTTCTAGAATAAGCATGGGAATCTTTATAGTGGGCACTAAAATTACAGTGTGCCTGGTAGTGATACACACACAGAAGACTGAGATTATGAACAAAGAGAAAACCGTGGATCTCTCACTACTGTGTAATTGAGAACACCAGGGGAGTTTTTATATGTTGCTGTCACTATAGTAGAGAGAGATCCTGAGCAGTATGGAGAAGGAGAGGGACAAAGGATATCAAGAAAAAACAGACAGACTCAGGGCAGGTGCCCTACATGGATTTATTCACAACATCTCTTTCAAATGATAAAAGTAGCTGTTATTTTGTGAAGGAATCTGTAGTGTAATGAAATACTAAAATATAAGCAACTTTCTCTGTTTCCTGGTATTATGTAAAAAAAGATAGCAGAAAAATTACAGCAACCAATTGTATGTATTTAATAGAGATGAACTGTGTGCTGCAGCATAAAAAGTAAGGAATACAGAAATGCTTTCACATGAATTCTCTTTTAATTGTTATTTATTTGATGAATTCATCAGATATGTATTTAGTTAACATTGTGCGTATTTTTTATTTTTCAAATACAGTAACTGTGTAAATATTCACAACTTTTTTCCCCAAGTGTGTTGGTTAGTTTTTTTTTTTTTTTTTTTTTTTTTTTTGTCAACTTGAAAGAATATAGAATAATTTGAAAGGAAAAAAGCCCTTCAATTAAGAGATGCATTCATCAGGCTGATATGTAGGCAAGCTTGTGGGATGTTTTATTGATTGATAATTGATGTGGAAAGTGAAATCTGCCTCCCTTGTACTGTGAGTTAAGTCATGTGCCAGCAGCACCTGGCTCTGTTCTAGTTTTTAACTGAAGATGACTGCTACTGGCTAGTTAGGAAGAGTCGCTTATTCTACCATAAAGTGTGTAGCATATGACCGCTCAACAAGTCATAACCATGGATAGGCACTGCTAAAGTATAAACACTGTAATTTTCTGGAAAAGTGAATTCCATAGTCACTTTTTTAGTGACTATAGCAGGTCCCCTTGAATCCTTTTGTCCACCTTAATGCTTACCTTCCAACTCCCTGGCATAATGCATGCAATATTGTTTAATAAAATGAGGCAACTCACCTCTGGTATTTATTGATTAAGCTAGGCTCCTTGCCAAGCAACATCTTTTCCTCCATCTTCAGAATATAAAGCGTGACAGACTGTCAGAAAAGCAATTCATGGCCATATACTTCTTGATTTTGTTTTGTTTTTGTTTTTCGGTTTTGTGTTGTTTTTTGTTTTCCCACTCAATCACCATTGAATCTATTTAAACATATTATGGGATTGTCACTCTCCCTTTTGTCTCACTTGTCATTTCTAATCCTTCTCAACTCTTCTCATCTCCTTGTGCCACTCTAATCCCACTGCCCATGAGACAGTTGTAACTACATGACTAGTACATAACTACATAACCCTTTTGGAAAGAGTCATGGGAAACATTAATCCGACAATGTATTTCATCTTTCTGATCTCCCATCCACTTGAGCATGAGGCCCTGGGCTGCTCATTCTCTAATATCTTTTGCACTGGACACTTTTCTTGTTACATGTCCAATTAAAGACAGATTCCTGGTCTCATGTTCACCGAGGGACAGATCCAGACCCTCTCAACCTCATGATAGGATGTCCAGATTGTTCTCCTGGGTGTCTTTTCCTTGTTACCTGGCCCACGTATACTCTTGGACAGTGACTGTGGCACATTTATCATATGACTTCTGTAAACAGAACTTTTGTTGACTGGAGCTGCCAAGAGCATAGAAGCAAAGCACACAACTAGGAAAGAGGAGAGTACAACTGCTTTTAAAGTGAGACAGCATACCTAAAATGAACAGTAACTGGTGGCTTAGAACGATGTTCAGCAAGGCCCTAAAAGAGAAACAGCTCTATATTTTTGATTGACCTAATTAACATGCACTATTAACATCATGTGCAGCTGCTTCTCCTTCCGAGTGAATCTCAGTCCTGACCACTATGTCAACGTCAGCTCTCTCTCAGCACAACTGTATTTCTTGCCTTTCCTA
Source organism: Meriones unguiculatus (assembly GCF_030254825.1). Classification (NCBI taxonomy): domain Eukaryota; kingdom Metazoa; phylum Chordata; class Mammalia; order Rodentia; family Muridae; genus Meriones; species Meriones unguiculatus. The sequence goes on along the minus strand of NC_083350.1, from coordinate 113,491,317 downwards.
ATAGAAACACCCCCATGAGACTTGCTTGCCTCAGTTCCCTATGCCCACTCATTACCACTAGATGTCAGCAAAATCAGTGAACCTGACTCTTCCACCTGCTCTCTATTTTCAGTCATCTGAATCCTTTAAAATGTCCCAAGGTGTACATGGCTGCCCGTGGAATGACGGCTCTGTTTTTGTCACAATCTGGATGCTGCTGTGTCTTAGTAAAATCACTCAATATTACCTTTGTCCTTTCCTCTTTGCTTACTCTTTTAAGACTAATAGTTAAACAACAACAACAAAAAAATCAAATAATCACCTCCATGAAAAGATTATGCATTGAGCCTTTACTGCTTTGCTCAACCCCCATTCTATTTGCAAGTTAAACTGTTTGCACATTCTTCTCCCTTCTCTATCAGATAAATGTTTCAAAATGAAACATTTCATTTACTTTTGAACAGTCCCTCCTCTCCAGGTATTCCTGTGTATCTTATATGAAATAGGTACAATATACATTTCTTAAATAAACAAATGTACAGGAGAAACTATCTTGTATTTTCTTTCTGTTGCCAAATGACTGCATTATTTGGCAATACAGCACTAAATGTGAGATACATTGCACGGTTTAAATTGTTTTGGGTCAGACATAACCGAGTCTGGACTACTTCGCTATATTCTAGATGAAACTTCAGAGATCACAAGCCAATGACATCCTTTGCCTAAGTTCAAGACATAATATTTATAGATACAGCCCCACTGATATTGTGATTTGTCTAAGTCAGAGGTCATTTACCAAAGCCATACCTTCAAAAGTATTATTGAAGACAAAGCATTAGTCACAAAGGCCTGTCATTAGTTCATTTAGTCATGTCATTGAGCACGAATTTATTTAAATAAATTGAATATGCATTTATTTAAATACTTTTCTTCTGGGGGGGAAAGAAGGTGAACTAAGGGGATACGTATGACAATAGGATTCTGGTGGAGGAAATGATATAGAAAATATTCTGAAGCAGCAAACTTTATCCTGCTGGTGTGTTAAATGAATAGTAAGTTAAGAGAGGGCAGGGATGATAATATCAAAATGTGTAGGCCAATTTAAGGATTTCTCAATCAGCTGTGGAATGATACAATTGAACCTTCATTTAATCAACGTTGCCATGACTGCCATTTGAGGAATCTTCTGTAGAGTCTTAGGCAGAAACATTGCTACCAATTGAAAGGTTAATGCACTAATTCCAAATGAGATTATACTTAAGAGCAGGGTAGTATCATTAAGGATTAAATGATTCTGAATATATTTCAAGGACTATATGCTATGCCATCTTCCACAAACAACTCTTTTTTAATTAATATTATTTATTACAGTTTATTCACTTTGTATCCCAGCTGTGCCCCCTTCCCTCTTCTCCTCTCAATCCTGCCCTCCCTCCGTTTTCTCCCCTAAACCCCTCCCCTAGTCCACTGATAGGTGTGGACCTATCAGTTCTCATCAGGACTGGCTGCATTGTCTTCCCCTTGTGGCCTGGCAAGACTGGGGGGAGGTGATCAGAGAGACTGCCACAGAGTTCATGACAGAGACAGCCCCAGTTCCCCTTACTAGGGTACCCACTTAAAGAATGCGTCTATGGGCTACATCTTAGCAGGGGTTTTAGGTACTCTCCATGCATGGTCCTTGGTTGGGGTATCAGTTTCTTCACGGGGCTTCTTGGCCCAGGTTTTTTTGGCTCTGTTGGTCTCCTTTTGGAGCTCCTGTCCTTTCCAGGTCTTTCTATCTCGCCCTTCTTTCATAAAATTCCCTGCACTGTGCCCAAAGTTTATCTACGAGTCTCAGCCTCAGCTTCAATACCTTCATGAATAGAGTCTTTCGAAGGCCATCAGTGGCAGGCTCCTATCGTGTTGCCTGTCTTCTCCTGCTTCCAATGTCTATCATGCACAAACAACTCTTTTAATGTAAATGCTGTGATTTACTTTAGTATATAAAAAATTTAATTTCCTTCTCAACATCTCTGAAGCTATATTGTTTTTCCTAAAAAGAATTATATTGTTGTGACACCTAGTAAATATTGTTTTAAGTCTTCAGTTTAGTTGAATTGATCTTAAGAGTGAATTTTTCATGGAATCTTAGTTAGAAATGCCAGTTCCAATTAATTTTAGGGAGTCTGTCTGTAAAAGTTATGCAAAGCAGCATTTGATCCTGAAAGTTACAGCCAGCTTTCATTTTTACTGATTTTTACTTCAAGGGAGGAGATTTTTAAATCCAGGAATTAATGAAGGATTGATCTTTATAAGCTTGTCATATTAAAAGTTTGGTCAAAATCTACCAAGTAGTTTAAATGGTTCAGCATGTGAGAGAAATGTTCAAAGAGGAGACTATACAATTCCTACATTAAAAGCATTGAAACTTGGGCATTTGGTGGTGTCTCTTTCATCTTATGTTAGTCAGTGTGATGACTTACACTCTTTGTCTCAGGATCTCTAGAGATTGTTCCTTTTCTTCAATCTGTTCCCCTATTCTTCATCTCCCCCTGCCTCGTACACAATGACTTTTTTTCTCTCTTCTTTTGATTAGAGGCAGTGTTTTAAAATGAGGATAATTAACCTTGGTAAGACAATTTACAGCCCTAATAAGTGAAAAAAAGAAAAGAAAAAAGTTGTAGTAAGAACATACACATAAGAATAATATGCATTTTTGTAAGGTGTGTTTGTGTATTTATAATTCTGCTCAATTATCAAACACAGATGTGCTTTTTTACTGTATGTAGACAAGAAATGTTTTTTTAGAATGTGTGCCTGCCTTTGTTCTCATTGAAAGTAAACCTAACTTTATTGACCATGCCATTCATACATATGCATCTTTTTACCTGTACCTGTATGTGAAACCTGGTCCTTATATTCCCAAATAGATGCATTATTACCAGGTGTAGGTTATTTTTAGCTTAGCTCAAGATAACTACAAGCTAATCCCATGTATAGTTGGAATCCATAGTGTCATGGAGAATATCTTGTTTCACCATAACACACTGGTTCTCAACGTGTGCACATGCCCTCACAGCATCGGCATCACTTGCAGACCTATTACCAACTGAGATCCTAAGCTCTGTCTCAGACTCATGCACGCGAAGCTGGCAGGGATGGGGGATCGACGATTCTTACATGCACTAGAGAGAAGGTGGAAATGTAAACTTTCCAGTCTTTACAGAATTTGCCATGGTAGAGAGAATTGTTGAAATGACTACTTTCCTTGTTTTCTTGATTTTCATTAGCAGGCTGGTTCTGTCATATAGTATTCTCGCAATTTGAGCTCCAATAGCCTCCTTGGTGGCCTCAAGAGCACCTATGTCCCTCCCACTGCTAAGTGTCACTGCTGTGGCACTGGTCCTGAGCTGTATTTTGCTAATGCCTCACTTCCAAGTCGTGCTGTAGATGAGTGTTGGGATACTGTAACTGAAGTGGCTGTATGGGAACAATTCTGGTGTCCCTCCTTGATCCAGCATGATTAGTATCAGTTCCTTAAACTCTTTGAAATGCTTTGGTTTCAGTGGTAAATTAGACTGTAGTGAATGTAAATTATATGAAATTCTGGCAACTGCTGGAAATTTGTCAAAGAAGCCTTCAATGAGAAAAACATTTAGGACATAAAAACGAAAGAAACTCAAATGCAGTGATAAACCAAGACAGAACTAGAGAACTCACTTGGAGAATGAGCTGCTGAGGGCTACATCTGAGCAAGGGTTCTAGGTTATATCCATGAATTGACCTTGGTTGGAGTATCAGTCTCAGAAAAGACCCCTGTGCCCAGAATTTTTGGTTCTGTTGCTCTCTTTATAAAGCTCCTGTCCCCTCCAGGTCTTAACTATCTTCCCCTTCTTTCATATTAGTCCCTGCACTCTGTCCAAAGTTTGACTATGAGTCTCAGCATCTGCTTTGATACCTTACTGGTTAAAGTCTTTCAGAGTCCCTCTCTGGAGGCTCCTGTCTTGTTGCCTGTTTTCTCCCTCTTCCAATGTCCATCCTGTTTGCCTTTCTGAGTGAGGACAGACTGTCTCTGACATGAACTCAGTGTCTGGCTCTTTGATCACCTTCCGCTGATGGGGGAGCAGCCTTACCAGGCCATAGGGAAAGACAATGCAGCCAGTCCTGATGAAACCTGATAGGCTAGGGTCAGATGCAAGGGAAGGAGGACCTCCTCTATCAGTGGACTTGGGGAGGGGCATGGGAAGAGGTGAGGTAGGGAGGGTAGGAGCCATCAGAAGAGGATGAGGGAGGGGGCTACAGGTGAGATACAAAGTAAATAAACTGTAATTTATAAAGATAGATAGATAGATAGATAGATAGATAGATAGATAGATAGATAGATAGAGGACTGAACTAGAGATTGGTGTGAGCTAGCCTTAGCAGTCAAGAAAGCTTAGAGGTGGGATAGTCCTGGGTGAGGAAAAGGGGATTTGGAACAGGGGATTACCATAAGGTAGCTGAAGCAATTTAGAGGATTTGATCCTTAGTCAGGTAATGGCAGAAAGAGTGAAAGCTGACTGTGAGAATAGCAATGGATACAGCAGTGATACCAGAATTTTTTACTATTATGCCCTGAAACACGCATCATTTGAGGTTGTTTGCATAATTATTTGAAAGAAGCCTGCTATAACTTTATTTCGTTTTTGTGGTGGTTCTATGTGTTTAAAATGTTTGCTACCTGACTTTCTATCAATTCTGAGCAGTATACCAAAGAAACTGTTTTTGTGTCACATTACAGACTAATTTCATGTATTCAAATTAAGCTAAAAATCACAGTTATTCACATTTAATAATTTATGCTTTTATATTGTCAGAATACTAATGGTGGACTTATAGGATCTGTGGCTGGTAGAGGGAAGAATGGGCAGAATTATAAACATTCATAGTTAATATGTTGTGATGCTATTTTTGAATATTAATATGAATATGTTTTAGCATAAAATGTTCACATGGAAGTTTTAAACATAATTATTTATATGACTAAGGTTATGTATTAGTTTTTAGACTTCATAAATAGTTGACAAAGCACAAATTTATGACAAAAATAAATTGAAGCTGAGTATTATTACATAATAATAAAATGTATATCTGATTTCATACAACAGTGTTATTTGATTTTTGGTGGTTGTACATGATCAACATGTACACCCTTGACAAAGCTTGAAAGGTTCATCTACAGTATGATTCACGAATTGAGTCCTTCTGTTACTAAATTTATTTCACTGTTTATCAAATCTGACTGTGATCCTTTCTGTTTTTCTCTTTCCTTTCTGTTTTTCAGCACTTAATGTATTTCCTTTTATTTCTCTTGAATATAGAGTAGTGAATTATAAGAAAGTAACCTTCATTATTCAATTAATTGTTGTGTTTTCCAGCTATTAATAATGCTATAATGCAGAATTGGTTGCTTGGAAGAATAAAACAGCAGTGCTTTACCTTTCAATTTTATTACATAAATAATTAATATATCATGCATTTATTTAATTAAATATTGTATTGGGTTAAATAACAATTAACATTTTCTCCTAATTCAAAAACAAAGTCTAATAGCCATAAGGTGAAAGGTGTTTGGCCTGGCTCCTTCATAAACACATACACAGGGAGATATTGTTCATTATCTACAGATTATATGTCTTGTTCTGTGATTTTAAAAGTATATTCTTTAAATCTTCTGTGTTCTTCCTCTTTATAGAGTTAGTGTATATGGGAAATCTTTGAGTAATATGTTTTCTATGTATTATTTTTAGAACTGTCTCTGTAATGCTTTTAAAACCCAGCATTGCCGTACAATCTCAAGCTAATGTTCTTCCTGCCTCAACCTCCCAAGTGCTGGGAAATTCAGGTGTCAAATCACCACAAACAGGAATTAGATTTACCAGTACATAAACTTTGTTTGATTTTTAATAGTTGAACTTTAAAAATACTTCAACTAAGCAATGGCTGTTATTCATTATAATTTTTAAAAGATATATATATATATATTTATTATGTATATAATGTTCTGCCTGCATGTATGCCTGCATGCCAGCAGAAGGCACCAGACCTCATTATAGATGGTTATGAGCCACCATATGGTTGCTGGGAACAGAACTGAGCCATCTCTCCAGCCCTTATTATAAATTCTTAAAACTTACTTTTTCTTTTATTTCTTAATATAGGACAGATACTTAAGATTAAGGGCAGTAATCTTTAATAAACACTAAACAATGGGCTTTTTCAACAGCTACCTGAGCATTTGTGCTTTTAAATGTTTTTCTGTTCTTATTTTTATTTTTGACTTTCTAATCATTTCTATTATTAGTAATTAGTATCAAAATTTTGATCTCCAAGAAAACAGAAAGCTCAGAAACAAAAACAACTGATAACTAGATCAGAAGCTTGCAAATCTGCAGATGTGTGGAAGGCTTGAATATAGCTGTGTCATCCTTTGATTTGATTTTTAACGTAAATCTCTCCTTAAAATTATGCGTAAACTAGTGTTTCAATTGAGAAATCCCCATCTTTCAAAAAGTTCCTTTTTGTCCCTGTTTACATATAGATAGGGTCAAATTTTGACGTATTTTATGTTATTTTGCCAGTAGAGCAAATCTGTAGGCTATCATTTCATAATTCTTGAGATACAGTTTTAAAGAATTGTGTGAACAGGATTTTTTTTTTATCAGTTACATTTTATTAACTCTGTATCCCAGCCGTGTCCCGATCCCTCATTCCCTCCCAGTCCCTCCCTCCCTCCCTCATCTCCACCGTGCCCCTTTCCAAGTCCACTGATAGGGGGGACCTCCTCCCCATTCATCTGATCCTGTTTTATCAGGTATCTTCAGGACTGGCTGCAAAGCCCTCCTCTGTGGCCTAACAGGACTGCTCCTCCCTTCGGGGGTGGGGAGACCAAAGAGCCAGTCATTGAGTTCCTGTTAGAAATAGTCCCTGTTCCCCTCACTTTGGGAAACCAATTGGTTACTGAGCTACCACAGGCTACATCTGAGTGGAGGTTCTAGGTTATATCCATACATGGTCCTTGGTTGAATGTCAGTCTCAGAAAAGACCCTGTGCCTAGATAAAATCCTGTTCACTCAGAGCTCAGGGCCCCACTTCTCTACTGCTGTGCCAGTGAGACTTGGGTCCCGAGTTCAATTGCTCTGGTAATAAAACTCTCTTGCAATTGCAAAAAAAAAAAAAAAAAAAAAAAAAAACATAATGAAGTAGGAAAATGTGATCATAATATATTATATACAAATAAGAAACAGTCAAAATAAAATTTTAAAAGTTAAAAAAAAAAAAATTGTGTGACACTAGCTTCATCAATCCTACCCTTGCAATGCTGATCTGAAATAGTCTCCAAAATGTGAGCTTGTTAATGTTCAGTCTCCTTTAATTGCTAATTGTAATTTAGAGTTATTCATTGCTAAGTTTACCTTTCTATGTCCTTTCAATAATTTCAGCAAAAAATAATTATTTTCCCAGAATGGACACACTTGTTTGCTTGCATATGTCAGGGATGGGTATTATTTTAAAGTACTAACCTTAAAATAGATATGACTTGCATTTATTATATTTCCTTAAATGTTCATTTTACTTGCTGCTTGAATAGATTGTAGAAGATTCCTTTTTAAAAAATTCATTTTAGCACATAGAAATTTAGAATTTTCATGATACCATGTAATTATGGGGAAGGTATATGAAGCATAACTAAACAAAGAGCCTGGCATTAAATCTTGGCTTCAGATCAGTGCTTCTGCCACACTTATTTGTTATTGCAAATAGTTATTACTTTTTGAGTGAAGCTTGCTTATTTTACTTTGCAGGTCAGTTTCTTCTGGAAGAATCTCGCCTCACAGAAGCAGCCGAGATGGCAAAAAAAGCAGCTGAGCTTGACAGCACGGAGTTTGATGTCGTCTTCAATGCTGCCCACATGCTCAGGTCAGTTTTTGTTTCTGTATCTTGCACCTATGATCCTCTCACTTGTAGAAAGCACTTCATTATACTAATTTCCCTACTGCACCATCATAGCCTGCATTTTTAAATGAATCATGCTGCTTAACCAGATAAAAATTAATCTATAATCCATTGTGCAGGGAAGATGAGCTTGCAAGGTCCAGAAAATTATTGAGATGCTCCCACCCACTTCTTCCCCCCCCATGGTTATTACAAACAGAGAATGGTAAATGTAAATTTAATAGTTGTCTAACTAAATGTCTCCCAAATATAAATATTACATCAATTCATTAAATGTGCCCCTTGTATTTGTGTTATTAGAATAAGCATCATTGAATGTGACATGGGGATATGTATTAATGTCTTTGATAGGGGGAACCATTATCAAATACAAATATACTTAAGATACATGAAATACTCAAAGTGACTTTGTATTCAACACTATCGATGTCTTGAAGAAATACATTAAGGCTTGTATTTCAGAAGAGTGACTTCAAAAGCTAGTTACAGCAGCAACAAAAAACTTGGATTAAAAAAAAAGTCAACTGTTTTCATTGTAAATATTAGGATAAAAGGGGGGTTAGTACCTCCGAAAGGGCTGTTTTAGATGACAGGAAGAAATCCAGAAACTCAAGCAGATTAAAGAATAGTATTTGTTAGTCAATGTGTGTGCTCTTTTGTCCATAGTCTCACTGAATTTCTCCTCATTAAATCCCCACCAGTGTGTTTCATCTAGTGATGTCCACAGCACATCTATGTGCACAATCTTTAACACAAATAATTATACACATATAAAGTGAGGATTGATCCTCACCTTTAACTTTTTACTGAAAACTTCATAAATTCACATGCAGCAGTGAGAATGAATATAAAGATACACTGTGGAACATTTATCCAGTTCCTCCAATGGTGATGCCATCTAAAATTCCAGTACCTTTTCAGTCAGTATGTTGACACTGATAGAGTCCACGAGTCATATTGTGCACCTGTATCCATGTGTGTGTGTCTGTGTGTGTGTGTTTCTATAAATTTATTATGTGTAGGTTTATACACTTATCACTGGACTCAATATACAGCTCTATCATGAGTCTCAGCGTCAGCATTTTCAATCATGTGGTACTTTTGTCCCCACTAATCCATTTACCACAGATCTCCCCCCCAGAAACCAGTGTGTAAAGCAAATATTAGATAATTTTTACTTATCAGTTAAGATTGTTATTATGTTGTATTAAAACTATATTGTAGTGTCCTGTTCCTCGGGTTTTTGACAGTTTTAAGTACCTTGGTTCAAGCAGTATGTAGACATGATTGGATTTCTGTTCTATGAACTCTCTGCATTAATGTTAGCAATCATAAAGTACTTCTTATTCAGTGAGCCAAAGAAATGTGACATCTAGGTTCAGGATGTGCTCAGTTGTTAGTTGTTTAGCGTGTACAAAATCAATACCCAGGACTTCATAGAAGCAAGGTATATTAGAAACTGACTATAATCACAACCCCCTGGAGGTGGAAACAGAAGTTGAAGGTCTTCTTTGTCTTCATTTAGACTCCGAGGCCAGTCTAAACCCTGTTTCAAAGAGACACAATGAAAAAAATGACATGTACAAATAGGAGGCAAGACTCAATTAGTTGTCTGTATGTTTACAAAATAGAGTATACCCAATGTAAGTGTCTTCAATGTAAGGATGATGGGTGACTTTTTTTAGATATTTTAATTTGAGGATACATTTAAGTGCTGATATAGTGAAGAGCACTTTGCTTTCTTCCAGAATGAAATGCTGGGCTTAGTCACAGTAAGCAATTGTGAGGAGGGGAGGGCATGTTTCTGTAGGTTAATTCATCTTAGTCATAAATGCTTTCATCAGCAAGATGTTTTGCTATATAGAACATCACCATCTGGAATTCAAGGTCTATCAATGGAAACACACACACATACACACATAAGAAAAACCTCCACTTGTATGTTTTCCTTTGTTACCATAATGCTAGAACCGGTGGAAAGTTTTCCTTACACATCAGCATTGTGGAAACTTTTAGGTTCATCATTACAGTCTTCTCTGGAGATTTCTAGTCTGTACTCCTCATTAAGTTGCTGTCACTCAACACCTTTTTGGACTGACTTCAAGTAAGATTGAAGAAACCTGATCAGAACCTACTTAATTGGTAGCAATTTCCAGGAATATCTTATGTAACTTTCTGCTTTTCTACTTAATGCAATACGAGTATTTGTATGTGTTGTGTGCTGTATTAACCAGGATTCTCTGCAGGAACAGAACTTACATATATACACATATATAGGCACACACACACAAACACAAGCATGCACACATATGCAAGGGAGACTTATTTGAATGGCTTACAGGCTGTGGTCCAACTAGTCCAACAATTGTTGTCTGTGTAATGGAAAATCACAATAGTAGTTCAGTACAGGAGACAGAATGTCTCAGCCGGCCTCAAGTACACACCAAAACTCTGATAGATGTAGGCTCTAATGGCAGTGAGGGGATGAAATTGCTAGTCTCCCTAGCAAGCAGGCAAAGAGAACATGCTTCCTTCTTCCATGACCTTTATATAAACTGTCAGCAGAATCTGTGGCCCGTTTAAAGGTGCATCTTCCCACCTCAAAAGATCTGAATTAAAGTGGATTTTCCAATTCAAATGATTTAATTCAGAAATAATCCCTTGCGGGTGTTCCCAGCCTTTTGGGTTTTAGTTAATTCCAGATGTAGTCAAGTTGACAACCAAGTGCTTACTGTACAAACTGTCTTCAAATCTCATTTTTAGTATCCAAGACTATGCGTAGATTTGTTGAAAGTACTAAAAAACGTTTTTGATTTTCCCTTGAATACAATTTTGTTAGAAATGTCATAAACGATCAATATTGTGTAATTTTGTGTACTAAGTATTCTCAGGGAGGTCCAAATTCTAAGCTGATTTTGATATAAAATCTTTCATTGGGATCTTTTTATTTAGTAAGTACTACTCTTCCCTGCCAGAAATAATATTCGATGACTCCGTCTGCCACTAGGCTCAGAAAATTTTGCCATGAAAGGCCTGTGCCACCATCCCTCAGAACCAGAAGGGCATTCTGTGGGGCACAGCTGCCTCCTGTTGTGCCGAGTTTAGACTCCATTTTCTAGAGGCATCTCATTGGTGAAGCCTGAGTCATGTGCTAGAACCAAGTTAGAAGATGAAAGAGTGCCAGGCTCTGCTTTGCTTAAGAATGTGAAATCCATGTCGTGGCTTTTTACCAAATACTTCTACAAGGCCTACAAGGGCGGTGATCGGTAATTGCAAATGCAAAGTTTCAATGCACATTGACAATACGTGATGACACTTTTAGCACTTCAAATAAAACTAAAATACTACTAGACGCTTCCAGAGGAGACCTTTTCTTTTTGTTTGTAAAGCAGACTGATTATCATCAAAGGGAAATATCAAAGGAACTTGAAATGTTTGAACTCAGTGGAATCATGTCTACGTAGTTGTGAGAGGAAACAATTGAACCAAGCCTTCTGTTAAAAAAAAAAATGTGTTGTAAGAAGGGATATATCCATTTTTTCCCCCTCAGAACTGGAAGTTGGAATGAGAGTATGAATTTATTTGGTATCTAAGAAGAAGTCCAAAGACAAGAAAAACACATTTTACCTGGTTCGTCAGCTTTGATATGAGAATTTTGTTGTTTTTTTTCTTTGTTGAACCACTTCCTGAGGGATGAACGCAGCATTTATTCTGATGTCTTCTGCCTCCTTGGCACTGGGTTTTCCATGTATACCTGACACTCTCCTATTTCTACCTACACAAATGCAAGGGATACGTTGATATTCTCATTTTGTAGCTGGAGATCCTGAGGCTCCCATCATTGCTTCTCAAAATTGGTAAAGATAGAGTCTGAATGCAGTGTATCTTTCATTATTCATTATCACAGGCTCTCTTCATCTTTATAGCTATGTGAGTACCCAGAAACTATGATATTTACTAAAAGAGAAAGACATATAGAAAGTGACAATTTGTCACATATGTAAATCCCAAATGATATGGCCTCTATGTCATCTTTAAATGAAATTTTTTAATGGTAAATCTTAAGAAGTAGGTTTATAGGTTCATTGGAACAATTACTCCAATCTTGTATCAGTAGGATACAAAACCTGTAGAAACATCATCATGGACTATGCCTGTTTTTACTCACACAACTTGGACAAATGTGCTCTTACTGTTTTTTTTTTTTTCTTTTTTTCAGGCACAAAGGTACAAACAAACAATCACTGCTTCCAGTGCAGTGAGAATTGCCCAACTGTGTCATGCCACCTGGTTCTGATTGCTTTCCTAATTTTTAGAACAGAATGAGTAGATGAGCAAGAATCATTATATTGTAATTTCCCCACTCAAGCAGCACAGTATTAAATGATTATATGCTGTACAAACACAGAATTTAAAAGTAATAACTTTTTTATTAGTTCTGCTGGAGGTGACATAAAATTTAAATTCTTAGATGAAAAAGAAACAGAATCAATGTAATTTCTATCTCTATCTCTCTCTCTCTGTGTGTGTGTGTGTGTGTATACATATATATCAGTATCTGGGGTAAATGCAAACTTACTCTGTAATAGTCTTTGGTTTTGCATCTGTGAACTCTACTAACTACAGACAAAAAATACAAGGGGAACAATATATTTGTATATATACTGACTTGTTTAGAAAATGATGCTCAAAAGATGCAGCAGAGCACCTTTTGATTGTATTTATGGTATATTAGGTGCTGAAACTGATGCAGGGTTCATTTAAAATATATGGGAGATCTGCATCAGTTCTGTGTATATGAAGAAATTAAACATCAAGAGGTTTTTGGTATCTAAAGGAGCCTAGGGACTTCTTTTTTACTTTTAATCTTAATTTTTTCTTCACTATTTATTCAATATATATATCTCAATTGAAACACCATCCCTTGACTTCCTCTACTCTCACCCTTTCTCCCTCTCTCTTCCCCCTCTCCCCTTCCCCTAGTCCACTGAAAGGTGGAGTTTTCCACTATTGCCATCTAACCAAAGCTTATTAAGTTTTATCAGGACTGCCAGGATCCTCTTCTTCCATGGCCTGGCAAGGCTGCATCATCAGGGTGAGTGATCAAAGAGCAGTCAACTGAGTTCATGATAGAGGCAGCCCCTGATCCCCTCCCTCAGAGATTCCCTTGGAGACTGAGCTGCCAATCAGCCACATCTGAACAGGGGGTCTAGGTCCTCTCCATGCATGGTCCTCCATTGGTGCATCAGTCTCTGCAGGACCCCCGGTCTCAGATATTTTAACTTTGTTGGTCTCCTTGTGGGGCTCCTGTTCCCTCCATGTCCTTCTATTCCCACTCCTCTCTTCTTTCCTAAGACTCCCTGTGCTCTGCTCAAAGTTTGGCCATGAGTCTCAGCATCTGCTTCCATCCCCTGATGGGTGTATCCTAACAGAGGACCCTCTATAGTAGGCTTCCACTGCTTCTGGTATCTATCCTGTTTGACATTCTGAATGAGGTTAAGCATCCTCCCTAGCGTCCTTCTTAGTGTTTAGCTTCTTTACATCTGTAGATGACTATCCTATATTATAATGCTAATATCCACTTAAAAGTGAGTGTGTACAGAGCTAAGCAGAGAATTCTCAACAGAGGAATATCGAATGGCAGTGAACCTCTTAAAGAAATGCTCAACATCCTTAGTCATCAGGGAGATGCAAATCAAAACAACTCTGAGATTCCATCTTACACCTATCAGAATGGCTAAGACTAGAGACTTCTTGAATCAATCCTCAAGACAAATAAAGCTTCAAAGGCTGTCTAAGCTGTGTGGTTTCTCCTTTAATTTTCCTTCCTTCCTTCCTTCCTTCCTTCCTTCCTTCCTTCCTTCCTTCCTTCCTTCCTCCCTCCCTCCCTCCCTCCCTCCCTCCCTCCCTCTCTCTCTCTCTCTCTCTTTCCTTCTTTCTTTCTTTCTTTCTTTCTTTTTTCTTGACACAGTTCCTCTTCTCTGTTCCCTTTTAAAAAATGGAGACAAAGACTTACAGGTCTTATAACTATTTTTAATGTCTTGACAGAGTTTTCCTCGAAGAAGTTTATAAGCAATTTATTTTAGATACTTCATTACATGGAACATCCTTTCCCATTGTTTTAGACATGTGAGATGCTGAGTTTGCTATTTTAAGATGTTCCATACACTACATAAAATAAGTAATAAATGAAAAATGACCATAAGCATGTAAGAAAAGTAAGATTTTTCAGCTACTTTAAGCAGGTGTATACTAACAGTCTGGGAGACTCAAGTCTTGCATTTCATCCCTAACAATTCACTTTGGAGGTGTCTGAAATTGTTTATTAGAATCCCCAAAGCAAAGAACAAAATAATGCTTATTTCCTTACTTTTCAAAAGCTGCTTAATGATTTAGTCATTTTTACAATTAAGGCTTGATAAGTACTCCAAGGACCTCTCTTTCAGAATGGGAATATAAAATATAACCTACACAATAAAATGGACTCTGAACACTTCCTCATGAGTTTTCTCTCTTGTCCAGAGAATAAATCAGGTTTATAAATGACCATTCTGTGCCTAGAAATGACACATTCCTTCACCTGGTTCTCCATGTGCTGTCATAAATACCTTCTGATTAGTAATAAAAAAAGACTTCCTGAGACTTTTTAATAATAGAAACAAAGTTCTATAGTGGAGATTAATTTTGTACATATGCGACATATATAATAAATCCTGTTTTTTCATTTCCTTCAGAATTATCAGTTGTAATTCTAGCTTGAATTAACTCTTGTGAATATTTCCTTTGAGCATTAAACTGCTGTATTAGTTACTTTTTTATGGCTGTGATAAAAATGCCTGACAAAATGCAATGCAAAGGAGGCAAGGTTTACTTTGGCTTGCAGTTTGAGGGGTTACCATCCATCGTGATGGGAGAGGTGTAGGCTGGCAGGAGTTTGTGGTAATAGTCACAGTGCCTCTGTGGTATGGAAGCAGAGACCTGACAGGAAGGTCTTCAGTAATAAGGAAATTCAAGGCCATTCCCAGGACTTATGACCTCCAGCAAAGCATCTATTTCTCCCAAAGGTCCTTCAACCTCTGTCCCACTGGAAGAACCAAGTGTTCACACACACAAGCCTATGGGAAAACATTTCATATTTATCCACAGTTACCATTGAAGATTGTATTGACTTAACTCATAATCGTTTTAAAATTCAGTTGCTTGATATCTTAGAAACATTTTGTCTACTGGAGACCTCAGTTTCTCTTTTGATCAGTATCTAGTAGCTTTATGAATTGGAGGTTGTAAGGAACTGTTAGTAGTGGCCATACTTTCAATACTCCATATCTACTGTTTGATCTAACTTCAAGGCACTTACTTCCTTGTAGTATCAAGTTACTCTAATTTCCTACCTTCGTGGCTTTTATGTTCCTCTGGAGGAAACCCTCCCAGGGCATGACCTAAAGAATTCTGGTTCAAGTTTCCAAGTGAATCTGAACCAAAGCGAATCTGTAATTTGGTGGAGGGCACCTTCATTAAATACCCTTGTGAGAGACGCTTTACTGTTTCATACCAGACTTGAGTACTTTTCTTGACATATTGAGGTTGAGCTTTGATATTTATGAGAATACAAACTGCAGTGACACATTGTAACAAGCCACAAGTCTAGCAGAGCCTTGGCTCAAGGTTTGGTATTATAGTTTGGGTTTTTCTTTCTTCTTTACTTTCTTTATAACTTCCACTAAAAATTGTAGTGTTTCTGATTATTATTCCTTTAAACATTAGGAAGATATGCCTGATTCTCCAGAGCAATGTTATCTTTAGTTATTCCTATAATTTATATGTCTGCATGGGATATGTCTTTTTGCTTTTTATTTGTCTTGACTAAAGTGAAAATTCAATTTACTAAATAAGGCTGACTGGCCGCCTTCTCTTTTAAAACCTGACTGTGGTTCACTAATTGAGAGACTTGACTCATGTATTCTGTTTGTTTCTACTCTCTCTGTCTTCTTGCTGTTGCCAAAGTTTATTAACTTTACAGCTTTTTTGGCCGTGTGTGTGTGTGTGTGTGTGTGTGTGCATACACATATCCGTGCATGTTGCATGTGTGGTAGCATATGTGTATTTGCAGGTGCATATGTTTGTTGTACATATGCACGAAAGGCCAAAGGCTAAAGTTGGGTGTTTTTCTCAATTGATTTTCCTATATTAAGATAAGGTATCTCATTTAAACCCAGAGCTCACTAATTTGACCAGTGTAGTTAGACAGCTTTTTTTTTTATTATTTTATTTTCTGGGGATCATCCCCTTCTTTTTCTTTTACTGGCTGAGGTTGTAAGCAGGCTGCCATGCCCACCTGGCATTCATGTGGGTTCTGGGATCCAGACTCATGGCCTCATGCTATTTCTACAATAACCCTTTACCTCCTGAGCCTTTCCCCTAAGAACACTACTTCCCTTTAAAGCAAACCCCATAACCATTTAGTGTTGTTGTCATATCATAGTTAATGCAGTGTATGCCATCTGAAACTAATCTTGGCATTTTCTCATAGCTTTTATTCTGTAATCCTCATGCATATTTATTTACTAGACAGCAGTTGACTTCTAAGATTTTTTTAAAATATATCTTGTTATCTGCCATCAGAGAAGGTCTTCTGAAGCTGCATAGTCAAAAAAGAAACATTATATTTTGGCAACTAGCTGACATTTGGTGTCATCTACTGACAAGTTGACTGATCCTAGTCTTTGGTGATAGGCAGCAAACAAGTTATCTGTTAGATTCAGTGTGAATTCTGTTTTTGTACAAAAGCTGTGCCATTCCTGGGTTTGACTACAAGCAAGAAAACTGACTCTGGTTATAGTGAGATTAAAGAATCCACTGCTGGGATGGGCTGGAGTTTCCACTGGGCATGGAAAGGGCACTCACTAGTTTAATACCAAGTGCCACCACCCCACAAACAATATATTTATAGACTGGAGGGTTTGAATTATCACAACACACTCTAAACCTAGTGGCTAAAAACTATATGAACTATTGTGCTATTGTCATTGTCTGCAGGAAGAGTCTGGGCTTCACATAGCCTCTTTTCCTACACCATTGTGAGTGAATTCTGACTATGCCATCATGTTCCTTTTCTTTTCTTTTCTTTTCTTTCATCTTTTTTTTCTGAATTAAAAAGGGCAAGTGGGAACATCCAGTTACCTGAGATTACGTCACATGCCCACATCAGTTACTACTTAGTAAGAAGAGAAATATTCTGAGATATATGTGTGGTGCATGTGTGTGTATGTGAGTATGTGAACATGCATGCATGTGTGTTTGTGTGTGTGTGCATGTATCTGTGGACACACACGCAGAAGCCTGATGAAGACATTGTTTGTCTTTCTCTATTACTTTACACCTTAGTGTTTTCAACAGGGTCTCTTACCAAACCAAGAGTTCGCCTCTTAGCTAAACTAGCTGGCCAGCAAACTCCCAGGATGCGCCTGTACCTTCATCCCAGTTCTGGGAATACAAACATGTACTGCCACATGTGGAGGTATATGAATTTGAGTCCTCCTTCTCTCGCAGCGAGGACTTTACCCATTGAACCATCTCCAAAATCAATTTTTTAATTAAATTTTTATTTTTCATATTAATTACCGTTTATTCACTTTGTATCCTAGTTCTCCCCCATTCCCTCCCAATCCCACCCTCCCTCACTCATCTCCTCCCATGCCCCTTTCCAAGTCCACTGATAAGGGAGGTTTTCCTCCCTTTCCATCTGACCCTAGCCCATCAGGTCTCATCAGGACTGGCTGCATTGTCTTCCTCTGTGTCCTGGTAAGGTTGCTTCCCCTCAGGTGGAGGTGATCAAAGAGCCAGCCACTGAGTTCATGTCACAGACCCTTCCTTACTAGGGAACCCACTTGGATACTGAGCTGCCAAGGGTTACATCTGAGCAGGAGTTCTAGGTTATATCCATGAATGGTCCTTGGTTGGAGTATAAGTCTCAGAAAAGATCCCTGTGCCCAGATTTATTGGTTCTGTTGTTCTCCTTGTGGAGCTCCTGTCCTCACCAGGTCTTACTATCTCCCCCATCTTTCATAAGATTCTCTGCACTCCGCCCAAAGTTTGGTTATGAGTTTCAGCATCTGCTTTGATATACTGCTGGGTAGAGTCTTTCAGAGGCCCTCTTGCTAGGCTCCTGGCCTACCCAATTACTTGTATCTAAAATTTTATTTTTTGTTGTCATAAACAGTTGGTTTCTGAGTTCATGCCAGAGAAAGCCCCTGCTCCCATTACTAAGGACCACACTTGAAGACTGAATCTATGGGTTACATCTGAGTCAGGGTTTTAGGTCCTCTCCAGGCATTGTCCTTGGTTGGTGGCAGGCTCTCTGATCACCTCCCCCTGAGGGGAGCAGCCTTGCCAGGCCAGAGAGGAAGACAATGCAGCCAGTCCTGATGAGACCTGATAGGCTAGGGTCAGACAGAAGGGAAGGAGGACCTCCCCTATCAGTGGACTAGGGGTGGAGCATAGGGGAAAGAAGAGGGAGGGTATGGTGGGGTTGGGAAGAGACAAGTGAGGGGGCCACAGCCAAGATACAAATTGAGTAAATTATAAATGCTGATAATAATAATAATAATAATAAAATTAAAAAAGAATAAAGGAAGACCTAAAAAGACAATTGGTCTCATTATATTTTCACACATATATCATCCTATTTTGTTTATATGTGTGTGTGAAAGAGAGTGTGCGTAAAATAAATATACAATTTTTTTTTCTTGCAAATGTTTACTTTAAAATGCACAACTAGGAGGTGAAGAGGTGGTGGTTTTGAATGTTTATTGCCTTTGCAAATGTCCCAAAAGTTCAGGTCCTAACACCAATGCCCCACAGCTCATAATTGCCTCAACCAGTTCCAAATGGTTCCCGTACCCTCTTCTGGCCTCCACGAGAACCTGCATGCTCGTGATGCACTTAAACACATGCAGGTACACATACATGCGTACAAGTGTATTTTGAAACCATAGCTAAATATTTTGACATTTGATTTTTAAACTTTTTTTCTGGGTTATCATTTTGAAACTTCAGAATCTAAATATATTACTTGAGTTACCTTGAAAGTGGAAATACCTTTTCCTATGGCAAACATGTAAATGTAAGGTAACAATACCCACCAAATGAGAATATCCTCGGATACCATTTATGATGCTTAAAAGTAAAAGGAAGTTCATTTTAAGTTTTCTTTATGGGAACTCACTATTTAGGCAATGTGTTTGATGTTTTTTTTTTTAATTTAAATGTCATTCCTCTCAATAACGCTTTAACTTTAAAATACTTCGTGTAATTTTATTGTATTTTTCTTTGACAGACAAGCTAGCCTCAATGAAGCAGCTGAGAAGTATTATGATCTGGCAGCAAGACTGAGACCTAATGTAAGTACTTTCCCAGTGAGCACCATCACTGAAGGCATGGTCCTGGCATTGCAGCGGTGAATGAGTATTCACACTGCCTTGTTTAATCCTGTCCTCCCTGGCTTCTCTGTTTGAATGTCTACTGTACAGCCCCTCCATCCGCATACCACCCACACATTTCACGTTTCTCTGTCTTCTCCAGAAATTCCCTTTCCTCTCTGCAAATCACCTGTAGCCTTTATTATCACAGTACAGATCTGATCATTGCTAAATACTTTTTATTTGGGTGAATCTTCAAATTCTGTGAAGGCTTTTTTTTTCCTTCAAGTGATAAATACTTATTGTTTGTCTTTCACTGCATTCCTTCAGCTGTGTACCCACTTCATATTCTAAGAATCCTCATTTTTAATAACTTGGTTTTGCCAATTTATTGGTAATGTTTTCATTAGAAGTGTTCCCTGGGTAGTCTCACTTTCAGGAAGTACGAGGGATATAAATTAGATCATTACTGTTGAAATGGAATTGCTATTTATAAGAAGCCAATAGATGCTTTTATAGCAGCCTGACAAGCAGGTTTTTTCACAGCACCAAATTCCTGTACTGAACATTTATTTTTCTATACACTCTGCACCACTGGACAACAATGAAACCTTCTCCCCTAATCCCCAAATGTAGACCATGCACTTGAGAAATGCAATTTTCAAACAATAATGAAAATGCATCTGTGGCTGCAGTAGAAATAATTGAATAAGCCTCGTTTCTTTCTAGTGTTGCATCTCTTTGGCAAATACATATCCAGGAGCTGCATAGATAAGGAGGCAGGGATCACAAACCATGCCATGAATCAGGGAAACAGTCCACTAATTGATAGAGTATTGTGACTCCTGTGGAGGTTTAGTCTTGTCAGAGTGGAGCCCTATGAGAAACTAGTGTGTGTTGGTTTCTTTGCTTTCCATTTAACCGTGAAGAGTTTAACCATGAATATGAATTTCAAGTTTCATTTGCTGTAATATATTATAATATAAACACAATGAAATAAGTTGAGTCCTCATCATAAAAGACAGATTATCATAGCAAAAACATACACTTTTTTATTATTTTATGACAAGGAAATCTTCAGAAATGAAGACCCAAAGAAGGAGAGGGAATTTTTTTTTTAAGTAATTGATGTTCAAATACAACTGGAAGACTGAGGAGCACAACGCAGTAGTAGCAGATGGAGGAGATTCAGAAGTTATAGATGGAGGGAATGGCAGCAGGACCCGTTGCTCAGATTCTCCTGTGTCCCATGACCAGAGATAAAGATGCAAATGACTGCCTCAGCACTTCCTTCACAGGAGAGCACAAGGACAGGTCGCAGGACCACCCTTCTTCCATCCTCTTCTCAATCCCTTTATCTCTACATACTCAGTTTTCCAAGATGCCATGACCCACAGCAGCTGTTCTGAACCACTCCGCATAGTTACAAGATAATGGCAGGATGGACAAGCCATTTACAACAGAAAAAAATAATGCTAATGGCAAGAGCAAGGACAGCTAAAGTATACTGTACAACTTATGAGTCACTGGCTTTGTCAGATATTTCATGAGAATTTGCTTATTGCAAATCACGGCTGCTTTTGTGCCCTCTGCAGTGCTGAAGGGTAGAAAAGTTAAGGCTTCACCTGGCAGCACAACTTTATAGAGTCACTTGGTCATTTAGCCTACTGTCCTCACGGAAAAAGAGAGCTTCACAAATTTTAAGGGGTGGTGTATGTGTACCGCAAGAGGGCATACATGTCATGTATCTGGCAAGCCAGCATAAGAGTCAATTTGTTTACTCACTTTGTATGTTTACTGGATACCAGGTACTAGTCTAGGCACTGGAGTCAAGGCCTCCCTGTCAGAAATGTAAAATCTGGGCTGAAGACAGGGAAGAAATAAGGAAGATGTGTGATGTCTCAGACAGCCCCCCGTTTTTGGAGCAAGATGAAGCAGTACGGAGGATTAGGAATGCAACAGGAAAAACAAAAAAAAGCTTTGTAAGATGTTTAAGCTTGATACCTTTGTGTAGTTTTTACAACTGAAGGGTTAAGTAAGAAGCATTACAGCTGCAATTGCATTAAAGGCAAGCAACAGAGGGATTTGTTTTCGTTTTCCCTTGATATTGATCAATATATTATGTTCTAAACAAATGTAAACTACATGATAATTTAGATGAGTTTTTCTTCATTGAGAATCAGCCTCTTCAAATGTCACTTTTAATTTTTCAGTGTGATTGGTTAAATGATAGTCTTTATCACAGTATAATGAAATAGGGAAACATAGTGTCTAAGTCCTTCGGGCCTCTAAAAAGGAAAAGGTATCACAGGGAACAGGCCTAACTTATAAAGTTTTTTTATTACTATTGAGTAGCCAAATCAGAAAAGCAATGTTTAATTGCCAGTGTGAAACCTTTTCCTCAAGAAACCCCAAAATATTTCATCCTACATATGCTACAGATTGCTTTTATTCAAATGATCTTTTCCATACCTGATGATAGTAGTTTTGATTGGCTTTGTTATAAAGTTCATATTTAATAACAAGTAAATGATGTTTTAATTGATAGACAAACAGACATGCATTTTTCCCAATTAATTTTCTAATCGTTCGGGTTTTTGGTTGATACTCCACTGTACATAAAGTGTCACTGAGGCCAGAATGGTGGAATTACAAACTATGCCAGTAATATTTCTTCTCTGAAGTAGATAATTATTTGAGCAATAGCTATAACTTAGTAAGGATTCTGCATTTGATCTAAATAAAAGCACCTGCCTAACATTTATCTTGCTGTTAATTCCCCATTTTTTTCTAAGAACATTTTGTTCTTAACACACTTTAACAGATGCTTTTGTCAGTTACTCGATTATATGAGAGAAGTGCTAACAGATATCAGCTCTCCTTGCCTATTGAAATAGTTCCATTTCCTGTCCTTTTTATTTTGCTCATCTACACAATAAGCCAACCTTACTCTTACTTTTCAAAAGGTTTTTCTTCTGTTTGCTTAAGTAAATACCATTGTCAAGCTGAATATGGTTAACTAAAACTCTAACTGTGCTCCTGTGAGGTCATAGCTGTGGCTTGTGTGATATCTCTCTTTTTTTTTTCAGGGTTTGATACAGGTTAATGACATATAAAGAATTTCCAATCATTTCATTTTTGACAAATTTCTTCACAGTTCTTTCTCTGCATATATCTCATACCCATGCATTTCTTATTCTATCTCATCTTTAGTTCATTAATATTTTCCAGTGCCTCTTGTCTTTTCCAGTTTTTATCTAAAAACCAGAGGCAATTTATAAGCAACTCCAGAATTTTTTTCCAAATGTGTTACTTTTTGAGTAAATATTATTAGTTTAGTAATTAATTCAGATAAATAGATAAAAACCACCCACTACATTACATTACTACTTATGTTTTTAGGTGTGATAGGCCTTAAAATGAATTTTTATCACTGGCCTATACCATTGGTGATATCTCTTATTACCACCATGTTTGAAAAGTTCATGATGGAGCTGGAGAGATGGTTCAGTGCCTAAGGGCATGAGTTTGCCTTCCAGCAGCCACTGCAGCGCAACCACCTCTAACTCCAGTGTGATGGATGCCTTCTTCTGGCCTCCACTCATGTGCACAGCCTCCACTCCTACCCCCACACACCTCTACAAGTTAACATAAAGTCATTTTTAAAAGATTTTTATTTCTGGGATATGCTTATTTCTTAACACAGTACTGATTTCATTTCTTTTAATACATTCGGCAGCTTTTTTCTCCAAAAGCATATTGTTTTACAGAATTTATTTTGAAATGAATTAACCATTTACAGTGTAGCTCCAGTGATAGAGTAGCAAATAACGAAAGAGTTCTAGCTTATTAGAAACACTATATAATTTTAGATTCAGCTTTGTCTGCCTCAGCAGTGTTCAGTATGTTGCCTTACTGAAGTGTATGACTAGAGAACTGTGATTGTTGACAGCACACATCATAACTATGTTTAATATAGCATGGCATATTCCATCTTAAAATTTTATTTAGCTGATATAATGTGGAAATTGCTCTAGAAGTAGATGTCTTGTTACATTAAAGCATTTCTACAATAAAAAAGGTTTTTACCAGCATAGGATTTGTTAGTGTTTCTTTTTATAAGTTGAGCTTTGTGTAGACTTAACTCTGTGACAGTCCTTTTTCATCCACCTCCCCCATCCACTTAAGCACATCCCAAACTGCTGACTCCTGAGAACTGGAGGGAACATTTAAAGGAAACTACTTTGTTCTTTGATTGGGAATGAAGCCAAAGTCTGCATTATCTTAGAGATAAAGGAATTTAATGTGAAGAATGGGGAATTTGCATGGTACAAAGTCACCTTTACTTGACTTCTTATCCACTCTGGAGTCTAGAGGGTAAAATTTCGAGTGCTCGGGTGTTCAGGACAGATTTGTTTATGGTCTATAGTCATCGCACTCATTTTTAATTCAAGTGTCAACATTATATACAACTATGTCTTATTCAATAGAGTTTCACAGTTATGAAAATTTAACTTTGACCTTGAGAAGCTTACAATATAATATAAGAAAGGAGAGGAAGACAGGGCATGTGAATCTCAGTCCTCAAATATCAGAGGAATAAGTAACACTATTCTAATAAGGGCTTTGTGGGGGACACAAACGAGGTGCTAAATTAATGATAGGAGAAATTACTTTCATCTGGGTTAGTCTAAAGGGCTTTAACTTGGAGTAGGAAAGCTTAAAGAATCCCTAAATGATATAATTTTATAGGACATTTTAGGAAGAAGAGAAGGAAGAGGATTTGGACAGGGGGGTTATATTTATGTATAGTGGTAGAGAGCACAATGGAAAAAGATGGACTTTATTAGTCACAAGAAGACAGGTGAAATACATTAAGTATCGTACTTAAAGATCAGAAGTGTGTATTCTGTAATTTTGATGATAGTATGACAGTAGAAAGTAGTAATTGAGGATGACATAAAAATGTGTATTATGTTCAGAGAAGTAGGATGGAGAGATCCAGCCTTCATAGAACCAAATAAACGATCATTGTAAGCACAGGGCAGTGAAGAGGAAGAACAGGGATAGAATGAAATAGAAAAAACACACGTATGCTAAGCAGTAGTTGATAGCATGTGAATAGAAAAAAATAGTTGCTCACAATAAGTGCTTCAGCTTTTGAATACAGGTAATCTGGAAACAAAAGAAATACCATAAAGAGAAATAAGACCATTAGAGTAATGTGTTTATTTCAAGAACACAGTCTTAAGTTTGAACTTTGCATATTCTGAATGAACATAAGGATGTGTGGGTGGGTTTGTGTAGTACTGTCTGTTGTATATGCACATATAGGTAGGTGTGTGTGTGTGTGTGTGTGTGTGTGTGTGTGTGTGTATGGGAGTGGTTGTGTAAGCCAGCAGTTGACTTTGTGTGTCTTTTTCTAACAATCTTCACCTTAGTTTCTGAGACACAGTCTCCCATTGACTCTGAAGCTCATCAGGTCAGCTGGCCTGGCCAGCCTGGCTGACCAGCAAGCCCAAGAGATCCTCATGTCTCTAGCTACCTAGTTCTGGGATTACAGATGAGCACAGTTATGCTTAAGTTTTTACATAAATGTCAAGGATCAAAGCCAGGTCTTCATGTCTAGTTAGCAAATACTACATGGCCTGTGCTGTCTCCCAAGCCCTGTTCTAAATTTCTGTTAGGTGTTTCTTTCAGGAAGTGGTCCAGAAAAAGTGTATAGTTAAGGATGAAGCTGCGGGAGTCATCTGAAGCAAGTAGCACAGCACCAGCAAAATAGGTAAAAACCAACGTGGAAGAGAAGGCATGGAAGGAGAGGAGAGAGCCAAATTCTAATCCTGCGAATTACTACATCTCACTGTGGATATAATGCAAACATCAAAGACAGTTGCAGGGTTTTGAAATCCCAACTGCTAAGCAGTGAACACTGCTCTAAAAGACAGAGAAACAAGGACATGAATGTCTACTGATTCGGAGAATAAGATGCCACAGGTGGCCTTTAAGATTCCGTTTCCATACTAGTGATGAAGAATAGTCATGAAACTCATTAAACACACTCTAAGAAAGTTCTAGAGACAAAAAAGAAAGGACATGAATTCATAAATATATTTAAAAATAAAGATAGTTGTCAAGAAGGACACACACTTAAATGTGATAGCAAAAATCTGTTCACATAGAAGAGAGGACAACAATTTCTATATTCATTCCTCAACTGAGGGACATCTGGTTGGCTATCACAAATAAAGCTGCTATGAACATGGCTGAGCAAATGTCCTTGTTGTATACTTGAGTATCTTTTGGATATATGCCTAGGAGTGGTATGGCTGGATCTTGAGGAAGCACTATTCCTAATTGTCTGAGAAAGTGCCAGATTGATTTTCAAAGTGGTTGTACAAGTTTACCTTCCCACCATCAGTGAAAGAGGGTTCCACTTTCTCCACATCCTCTCCAGCATGTGTTGCCACTTGAGTTTTCGATCTTAGCCATTCTGGTTGTGAGGTGAAATCTCAGGGTCATTATGATTTGCATTTCCCTGATGACTAAGGAGGTTGAGCATTTCTTTAAGTGTTTCTCTGCCATTCGATGTTCCTCTATCGAGAATTCTCTGTTTAGCGCTGTACCCCATTTTCCCTGCACAGATGTAGCCCATGGCAGTTCAGTGTCCAAGTGGGTTCCATAGTAATGAGAACAGAAACTGTCTCTGACATGAACTGATTGGCCTGTTCTTTGATCACCTCCCCCTCAGGGGAGTACAGCCTTACCAGGCCAGAAAGGAAGATAATGCAGCCACTCCTGATGAGACCTGATAGACTAGGATCAGAAGGAAGGGGAGGAGGACCTCCCTACCAGTGGACTGGGGAAGGAGTATAGATGGAGAAGAGGGAGGGAGGGTGTGTTTGGGAGGGGAGAAGGGAGAGAGCTACAGGTGGGATACAAAGTGAATAAACTGTAATTAATTAAAAAAAATAAAATGAAAGAAGAGAAGACGAAGAAAACTTTGAAGTCCTAAAGAACTGGTTTCTCTCTGGGAGATGAAAGACAAAGAATGTGACCTGTTGAAACATACTTAGGTGACAAGACTGAATGGGAGAGGACTGACCTTATGTGGCAAGGGAGGAAGTACAGAGTTAATTACTACAATTGTAGTCATTTGGCTATCTGCCAATCCTAAGGAACGAAGGGCCTACTTTAAGATTAAATACTCATGGGTCTCTGAGAACTCTGAGGTTCACAAGAAGTCATATTTCTTAGAGGTCTCAAGTAGTCATACATTCAAATAGCTGCCTGTTGAGGTGTGATTTTAAGCAATGATTCATTTTATGCCTCTAAATGGATTTCTGAAATCGCTTATAGATTATCCTTTTGATTCAGCCTTCTGGCATACGCTACATATTTTATTCAAACTCTACATTTCTCATTGGTATACTACTTCATAATACTTTACAAGTGTATTCATTGTATAACAATTAAAGGGGAAATATATCTCCTAGATGATTGAATTGAAAATTTCATGTCTGAGTTTTACCTTTCCCAGGCACATAAAATTTAAATTGATTCATGGATTTATAAACAAAAGCTTGTGCTGTCCCCCACACTCCTCTCTCTCCCCGTGATTGTATGTCAAAAGTTCAAAATGAAATATATGGGAAACTTTTTTTAAAATGAGTTTATTTTGACAAAGTGCATCTGGTTGAATAGCTTTCCTATTCTGTAATATATTACTTTTAATTTATAATACTGTTATATAGTAAAAATGCTTATAGGAGAATATAGGTGGAGTGGAATTAAGTGCTGATGCTGGAACTCAAGGAGGAAGTCTTTGGAATTATTTGGGATGTTCTGAAAATAAGGAGTATAAAATATCCTGAACATATAGTTGTTTTCTGCTGGAAATTCTATTTCTCAACCATAATTAGAACAAGAGACCATGAAATTAGGTTAAGCTGGAGAGATTCAGATTTGACTATATAAGGGATATTTTTTTGGAAGAAAATTATTGAGATCACCATTATGTTAGGGAAAAGAATGACAGGGTTAATAATC
The DNA here is from genome assembly GCF_030254825.1 of Meriones unguiculatus. Lineage (NCBI taxonomy): Eukaryota > Metazoa > Chordata > Mammalia > Rodentia > Muridae > Meriones > Meriones unguiculatus. The sequence goes on along the minus strand of NC_083350.1, from coordinate 113,463,901 downwards.
ATTTTCTTGAGAAACATTTAAACCACTTTCATGCTCACAAGAGGGGGGTAACTGTCTGGCTGCTTGCAAAACTTTCCAAAAGTTGTAATGTGGAAAAATGTATATCCTGCATCTCTGGACTTTTAGGCATTCTATATAAGAAAATGACTATATATGCGATATATAAATGAAAATCATTTCACATACATAAATGCAAATAATCAAATCAATTGTGTAAGTAAAAACTGTTTCAATATTATTCATAAATTTGTCATTCGCACAACTATTCTATCAGTTTCAGATATATTTTATAGTTAGAATATGAATGATGTAGTAAGTCAAACTGACAAGAAAAATGCAAATTCGCATTAAAGAAACAGTACTATTCAGTTGTCCCGGCTATATTAGTTCCTTTCATTTCTCAAATTTTTATTCTGTCCAGCTCATAAATAGCTTTCATCATATTTGCATGGTTATACATTTTGGGAATCAAATAACTAATTCTCGTCTAACTTCAGCAAGACCATGATCAATGCTCACTTCTTTAAGAACTTTGGTTATGCTCACTTCTTTGAGAACTTTGGTTATGCTCGGGTCAATTTTAATCTTACTCCACCCATATCTCCATGGATACATTTCTCTCTGGAGATCTCTTTTTGAAATTACACGTTGCTGTTGCTTTATTCAGCAAAGTCTAGCTTTTGATGCATTACATTTTAGTTTCTTTCTGTTGTACACTGTTCTGCAAATGTTAGATAAGCCAGAACAAAAATGTACCTCTGAAGTGGCTACAGTTTTTCTCTTGTTTATCTGATTCTCTAAGTCACATAATTAGAAGACACTGGTGGGAAGTTCAATCCGTTTGTTTGCTATTGGTGTGGGCAAGTTGCAGCCCAGTTGACGGCAAGATGGTTTAGGATGATCTCAGCTAACTTTATAGTTCAGGAGGTATTGCTATTTTTCACAATCCATATGCAATCAATTGTAAGCACAATTGGAAAAATGTTTGTGTGTGTGTGTGTGTGTGTGTGTGTGTGTGTTGTTATGTTCACAACAGAAAAGACCCTTCAGTGGAGGTAAAAAAAAATGGGTAGGAGCTTAACTAGCTCTTGGCTATAAAGAAAATCAACTTGCATATTCTAGTCTAAGGAACATCAAACCTTGGGGGATTTCATTTAATTATATTCTCTAAGCATGTTTATTTTTACTGCCATTTCTTTGAGGTGGTACCCTGTGTATGGAAATGCTGCTGTAACTGTGTGAGTCATGGGACCACACACTAAAATTGCATCCAGTCCCTTCTCTTCTGAGAAACTTGATTCTTGGTTTCAAATGTCCTAACCACACTGGCCAATCTTCCCACCTGGGAGTATAAGAGAAAATTATGGCTGCCACCTGCTGAGGGTCCTCATAGTCCCCCAATCCCCCCTGGTTACCGCCACAGCTGCCTCCTCTGATGTCATTATAGGTATTTATACTTCGGATCCTTGATTGAGTTGCATAGACCCTTTTCCTGTAAATGCACACTGAAACAGGAATGAAGAGCTGCTAATAAGTCTTAACTTCCCCTTGTAGTTATATAAAAACAGTTTACTCTGTGTTTCTGAGTCCTCCACCACTGGGCCTTACTTATATGAACCCTAGTCTAGAAAAAAGCTGTACTTTCTCCATAAACCAATAGGTTAGGCAGATTCTAGAAAATTCATAGATTAGTAAATTCATTTCCTTTCAGGCCAATGTCCATGATAAAGAAAAACTGTATACATTCTAAAATATAAAAGAAGACTTTTTTGTTGGCATTTACTAACTGTGGGAAATGATTGTCTCACTGACATTTTCATGCATGTACCTAATGTAGTTTGACCATGGTCACCCTTTACCTCCTACTCCTCCTCTAGTTAATCCCTTTCCTTTTCCCAAGTACACTCCCTTGTACTCTTCATGCCTTTTGTCATTTAATCTAGATTCCACATAACAGAGAAACATGTGATACTGTCTTGATGATCCGGCTTATTTTACTTAACATGACAATCTTTATTTCTAGCCATTTTTCTGCAAACAACATAATCTTGTCTTTCGGTGTGACTGAGAAATATGTCATTGTTTATCTGTGTCATGTTTTCTTTATCCATGAATCCACTGGTGAACATTCAGGCTGACTTTATACTTTAGCAAGCTATTCTGAAAGCGCTATTATAGACATGGTTTCCACACTGCATGCTGACTTTGATGAAAGGAAGTCTTTACTTAAGACTATCGTGATGGGTATCAAGACTATTGTGATACAGAAGAGGGGGGGGTCAGCTCAAATTTAACAAAGACATTCAAGGATTTGCTGCAGCATAGCTCCAGAAGTAATTTCTCCAACATAAGGGGATTTGTCATACTGAATACATCAGGCTGAAGGAATGTGAGAAACGGCACGTGCAGAAGGGGCTTTCTGACACCATCCTGAGTTCATCAGATTTTAAACTGAGAGGAGCCTTCACTTCCAAAGAGGAAGCAATATGGAGATTCTGAACAAGAGACCTTGAGAAGCTTCTCCTACCCCATATTGTCATACTCGGTGCAATTTTCCCTTTCCTGTTTTTTGTTTTTTGTTTTCCATTTTTCACTCTTCATCAAATCTATCCTAAAATCAAAACAAAACAACAACAAAAAACAGTAGTTATGATTAGGCCAAATCAATGTATGTGGATTTTCTTGTTAATCTATCTTTTTATTGCAAGGGTCCCTACCAGTGAGTTAAGATAGTTAAAAAGAAAAGATACCCTTCTCCTCCTACAGCAGCTGTTGGAGTGGAGTGTGAGTTGGTGGGAGATCTCTAGAAAACTCCAGATCAAGAGAATTCCTGCTTCTGAGTTAGTGGAATTTTTGTTGAAAGCAGTTCAGGTGATCAGGTACCTAACATAAGGGTGAGAAATTTAGACAGATACTGAAGGTGATCAGATGCAAGGGCAGCATCTCCACTACATGGAGTTATTAGTGTGATAAGTGTGTGTATTTATCAACCAGAGTAGGAAGGCAGAAGGTAACACTGAAGGATGAGACTTAGTCCAAAGGGAGCTTAGAGGAACCTGGCTAAGGTTTGGTCCAAGACAGCCTTTGTCATCCTGGAAAACTCTTCTCCCACACTGAGCTTTTACAGTCCTTGCTACTTAGACAATGTCAGAATCAAATAGTTGTTTTTTCTTACTTGAATTGGATAAGTACATGGCAGTAACAGTCTTGAAAAGTTCTAGAAGAGAAAGGAGGGCTACTTTTTTTTTAAGGAAGGGTTAAAATTGTGTGGGCTATAAAATCGTTTATCCTTGACCTATAGGCAGCTGCTGTTTCCTTTGATATCAAACCAGCCAATAACTGCTGTGAAGAAAAGCAGCAAGGAGCTGGTGAGATGAGTCAGTTAATGAATTTCCTACACATCAGACACTAAGATCTGAATTCAACTCTCCAGAACACAGTTGGGTATGTGACAGCACCCCAGAGCTTGTGAAGTATGGGGGCACAAATGACAAAACACTGAAGCTCACTAGCCACTCATCTCTAGCTGAACTCCATTGTGAGCTCCATTTCCAAGAAGAGATCCTGACTCAAAACATAAAGATAAAGGTCAGATGAGGAAAGAGGCTCAAACCTGCACACTGACTTCCACATACACACACACGCGCACACACTCACACATTCATACTTAAAAGTGCCTATACCACATATCACAGGCAAACACACACACGAGGAAAGAAAAATATGGTCAGGAACTTGCGTATACTTATGTCACAAGGTGAAAACTGTAGGGAATTCAGTTTCTTTGTTGCCGAATATGTGTGTTTGAGCAGCAACCATTATTCCTATGGGGTTTTCATCTCTAGTTTGCGTGTGTGTCACTTTCTTAAGTGATCTTTACTGAAATAGCTCCTAGGAATTCAGCTTTACCACATGTGTGCATTTCCGTTTTGAAGTATAAATGGCAAGTTAAAAAGAGCAAATGTGGTGCCATTAAAGATCCTGTGACAAGAAAGAATTTGAAATGGTCTCCTAATCACTAAATTGCTTGCATTCGAAAATAACTTGCTGAGTTTAGTAATGCAGAATTTTAGAGAGGATCATTTGAAAAGATGAGTTCAAATGATTTACCAGATGATAGATATGAGACACTCTCAGTAATTCATAACAGTAAAACATTGTTTAAATCACATGGGGAGATGAACAGCGTTGGTTTTGCAATTGTGATGTAACGGACCTTAGCAAGTTCTTGAATACATAGATGTAAAACAAGAATTCTTTTCTTTCTCATAAGTTTAAGTCACTCTGCCCTCATTGCTGAAGTCGCAAAGCATGTAAGAGATAGATGGATTTTCTTTATGAAATCTTTTCTTGTTCTAGCTTGTTTTTCATTTCATTAATTTAACATGAAACCTGATAATAACATTGAAAATGAGTATCTAAAATACTCGCCAGATACCATCTACTTTGAGGAAAATTATTTTATGTATTAGTGCATTTTAACACTACAGATTAAGAAAAAAAAGGGTTGTTTCTCTTTTAAAAAATATTCAATTGTTTGCTAAGTTTAAGTTTTATCTATTATAATTGCCTGTGCTCTTTCCTCTTGTGCCCTTTGCCTGGGCTCTTTATTTTAACCACATCTATCAAACTGTCAACAAATCAAAATTACAGCAGTATATAATCCCAAATAATCACGGACACTTCTTCACTTTGATGAATATATTTATTTATTATTTACAGAAATGAAAAAATCATATGTGAAAGGTATTAATATACACACAATAGAGGACCAAAGAATTTTTAAATGAATTTATATGGCTCAGTCTCCTTAAGCAACAAACCTGAGCTACATGGCTATCTTATTTTATCAACTTTCTTATGAGAAAAGAACTTTATATTTAGAATTTCTAATTTTTCACCTGTATTGAGCTGCCCTTCTCTAGGCTGCTCTCTTGTTTCCTTGCATAGTTTTCTTAAGCTAGCATTGGGAATGATAGAGTCCTTGGGTCTTTAGGATGGAATTGTTTTGCTACCCAAACAGGATGGTGCTGTTTAATCAGTCTTGGAAATCTTTACTAGAAACATATGTGTATGCTTAGTGCTCCCTTCATCGCATAATAGGACATTATCATTTTATTTTCCAGTATGCTAATTGACACCATAGCTCTCAAACATTTCCTATATCTAAGGAGCGCTTATGAAGAACAGATGATGGATTATAACTCTGCACACAGTGACACCATATCATTGCTCTAAACGTGGTATCTTTACATCTGAATTTGTGTAAACCATGAACACTGAATGATGAAAAAGAAGGGCACAGTCACCTAAACAAGAATAAGATCATTGCAAGCTGAGCATAATGACTCAGAGTTAGTATCTCAGTGTTCAGCAAGTCACGGCAGGAAAAGTGTGACTTCAAGGCCAGCTTCCCTTTATAGCCAGACCTGGTTTCAAAACCAGAAAAGAAAAAAAGCTATTTAATCCCAGTATTCTAGATCTATATTTCTGTGTACATTATGAATTGTTACATAGAAAAAAATGGGTGTGCTGGACAACAATCAACAGTATTTTTTTTTTTCATTAATAAGTGTCAACCCATGCATAGTAGCACTAGCCCTTTAATCACAGTACTTGAGAGGCAGAGGCAGGCAGAATCTCTGACTTCTAGGATAGACAGAGATATATAATGAGGCCCTAACTAAAAAAAAAAAAAAAAAAAAAAAAAAAAAAATCAATCAAACATTATCTGTAATGATCAAGTATTAAAATATAAGTTCTCAGTCATGTGACATAGTGTATATCTGGAGGTCAAGAGCAGTCTAAGCTATATAGTGGGGAGTGAATTTCAGGCCAGCACAGGCTGCAAGCAGAATCTTATTCTTTTTTTTTTTTTTTTTTTTTTTTTTTTTGGTATATGGGAGAAGGTGAGGCTGGGGTGGGGAAGATCCTACTGAAAATCTAGACAATCTAGTTTTAGAATCAGTGCTCTAAACTTCTAAATCCTTTATATGGCTGTTCATGAAAAATTCAATGACTATAACAAAACCCCAGGCAGGAAATGTTGATCCCCAAGTTTTGACAATAATTGTGTATTAACCATTTGCGGGGGGATGCCATTGAGCAAACTGATGGATTCTTGAGACTAATTCAGTCACTTTAGCATATGCCTACATCCCCCTTTGTTAGATGTTTTGTGACAAATACTTGAGAATCCAGCAGTATTTACTGTGGTCCCTTTACAGAGGATGTAGTCTGTGGTTGGCTGGCTCCATTGCTATGGGCCTGAGGTAGTAAGGCATATCAGCATAGCTGCTAGACATGGAGAAGGAAAGCTGCATATCTCACTATAGGAAGAAGAGAAAGAGACAACCAAAGACATACACCCTAAACAACTCCCTTCTGATCAGGCCCATTTCCTAGCCCATTTAGCATGAGCCCATCAATTACAGAGTTAACATCTTCGTGATCCATCCATCTTTCAGTATTGGCCATAGCTGAGCACCAAGTTTTCAACATATAATCCTTTCGTAGGATATTTTGAGTTGAAACCTTCACTGTACCCCCACAGCATTGATCCTATTCAGATTAACACTGGAAAATGAAGTGGCACTGATTTTGAAGGCGGAAAGTGGCTATATGTCTCATTCTGAGATAGACCTGTCAGATATAATAAGACAGAGGCCCATGAACTCTTATACGTAGCAAATGTATATCTGCATTGCCAAAAAGCTTAACATTTAATTGTTTTTTATGTTTATTATATCTGGAAACATTGTATGATTTGGCAAATCATACAATACATAAAAAAGCAAAAAAAAAAATCATTTCTTGTATTGCATCTTCAAAGAACAAGGATGTCAAGAAGCCTAGCAGTCAAATTATTTTCAATTGCTTGAAGCATATTGCTTATTTTCCGTTAGAATGACTCGTGCAATCACAGGAAATATGCTTTTCACAAGAATTCTTAGAAAGAAAATTTATTTCCTTTTCTATGCTTAACCCTGAGAAAAATCTGAAGTTGACTGAATGGTTTAATGGAATGTTGGTATAGTGTTTAGAAGGGCAGGTATTTTGTGCAAATGATTTTTAAATTTAATTTTATTTATATGTTTATTTATTAAAATTTATTCAGTTTGTATCCCTGCTACAGCCCCTTCCCTTGTCTCCACCCAGTCCTACCTACCCTTTCTCTTCTCCCCCTATGCCCCTTCCCCAGTCCACTGATAGAGGAGGTCCTTCTCCCCTTCCATCTGACCCTAGCCTATCATGTCTCATCAGGACTAGCTGCATCATCTTCCTCTGTGGCCTGGAAAGGCTGCAGCCCCAGGGAGAGCTGATCAAAGAGTTGACCACTGAGTTCATGTCAGAGATAGCCCCTTTACTCCTTACTAGGGAACCCACTTAGAAACTGAGTGGCCAATGAGCTTCCTTTGATAGGGCATCTAGATCCTCTCCATGCATGGTCCTTAGTTGGAGTATAGGTCTTTGCAGGGCCCCCTGGACCCTTTTTGGCTCTGTTGTTCTCCTTATAGAGTTCCTGTCCTCTCCAGGTCTTTCTATCTCCCTCTTCTTCCATAAGGATTCTGGCACTCTGCCCAAAATTTTGCTATGAGTCTCAGTATCTCCTTTGAAACCCTGGTGGGTAGTCTCTCAGAGGTCCTCTGTGGAAGGCTCCTGTCCTGTTCCTTATCTTCTCCTACTTCTGATGTCTATCCTGTTTGCCCTTCTGAATGAGGATTAAGCCTCTTCCCTATGGTCCTCCTTGTTGTTCAGTTTCTTTAGGGCTATAGATTTTAATATGTTTATCCTATATTATATGGCTAATATCCACTTATAAGTGAGTATATATTATTTGTGTCTTTCTATTTTTTTAAAGGTTTATCTATTTATTATGTATACAATGTGTGTTTGCGTGTATACCTGCACTCCAGAAGAAGGCACCAGATTTCATTTTAGATCGTTTTTGAGCCACCATGTAGTGGCTGGGAATTGAACTCAGGACCTCTGGAAGAGCAACCAGTGCTCTTAACCTCTGAGCCATCTCTCCATCCCCCGTGTCTTTCTATTTTTAATTAGATGTTTCTTTGGAAAAGTTGTTAATGAATTTGGTTTTTCTTTGTTGTTGTTGTTTTAAGGGTGGTTGTAGTAGAATGATTTGACCCTATGATGTCACTTTTCAGCCATATGTTTGCTATAGTAATTCAAAAGATACATTTTAGAATAAGTTCATATATTAAACTTTTTGTGATTTCATATATCAAAATGTTTAACTACACAATAATCCAAACATTGCTTAAATGCAGTTAAAGTGTACATTTACCTTTAAAAACTGGCCTATGAAGGACAAGGTCAACCTACTTAGAAATATGCGAGGGTTATATTGTTGTTGTCGTTACTGGGTTTTGTTTTTTCCTTTTACAGGGCTAAAGATTGAAACCAGAATCTTGTATATTCTGGATAAATGCTCTACCACTAAGCCTTCATTCAACCCCTAGAATATACTAAACTGGTTATAGTTTTTAAATTATTTTAGTGAAGTTTTATTAGTCACTGTATCCTAAAATTTTCACTGAGTCAGAATTGACAGTGCATGCTTTTAGTCTTTTGCACTTTCTCTGCTCTGAGTACTGTTTACTTACTAATTATCCAGTGAAGCTAAAGCAGCTTAGTGTGGTGAAGGTGTTTGTAAAGTAGGAACTAGTGGTAGAGAGCAGGACGATGTCAGACAACATGATTCTTTTCAAACTTGGTCTGAGTTTTCATCACCGTTTCAGGGGAAGTGTACTCCTCAAATGTATGCCGATCACTTAAGATGTGCTAAAAAATGTGACAGACGATAAAAGATTCAGAGCTCTGCCAGACGGGCCTATGTAAGTGATGGCTTCAGAACAAGCCAGGGTCAAGAGTGTAAGCCAAATAAATGCCAAGCTTTATAATACACTCTGTCACTGAAGTTTGACCATCAAAGAGCAATTCATCACTTCAAGTTGTCAAAACCTATTTTGGTTTTCTCTTCCCTGTTCAGTGGGCCTGGCTAGGGATCAAATGCATCAGAGGTATTTTGAACTAAATATTTTGACATAATAGTAATACATAAAGTGATGTGAACCTTGACATCTGTACAGAATAACTTTTAGACACTTTTAGGAACAGTCACAGTTTACCCTGGGTGTGTTCAGTCTCAAAAAGCCAGACTTTATTGTTTCGTGTGCATGAATGGCATCTAGTTTATAAAACGTATAAGATTGTGTTGCATTGCTTATATATGATGCCATCATGAAAGCGCTCCACCTCCAGCATGGCATCTCACACTCAATGTTTTTGTTTTGTTTTTTTTTTTTTCCTGTCTGAATGTACACATGTAGGATTCTCTTTCAAGAGAGTATTACTATAAATAGTGTCAGTCCCACTAGTCGAGAATAAGACCACTACTACAATTTAAAGTCAAATTTAATTTGATTAAACACTGGCCAGGAGATGGACTCTGGCCAGGTCCACCCTTGGGTTCCCAGAAAAATGGCCACAAATCCCATCAGGTCCAATTAGGAGCAAGCATATATCCTGACGTATTTTCTGCCTGTATACCTCCTGCCTAAATCCAATTGGGGCAAGTATGCATCCTGACATATCTCCTGCCCATGTATATCCCACCCACGTGTGATCAGGCATATCTGGTGCAGGTGGGTCAAAGAAACAGAGGACAAACAGAACTCTTAACCTGCAAGGTATAGTTTTCCTATTTTGGTCTCAAAAATACTTGCCTAAATGGTATCCCCTCTCTCCCTATAAGACTGTACCATGAACTCTTCCCCATGGGTTTATGCCATAATCTACACTGGGGTAGGCAGCAGAGCTTAGTACATGAAGCTGGAATCTATGGCTCACGTATTAATTGAGGTTTCATCTCCCCTTAGCTTTGGAGCTTTCCAGGAATTGCTTAGCATACCTCGTCTTTATTTGTCCACCATACAAGTGGAGGTAATACCTGCTTCCTCAGGGAGTCTGTCACAGGAATTACTATATTTACATATTATATATTATATATACATATTATATATAAATATATTAATTCCTGTATGCATATTCATATTATACATGAAAAATACTTAGAACATTGATGATCTTACAGAAAGTACTAAATCATTTACATTATAGGAATTTGTCTATATATTCGTTTTCCTTTATATTTATTTATTTATTTAATCACTTTACAGCCTGATCCCAGGCCCCTTCTTCCTCTTCTCCTAGTTCCACCCTCATGCCCTCTTCCCTATCTCCTCCCTTTTCTTCCTGTCAGAGAAGGGGAGGCCCCCGAGATGTATCAACCCACCCTGCCATCTCAAGTTGTAGCAGAACTAAATATATCCTCTCTGGGATCACTGAGCCCTGACAAAGTATCCCAGCTAGGAGAAAGGGATCCAATGGCAGATAAAAGAGTCAGAAACGGCCCCTACTCCCATTGTTAGGGAACCCACATGTTAACCAGGCTGTACATCTGCTACATATATGTAGGGGGCTGGGTCCAGTCCATGTGTGCTCTTTGGTTGGTGGTTTAGTCTCTGTAAGCCCCCATGGGACCAGGTTAGTTGACTCTGTAGGTCTTCTTGTGCTGTCCTTGATCCCTCTAGCTCCCTTTATTTTTCCCTATACTCATCTACAAGACTCTCCAAGCTCAGCCTATTGATGGACTGTGGATCTCTGTATCTGTTACAATTTTCTGCTGGAGGAAACCTCTCAGAAGACAGTTATGCTAGAGTCCTATCTGCAAGCATAGCAGAGTATCATTAATAGTGACAAGGACTGGCTGTCTCCCATGGGGTGGGTCTCAAGCTGGGCTAGTCATTGGTTTGCCATTCCCACAATCTCTGTTCCCTCTGTATCCTTTTACTTCTTGTTTCTCTGTGTATTCCTAACCGAGAATAACTTAATTAAAGAAGTGAATTTTACCTTCTGAGGTCCGTAGACAATAAGGAGATTGGTGTTTGCTTTCTTAGGCTCAAAGTAACTCCTCCCTCTAGATCAGTGGTTCTCAACTTTCCATGTTGTAAGAGCCATAACATTTTTATTGCTATTTCTTAACTGTAATTTAAGCTACTGTTATGAATCATACTGTAAATATCTGATATCCAGAATATCTAATATGAGACCCCTGTGGAAGAGTCTCAAACTACAGGTTGTGAGACACTGTTCTTGACATTTAAACTCACCCCTGACTCCAGCTGTCATGCTTCCATTCAAAAGTCAGTTGGCTTGACCAAGGCACTGTCTTCAATGCTTGTTCAAACAGCATCTTTTATCAGTCAATCTTTGTATTCTAAGATTCCTTCTACTTTTAAGCTTCCCAACACCATCACCACCTGAACTCATTGTATCTCCTTACATCTTTGTGGGATCCACCTCTTCTCTCTCCATCATGAGCTCGTGGTGTCAGAGACCTGGTTTTCTTTAGTGCATTTCCCAGCACAGACTGGAGATGCTGTAGGTACTCTGTTCGCACTGCTGAGGCAGTCTTAGCAAGACACTCTCCACTGTGTGTGGTTTCCTGTTCCTCCTAGTATAGACATCTTATGGAGGGAAGTGCAGTTGTAACATTTTAAGCATGCTGTGCATATCCTCTTGTCCCGCAATAAAACCTGGCCTCGGAAGTAGAAGCCAACCACAACATGGTATGCTCAGCAACAGCACGGTGATCATTTACAGAGCTGGAAATTAAACCAAAACAGAGCCAAACTGACTGCCAGGAGCACACTGAGAAGATGAGCCTCACAGAGTACTTCAGGGCAAATTCAGGCTTTTTTAAAGGGGATTTCAAAAATGAGTTTGATTCTTAACTCTTGCTGAATATAGAAATTTTCTCTACCTATCTATGATTTGTTTGTCTCGAGTCTTTGGCTTTCCCTGTCTTTCACCGTCAGAAGCTGTCATAGTATATTGAATGCAGAGTCTTTGCTCATTTTAAGTGATATCCACCCCCACCAAGGGTCTCTCTGCATAGCCTTAAAGTGTGATCCTCTTGCCTCAGGCTCTGAAGTGCTTGAAGACCTCACCAGCAAACCTAGGAATTCATCCTCATGAGATTTGGAACTATTCATGTGGTATGGTCTCCTGCTTGATGTTCCCAAATCCAATTTCTGGAGTTCAATCCACAGTAGATCATAACAAACCTAGCAGAATAAACAGAAGTCTTTAGGTGTCATCTGTAGGTCGGTGTATGCATAACAGAATATACTTACATATTATTATAAAGAAATGCACGGTCTGCCAGGAAACATGCTTTAGAAGCATCATGTCACTCTTGAAAATGTAAGTTGTTACAGCAGAGGTTGGTTTTATTATTCTCATAGATGGTTTTAAATTGGGTGGTGTTTTTTGTTTGTTTGTTTGTTTGTTTTTAAACAATTAACCCTAAAAGGACATCTCTGCCTTTCAACAATTTACTGTATACAGGATTTCTTTATTTCTAAAGAACACAAAAACAATCTCGTACAGTGATAATATATATTTTGTATGTTTTACCTATATGAAAATTAGGACAGGAAAATGAACCAACTTTTAAAATATTTATTAGTCAGCTTTATGAGAGAGAAAAAGTGTAGAGATCGTAGCTTCTTTCCCTGTGTTAATGTCAGTGAATGAGCTGTTTTGAAATTTGTAGCCACAGTAAGAAATCAACTCCGGTTAGTCCAACTGCTAGACAAAATTTCAGGGACCAGGGTGTTGTTTGCATCTCCTATGTGGAGCAGGCTGATGGTAAGGTCTTGATTTAGTTTGGTTTTCTTGGAAATCACTGTGACGATGAAGCTGACATCAAATGTGAAAAAAATACTTCTGCCTCTACCTCCAGAGAGCTATGATCGCATTGCCCACTACAATGCCAATTGTGGTGTTAGGGGTTGGAATGGAAACTAGGATCTCTACTGAGCTACAGCCCTATCATTTGTTCTGTTGCATTCTGGTTTTTTTTTCTTTCTTTCTTTCTTTGTTCCTTCCTTTCTTTGTTTCTTTCTTTCTTTCTAACTTTTCTTTTTGAAACAGAGCTTAACCTAACATGCCCTCATATTCTTTATGTACCTAAGAGGTAATCCTCCTGTCTGTACCTCTAAATACTGGAATGCCCCATGCCAAATTTCCTAGGTGCTGAGGATGAAACCTAGGGTTCCATGCATGCTTACTTCTTAATAGTGTCATTTTATCAGCGATCTTTCTTTGAAATGAGCTGTGTTTTAATCCTCTTGCCCATTTTGTATATACTACAAGTTTTTCTGTGAGTTGCTTTGGTGGAAGAACCTTAAAGAAAAATGTAGGCAGGAAATCCCAGAATATAGTGGTATTTTGTTAACTCTGCCTTAGAGAAAACACCTTCATAAAATAGGTTTGTTCTCACTCCTCTCAGTAAGTCCTGTTTACCAAACACTGTCTTTTATCTGCCCTACCTTTTTCTAATAGATTTTTATTTGCCCCGGAGAAACAGCAAAGATATTTTTATTTTGTTTTTAATTTCAGTTGCAGACAGTTTTCATTGCTTTACAGATTATTTCATTTCTGAAGTTTCTCTTTGGGACTTCTGTTTTCTTTTTCTACTATTTTCCTTTTTATTTTTTTAACCAGTCATAAAACCATGTTGGGAATTATGGTCTTGTTCACCTATTTCAAGCGAAATGACTCTTATTTTCTGAAAATAATCCCTACTGTCTATCAAAAATAAAGCTCCATGTAAAATAGGACAGAAATTAGCATTTAAAATCATTTCATTAATTATTTTTAAGTGTGTGTGTGTGTGTGTGTGTATGTGTGATGTATTGTGAGTATGGGTGCAGTTATGGTGAGGGTGTGGAGGTGAGAGGACGAGTGTCAAGAATCAGTCTTGCCTCCTGCCATGTTGGGTCAGGGTCTCACTTCTCATTTCCTCCAGCTAGCTGGCCCACAGAGAGCAGAGTTGATTAGTCTCCAGATAATAAATGTGAACCATTCCATCCACCTGTAGGATCATGATGCATGAGGCAAGCATTTATTTATTGCTGAACCATTTCATAGGACCCCCACACACCCACCCAGATAGCATTTTAAGTAGTTAACCATCTTTTCTGAGCCTAGTTTTGCAAAGACACTATAAGGCGACTCATAGAATTCTTCAGTGATTTCTAGAAACAACATGGGGAATTTACTATCCAATTAAAATTGCCATGAAAATGGGCTTTGACATTGATTAAATAAGCCCATGATGCTACATCCACTCTGGGACTCTTTGTTAAGTTATCTATAATTTCCTAGCTTACAATCAATGCTAATAAACTTTCTACCATAGGCAAAATTGGTAGCAGTAAAGCCCTGCTATTTGCTGCTTATTTTAAAATCCGACTCCTGTTAGTAAACTTGAGAGCAAATTTTGTCTGGGAGGAATTGAAATACTACTTTTAGCTTTATGTGACACCGTGGCTTTCTACTCTACTGCACCTTAAAATCATCAGGGAACACCTGCAATATCCCGAGATCTAAGTTGTAACCAAACACTTGAGGTTAATTTTACATACTCAGAAGCCCAGAATTCATGTTCTGGAAGGACCCTGAGTGATTTTTAATGTATGGTTAAACTTGAGGGCCACTGGTTTTTGCTTGGCTCTGTGTCCACTACCCTTTTCTGATTTAGGTACTTGCTATGTGACTTTGGACTTCTTACTTAAAGTCTTTTGTGTTTTGATTTGCTCATCAGTCAGTTGATCATTAGTAGTATCTGAATCAAAAGATCTTTCTATAAATCCAAAACATTAAAAGATGGATAGTAAAGATTTAATATAGTTTCTGAAAAGACAAATACACAATAAGTGGTAGCTTTCAACATTATTGTCTCACAGGGGTAGTAGAGTAATGTATGGCTGTGGGTCTCTGTCTCTGTTCCCATTTGCTGTGAGTCTCTCTAATGACTGGAAAAGGCATTGGTCTATGAGATTAGCAGAATATCATTTTGAATTGTTTTATTGAGACTATTTTTTTAACCAGTAGTGTTTAGTTTTACCCTAGGTCTCTGGGCTTTCTAATCTCTTGTTTCTTGATTACCCTGGCAGTGTCTGGTATGGATTCCTTCTTACAGTGGGCCTTAGGTCGAATCAGACATTGGTCAAACCCAGACTCGTGGGTGCTACCAGGAGTGCTGTTCCACTATGGCCCTAGCATATTTTGCAAGCAGTACAGATAATATACCAAATGTTTGTGGCTGTATTGGTGTCCACTTTTCTCTTTCAATACCCTACAGAGTACCATTCTGCACCAAAGAGCCTAGAATATAGAGGTGAAGGTGCCATATAGGCACCAGCTCAACTTCTCTGTATACAGTGATCTGTGTCGATGTTATCCTTTGCAGTAGAACCCTACTGTCAGTTTATGGAGAGCAACCCTTGATCTTAGCAATGGACTGGGTTGTTTGGGAAATTCCATGGTACCCATTTAACCAATGATTCAATTGAAAGACACCCAGTGCTGATACTGGAAGCCTTGTTTGGTGACAAGAAATGGCTAGCTGAGACTCCGTATTCCCATGACTAGAAGTTTTCATTAGGATCACATTCATGGATTTCAGGCAGTTTTTCCTGCACTAGGTTTCCACACCACCCGAAAGCCCATCCCCCAAATTCCATCCATCTATGCTGACACTTTTTCCCTCCAGCTCATCCCCCGACTACCTGACCCGTGCCACCATCCCCACCTGCTTTCAGTCTGCCTATAACGTCTATCCTATTGCACCATCCCAGGGAGATCTCTGCATAACCCCCACACTCCTTCTCTTTACCTAACCTCTCTTGGTCTATTGGTTATAGTTTGGCTCTCATTTACTTAATGGCTAAAGCTACTTTATTTATTTATTTTTTTTACTAATAAGGCATACTTTATTATTTGTTTTCATAAAATATGTGCACATTTTATAATTGCTTTAATTATTTTCCATTAAATAATATTACTGAATAATTTCAATTTTTGCTATAGTCTCTAAAAACTGGCTTGTAACACAGAAAATATACTTAAAAGTTGGTACAATAGTTTATTGCAGACATTGATAAGTTAATGCATATTTTATTACCAGGTTCAAAACATTATATGCTAAGTAAACAAATACATCTAGATGTTCATATACCAAGACTACATCGTTCAACTATGCTGATACAGAGAAAATACTTCCTAGTAATTTTAAATTTGAGCACTTCTTTTTTTTTCCTAGGTTTTCTTTTTATTATTATTACTTTTTTATTATTATCAGTTACATTTTATTAACTCTGTATCCCAGCCGTGTCCCGATCCCTCATTCCCTCCCACTCCCTCCCTCCCTCCCTCATCTCCACTGTGCCCCTTTCCAAGTCCACTGATGGGGGGACCTCCTCCCCATTCATCTGATCCTGCTTTATCAGGTATCTTCAGGACTGACTGCAAAGCCCTCCTCTGTGGCCTAACAGGACTGCTCCTCCCTTCGGGGGTGGGGAGACCAAAGAGCCAGTCATTGAGTTCCTGTTAGAAATAGTCCTTGTTCCCCTCACTTTGGGAAACCAGTTGGTTACTGAGCTACCACAGGCTACATCTGAGTGGAGGTTCTAGGTTATATCCATACATGGTCCTTGGTTGAATGTCAGTCTACAGAAAAGACCCTGTGCCCAGATATATTTGGTCCTTGTGGAGCTCCTATCCTTTCCCCATCAGACTAACTCCCCTTCTTTCTTATGATTCCCTGTACTCTGCCAAAGGTTTGGTCATGAGTCTTTGCTTTGAAAACACTGCTAGTTAGAGTCTTTCAGATGCGCTCAGTAGACTCCTGTCATACTTTCAATGCACATCCCATCAGTCTTTCTAAACGAGGATTGATCATCTTACCCCATGTCCGCTCAATTGATTATCTTTTTTAGGTGTATAGATTTCATTATGTTTATCATATCTTATAGGTCTATATAAGTGAGCATATCCCATGTTTGTCTTTCTCCTTCTGGGATATTTCACTCAGAATGATCTTTTCTAGATCCCACCATTTGCCTGCAAATTTCATGATTTCCTCCTTTTTGATTGCTGAGTAGTATTCCATTGTGTAAAAATACTACAATTTCTGTACCCATTCCTCCGTTGATGGACATCTGGGTTGTTTCCAGGTTCTGGCTATTACAAATAAAGCTGCTATAAACGTGGTTGAGCAAGTATCCCTTTTGTGTACTTGAGGGAATTTTGGGTATATACCTAGCAGTGGTATAGCTGGGTCTTGAGGAAGCACTATTCCTAATTGTCTTAGAAAGCACCAGATAGCTTTCCAGAGTGGTTGTACCAGTTTACATTCCCACCAGCAGTGGAGGAGGGTTCCCCTTTCTCCACAACCTCTCCAGCATGTGTTATCGCTTGAGTTTTTCATCTTGGCCATTCTGATGGGTGTAAGGTGATATCTCAGGGTCGTTTTGATTTGCATTTCCCTGATGGCTAATGAGGATGAGCATTTCTTTAAGTGTTTCTCTGCCATTCGATATTCCTCTGTCGAGAATTCTCTGTTTAGCTCTGTTCCCCATTTTTTAATTGGATTACTTGGTTTGCTGCTTTTCCCCTTCTTTAGTTCTTTGTATATACTGGATATTAGTCCTCTGTCAGATAAAGGGTTAATGAAGATTCTTTCCCAATCTGTAGGCAGTCGTTTTGTTTTGATGACAGTATCCTTCGCTTGACAGAAACTTTTCAGTTTCATGAGGTCCCATTTATTAATTGTTGCTCTTAGAGCCTGTGCTGTTGGTGTTCTGTTCAGGAAGTTGTCTCCTGTGCCAATGAGTTCTAGGCTGTTCCCCACTTTTTTTTCCAATTGATTTAGGGTATCTGGTTTTATGTTGAGGTCCTTGATCCACTTTGACTTTAGTTTTGTGCAGGGTGGATCTATTTTCATTTTTCTGCATGTAGACATCCAGTTGGTCCAGCACCATTTGTTGAAGATGCTGTCTTTTTTCCATTGAATGGATTTGGCTTCTTTGTCAAATATCGAGTATTCATAGGTGTGTGGATTTATTTCTGGGTATTCTATGCGGTTCCATTGATCCTCCTTTCTGTTTTTATGCCAATACCATGCAGTTTTTATTACTGTTGCCCTGTAGTACAGCTTGAGATCAGGGATGGAGATACCTCCAGATGATCTGTTGTTGTACAGGATCGTTTTGGAGATTCTGGTTTTTTGTTTCACCATATGAAGCTGAGAATCTTTTTTTCAAGGTCTGTAAAGAATTGAGTTGGTATTTTGATGGGAATTGCATTGAATCTGTAGATTGCTTTTGGCAGTATGGCCATTTTCACAATGTTAACCCTACCAATCCATGAGCACGGGAGATCTTTCCATCTTCTGATATCTTCTTCGATTTCTTTCTTCAGAGACTTGAAGTTTTTCTCAAACAGGTCTTTCACTTGCTTGGTTAGAGTCACAAAAAGGTACTTTATGTTATTAGTGGCTATTGTGAAGGGTGTTGTTTCCCTAATTTCTTTCTCAGCCTTTTTGTCTTTGGTATATAGGAGGGCTTCTGATTTTTTGAGTTGATTTTGTATCCTGCCACTTTGCTGAAGGTGTTTATCAGCTGAAGGAGTTCTCTGGTTGAATTTTTGGGGTCGCTCATGTATACTATCATATCATCTGCAAATAGTGACACTTTGACCTCTTCCTTTCTGATTTGTATCCCCTTGATCTCCTTTAGTTGTCTTATTGCTCTGGCTAGGACTTCAAGTACTATGTTGAAGAGATATGGGGACAATGGACAGCCTTGTCTTGTCCCTGATTTCAGTGCGATTGATTTAAGTTTCTCTCCATTGAGTTTGATGTTAGCTATAGGCTTGCTGTATATTGCCTTTACTATCTTTAGGTATGTGTCTTGTATCCCTGATCTCTCCAAGACTTTAAACATGAATGGGTGTTGGACTTTGTCAAATGCTTTTTCGGCATCTAAGGAGATGATCATGTGGTTTTTCTCCTTCAGTTTGTTTATGTAGTGGATTACATTGATGGACTTCCATATGTTGAACAACCCTTGCATGCCTGGGATGAAGCCTACTTGGCCATGGTGGATGATATCTTTGATATGTTCTTGGATTCGGTTTGCAAGTATTTTATTGAGTATTTTTGCGTCAGTGTTCATAAGAGAGATAGGCCTGAAGTTCTCTTTTTTTGTTGGGTCTTTGTGTGGTTTAGGTATTAAGGTGACTGTGGCTTCATAGAATGAGTTTGGTAGTGTTCCTTCTGTTTCTATTTTGTGGAATAGCTTGAGGAGAATTGGAGTTAGCAATTCTTTGAAGGTCTTGTAGAATTCTGCGCTGAAGCCATCTGGTCCAGGGCTTTTTTTGGAGGGGAGACTGTTAATGACTGCTTCGATTTCCTTGGGAGATATAGGGCTATTCAGTCTTTCTACCTGATCTTGACTTAGTTTTGGTAGATGGAATCTTTCAAGAAAATTATCCATTTCATTTAGATTCTCAAATTTTGTGGCATATAGGCTTTTGTAGTATGACCTAATAATTGTTTGGATTTCCTCAGTGTCTGTGGTTATGTCCCCATTTTCATTTCTGATTTTGCTGATCTGGATAGTTTCTCTCTGCTTTTTAGTTAGTTTGGCTAAGGGTTTGTCTATCTTGTTGATTTTCTCAAAGAACCAGCTTTTTGTTTCATTGATTCTTTGGATAGTTTTATTTGTTTCTAGTTGATTGATTTCAGCCCTTAGTTTGATTATTTCCAGCCGTCTGCTCCTCTTGGGTGTATCTGCTTCTTTTTTTTCTAGGGTTTTCAGTTGGGCCATTAAGTTGTTTGTATGTGATGTTACGAATTTCTTCTTGCAGGCACTTAGTGCTATAAATTTTCCTCTGAGCACTGCTTTCAATGTGTCCCATAAATTTGGGTATGTTGTGCCTTCCTTTTCATTGAATTCTAGGAAGTCTTTAATTTCTTTCTTTATTTCTTCCTTAACGCAGCTGTCATTGAGTAGTAAGTTGTTCAGTTTCCATGTGCGTGTCGGCTTTTTGTTGTTTCTGTTGTTGTTGATGTCTAGCTTTAGTCCATGGTGGTCAGATAGTATACAAGGGATTATTTCAATCCTTTTGTATCTGTTGAGGCTTGCTTTCTGACCCACTATATGGTCTATTTTGGAAAAGGTTCCATGCGGTGCTGAAAAGAAGGTGTACTCTTTTGAGTTTGGGTGAAACGATCTGTAGACATCTATTAGGTCCATTTGATTTAGGGATTCTGTGAGTGCTTTTATTTCCCTATTTGGTGTCTGTCTAGTTGATCTGTCCCTTGGTGAGAGTGGAGTGTTGAAGTCTCCCACTATTAAGGTATTAGGATCAATGTATGATTTAAGCTTTAATAATGTTTCATTTATGAATGTCGGTGCTCTTCTATTTGGGGCATAGATATTCAAGATTGTGATGTCCTCTTGGTGGATTTTTCCTTTGATGAGAATATAGTGGCCCTCCTTATCTTTTTTGATTAACTTGGGTTGAAAGTCTATTTTATTAGATATTAGGATGGCTACTCCAGCTTGTTTTCTGGAACCATTTGCTTGCAAAACAGTTTTCCAGCCCTTTACTCTGAGGTAGTGTTTATCTTTGTTGCATAGGTGTGTTTCTTGGATGCAACAGAATGTTGGATCCTGTTTCCTTAACCATTCTGTTAGCCTGTGTCTTTTTATTGGTGAGTTGAGTCCATTGATATTGATAGATAATAGTGACCAATGCATGTTAGTTCCTTTTGTAATGGAGTCGGTGATCTAACCCTGTTTCATTGCTTGTTTTCTTTTCATTTTTGTTGGGATATTATCTGTATGCCCTGTTTTCTTGGGTGAATTTGTTTTCATTGGATTGGAGTTTTCCTTCTAGTATCTTCTGTAGGGATGGTTTGCTGTGTAGATATTGTGTAAATTTAGTTTTGCCATGGAATATTTTGTTTTCTCCATCTATGTTGATTGAAAGCTTTGCAGGGTATAGTAGTCTGGGTTGACATTTGTGATCTCTTAGAGTCTCCATGATACTTGCCCAGGCCCTTCTGGCTTTCATAGTTTCTGATGAGAAGTCCGGTGTGATTCTGATAGGTCTACCTTCATATGTTACTTGGCCTTTTTCCCTTGCTGCTTTTAATATCTTTTCTTTGTTCTGTAGATTTAGTGTTTTGACTATGATGTGACGTGATGTGTTTCTTTTCTGGTCTAGTCTATTTGGAGTTCTGTAAGCCTCTTGTATATTTATGGACATCTCTTTCTTTAAGTTGGGAAAATTTTCTTCTATGATTTTCTTGAAAATATTTTCTGGACCTTGGAGTCTGGAGTCTTCTTTTTCATGAATTCCTATTATTCTTAGATTTTGTCTTTTCATAGCATCCTTGATTTCTTGGATATTTTGTGATTGGAACTTTTCTGATTTTACTTTTTCTTTGAGAGACGTATCCATTTCTGCAAGTGTGTCTTCAACTCCAGAGATTCTCTCTTCCATCTCTTGTATTCTGTTGGTGATGCTTACTTTTGTGGTTCCTGATCTTTTCTCCAAGTTCTCCAGCTCAAGGGTTTTCTCAGTTTGTGTTTTCTTTATTAATTCTAATTCTGTTTTCATGCCTTGCACCATTTCTTTCATGTGTTTGAATTTGGATTCCTGTCTCTCTACAATGGCCTCTATTTCTTTTTTCATTTTCTTTTTATATGCCACTAATTTTTCCTCTACTTGTGTATCTATTTGTTTGGCTATGTTTGCCTGTGTTTCTTTAAGGATATTGTCTATTTCTTCTTTCTTTGCCTCCAATTGACTGGCCATCTCTTTGAAAGACTTGTTCATTTCCTCCTTATGAGCCTCAAATAATTGGGCAAGCATGGCTTTAAAATCATTTTCCTGTGCTTCTCCTGAATTGTAGTATCTATCGATTTTGGGGTTTGCTGGTGAAGTCATGATGTCCTGATTTATGTTGGAAGTGTTCTTTCGCCTACCCCTGGCCATTGGCTTATCTGAAACCTTCCCTGTTTGTTTTTGGATTCTGCAGATCAGACTGGTGGGGTCTCTCTCTGGTATCTGGAGAGTTCTTCAGGAAGCTGAGCACTCTCAGCGTGTGCTGAGGACTAGCTGTACCTGTGGGAGGAAAGTACGCAGGCGCAAACGGGGCAAATGCAAGCGTGTGTGTGCGCACGCACGTGTGTGTGTGTGTCTGTGTGTGTAAGTGTGCGTGGACGTGTGTCTCGAGGGACAGAGTGATGGCTAATGTTGAACCCTTGAGTGTGTGGGAGGGGCTCTGCACTGTATATGTCGCAGGCGCTAATGATGATCGCAGCGCAATTTGTGGCATTAACTGCCTTAACTCCTCAATTATGCCCACAGGGCAGGAACTTCAATGTCCCTAGTGCCCCTCTGTTTCCCAAAGTGGGTATGTGGGTGGGAGGGGGGTTCGATGCCTGGCTTCTGATTTAGAAGGACCCAGGATCTGGGGAACTGCAGATTCTCAAGGGTGCACTCACTTACAGACAGGTCTCTTGGCAGAGATCATGGTATCCGGGGCTCTCTGCTCTCTGGTTTGGCCCTGCTTCTTTGATGTGCTCCGCCAGTTCTGTGCTGCTGTCACTGCCAGGTTCTGAGGTCTTGCTGCAGCTAGAGATTTCAGGGTGGTCACTTCAGCAGGGATGGGGTAACCAGGCTCTCTGTTCTCTGGTTTGGGCCTGGTTAGTCTTAAACTGGAGGGCTGTGGTGCCCAGCCAGTTCAGTGCTGCTCTGCTGCCACGTCCCGCTGTAACTGGAGACTGGGTTGCTAGTTCCAATGCTTTCTGGGAAGTCCTGGGGTCTTTTCGCTGTGCTCTCCAAGCTTGGGAGGCCCAGCGCCTGGTGTGTCCAGGTTGTATGACATTTCTGCCTGGTTTTGGTGAGTATTTAGCGTATCTCTGTCACTGTGGGATTGGGCGGGCCGTACCGTCAGTGATGGCGATCCTGCGGAGCTAGTGTGGTGTCTAGCAGATTCGCGCCCTGGGAGGATGGTGCAGCCGCTGCGCGAATCTGGAACTCCAGGACTAAAGTTTGTCTGCCACTAAAGTGCTTGGGGCTCCATTTCAGCGGCTGTATACCCCAGGCAGTTAGGTCTTCACTGAGAAAGATGAGTCCGCTGTGCCGCTGTGCCGCTGTGCCGCTGTGCCGAGGAGGAAGGAGGTCTGGGGGAAGGGAATGCCGCAAGATCAAAGGATCGTTTCTCTCCTTCCCTAAACAAGTCCCCGGGTGACCAGAGACCAAAGTTTTCACCTCCTGTGATGTTCCCTGTTGTTCAGAAAGCCTCACCGTGGTTTTCCTGGGTTAGGGGTCCTTCCATTCACCAACTCAGAAGTTCAGGTATCCCACTGCTCAGAAACTGTGTGTGCTAGTCACCATCTTGGCTCTGCCCCCCTAATATCTACTTTAATGGAACACTACCATACTTATATTTCTGTGTCAGGTATACTTAATTGAGGATGATTTTTTACCAACTCCATCCTATCATTCTCTGTCTGGCAGTAGTCTGAGACAGTAGTAGTCTGTAAGATTCCAGATGAAGAATGGAGCAACCCTGGCTGGGATTACAGTTTTATTTCTCTCAGGAAATGGCTGAAGTGCTAAAGGATGAGGTCAGGGTGTAGAAAGAGTTTCCCACTGAGTTTTACAATTTAACCCTTTTAAATGAGATTACTGGTATTATAGACAGTGTAAATTCGGGAGATCCAAAAGCATGTGATGATAGCAAAGTGTTACAGCCCTTTAGCTAAGCTCTTGTATTAATGGCAAGGGTTCACACAAAAGCACATGCCTGGTTGGCTTGAAGCTTAGACACAGGCCTGGAAAGGTCCAGGCCCAGCTGACCAGAGGGCAGATCTTCTGGGATGCAGCTCAACGGGATTCAGGCTGCTGGTTGGTGAAGGATGGGAAGCTCTGGGTGACTGGCCAACTGACCTACATTTCCAAGGCTGAGGGGAGCCCTTTCTTCCACAGAATAAATAAGGAATCTCAGGCAGCCGCAGTGGAAAGCTGATGATATCACACAGCAGGCATCACATTGCCTGCATACCCAACATGTTTATTTGAAATCAGGGATATATAAACCTTGGTCAGTGGGAGGGGTTTCCAGGGTGAATGTATTTGATTTGCTGGGGTCAGGAGGTACCAGGGATGCTTGATTTACATGTAGTGGTTTAGTACCTCAATTCCATGCTTGGTGCTCTATCAAAGAAGGAGAACATAGTACTTATGGGTGGGAGAAAACCTCCAGGTAAAATCAAAGGTCATTTGGAAAGTCAAGACACCAAGGCATCTTATTACCATAGGGTGGGTATCTCTAGGAATCCCAAGTACTAGCTGACCTGATTTTCTTATCAGGAAAGAATTGGCCTGTAGTCTTCAATGGGGGCTTAGAAAATTTGGGATTGCCAAATCAGGTGGAGAGAGAGCCCAGCTGAGAAAAGGGCATCCACCATTTTAGTCTGAGCTCTAGGCTATCTGGGAATCTCAGACTTCACCCTCATCCAGCAGAGTTCTACCCATCCATTTGCCTGCAACTTTCAGGTTGGTTTTGTGTGTTTGTTTGTTGTTGTTTAGAGCTGAGTAATAATCCATTAAGTAAGTGTATTTATCCATTCTTTTGTTGAGAGACATCTAGATTGTTTCCAATTTCTGTTCATCAGCAAGTGTCCTTGGGATAAGATTGAGCATTCTTTGGACATATGTCCAAGAGTAGGATAGCTGAATCTTGGGGTAGATTGATTTCCAACTTTCTAAGGAATTGGTTTCCATAGTAGCTGTACAGGTTTGAACTCCCTAGTAATGGAGGAGTGTTTCCCTTGCTCTACATTCTCAAGAGCATGAGCTGTCACTTGTGTAATTGATCTTAAGACATTTTGACAACTGTAAGAGGGAATCTCAAAGTAGTTTTGATTTCATTGATGGCTAATGGTGTTGAACATTTCTTGAAGTGTTTCTCAGCCGTTTGAATTTCTTCTGTTGAAAATTCTTTATTTAGGTCTTTACCCATTTTTAATTAATTAATTAATTTATTCACTTTATATCCCAACTGTAGCCCCAACCCTACTCTCCTCCCAATCCCAGCTTCCCTCCCTCTTCCTTCTTTTCCCCCTTCCCTACCCCTCAAAAGAGGGAAGCCACCTGGTCCCCAACCACCCCGCCGCACATCAACTTACATCAGGATCCTCTTCTTCTGTGGCCTGGCTAGGCAGCCCCACAGGGGTGAAGGGAAGGAGTGATCAAAAAGCTTGCAACAGAGTCCCTGTCAGAGATAATCCCCACTCCCCTTACTATGGAACCAACATGATTATGAAGTTGCCCATCAGGTACATATGTTTAGGGAACCCAGGCCCAGTCCTTGCATGGTCCTTGGATGCTACTGCAGTCTCCACAAAGGACCAATAGACCCAAATTAGTTGGCTTTGCCCAGTGTTTGGCTGTAAGTCTCAGCATAGGTTTCAATCCATTGGTAGGTGGAGCCTCTCAGAGGACAGCTATGCTAGGCTCCCATCTGTAAGCATAGAAGAGTGTCATTAATAGTGTCAAGGGTTGGTTCTCTCTCTTGGTGTGGGTCTCAGGTTGGTCCAGTCCTTGGTTGGATATTCCCTCAATCTCTGCTCTGTGTTTATCCCGGCACACTCATAGACATATCTTGTTCCCTTCCCTCCACCAGGAGTCCTATCTAATTAGAGGGCGGCATCTTCAGTTTAGCTATCCTGTTTTGTTGTTGTTGTTCGTTTGTTTTGTTTTTCCATATGAAGTTGAAAATTATCCTTTCAAGGTAGGTAAAGAAGTGTGTATGAATTTTGATGGGGGTTGCATTGAATTTGTAGATTGCTTTTGGTAAGATGGCCATTTTTACTCTGTTAATCCTCCTCATCCATGAGCATGGGAGATCTTTCCATCTTCTGATATATTCTTCAGTTTCTCAGTGTCTAAAAGTTTTTAATCTTCTTTCACTTGCTTGGTTAATGTTACCCCAAGATATTTTATATTATTTGAGGCTATTGTGAGAGATGTTTCTCTGATTTTTTTTCTCAGTCCATTTGTCACTTGTATATAAGATGGCTGCTGGTTTTTTGTTTTGTTTTGTTTTTGTTAATCGTGTATCAAGCTACTTTGCTTGTTTATCAGCTGTGGGAATTCCCTGGTGGAATTATTAGTCACTTATATACACTATAATATCATCTGCAAATAATGAGCTTGACTTCTTCCTTTCCAGTTTGTATTCCCTTGATCTCGTTCAGTTGTCTTACTGCTCAAGCTAAAACTTCAAGTACTATATTGAATACAAATGGAGAGAATGGACAGCCTTTATTGTTCCTGATTTTAGTGGGATTTTTTGAGTTTCTATTCCTTTAGTTTGATGTTAGCTAAAGGGTTTCTGTAAATTGTTTGAGTTTTGTTGTTGTAGTTGTTGTTGTGTTTAGATATCTCCCTTGTTTCCCTAAATACATCCAGTACTTTTTTTTCATGAAAATGTGTTTGATTTTGCTAAAAGCCTTTTCTGCATCTAATGAGATGATCATGTTCATGTTTTGTTTTTTATTCAGTTTGTTTATGTGGTGGATGACATTTACGGATTTTTTTCCCTCTGGTAAAATCTATTTGTTGTTGTGTGTGTTGCTTGTAGCTTTGTAGGTCTTTCCTTTAAGTTAGAATTTTTTTCTTCTATGATTTTGTTAAGTATATTTCTGGCCCTTTGAGCTGGGATTCTTCTTCCTCTATTCCTATTCTTAGTCTTGTTCATTTCATGGTATCCCATATTTTCTGGATATTTTATGTTTGAGTAATTTTAGATTTAAAATTTTCTTTGACTGATGTATTCATTTCTTCTATTGTATCTTTAACACCTGAATTTCTCTCTTATCTCTCTTTTATTGTGTTGGTCATGCTTTCCTCTCTGGTTACTGTTCAAATTCATAATTTTTTCCATTTTCAGAATTCTTCTATTTGAGCTTTCTTTATTGATTCTATTTCCATTCTTGGGTTCTAAATAATTTTATTCATTTCTTTCAACTGTTTGTGGTTTTTGTTTTTGTTTTGTTTTTTGGTTTTTTTTGTTGTTGTTGTTGTTTTTTAAATTTTATTTAAGGTATTTATTAAGTTCCTCCTTTTTTGGTTTGTGTTTTTTTGGCTTCCTTTAAGGGATTTATTAATTTTCTGTTTAAGGACCTTTATTATTTTCATACAGTTGGTTTTAAAGGGTTTTTTGTTTGTTTGTTTTCTTATGCTTTCAGCTCTGTTGGAGTATTCAAGGCCTGCTGCAGTAGGATAGCTGGACTCCAGTAGAGACATAATAGGCTATTTTTTTAATTGTGCTTTTATGCTGGCATCTAGCATATGATTTTGGAATGATTATAGATCTAGGTGCTGATTTCTGGATTTGTCTTTGTTGGGTGGGTGTTTTGTTCGTTACTTTCTGTTTCCTCCCCGGATTTTAGGAGATTGTGATGGCTGTGTGTTGCCTGTTTTCCTGTCTTGCTCAGCTGATGCCTTCACAGGGAACTCCTTTCGGTATTGGGAGCTGAGAATACTGGGAGGAGCTGGGTTGGAGAAGAAAGTCTTTGTGATTCCTCAGAGATGAGGTCAGAGAGGAAAGGGAGTCCTGCTACAGATCTGGAGATGAAATTGGGGTACCTGTATCTCAGGAGAGATGTGGGCCAGCCTTCTTGCTGCCCTGGAAGGAGTGGCCCTAGGGTTAGCAGAGGCTGTCTGCTGGAGTTAGGGTCTGGGACAAAGCAGGTTGGGGGAGGATAGTTCGAAGGGGAAGATCTGTGGGATCTACAGGAGATGGGAGGAGGGAGACAGGGAAGGTTACCGAGGGTGCTCTGCTGCAGAGCTGGGGATGAGACTGGGGAGTTGGGTCTGTGAGAACAGAGAGAGAAGAGAGGTCTGCAGGAAGCATTGCTGGTTTTCTGGCAGGTTTTGTGTTCTGTTAGTTAGCAGGTGCTGTCTGCTGCAGTTGGGGGCTGCTTCCTTGTTCTGTTTGGCTCATGCGTTCCTGGTGAATGTCTGCTGGTGTTGGAGGCTGGGATGATAATTGGGGGAAGGAGAGACAAGAGAGAAGATTTTTTTTTGTGCTCCATTGTGGAAGGGATCAGAGAGGAAAGGGATGCCGCAGCAAACTTCCTGATACAGAGCTGGGGATGAGACTGGGTGCAGAGCAGCAGGACAGGTGAGGGTCCACCTTCAGCCTATCTGTTGCTCCTGAAGAAGTGACCCGTGGGTTTACATGAGGTACCTGCTGGGGTTGTAGTCTGGGACACAGCAACAAGTGGTAGGAAGAAGGTTAACAGGAGATCTGTGAGATCCACGGTAGGTGGGAGCACCGTGGAAAGCTGCCTGCCGTGGGTGTCCTGCTGGGATGGGGGTCAAAGAAAGGAGAGAAGGTCTGCAGGCAGCCTACCTGGGGTTCAGCCAGGCGTGACCTATAGACTTCAGGGCGAGCCTGCTGGAGTTGGGGGCTGGAAAAAAGCAAGAATTGGTGGAAAGAAGTTAGAAGGGGAAGATCTGTGGGACTGACAGTAGATGAGAACTGGGGTGGGGCAGCAGGACAGACTGCCACGGGTGTCCTGCTACAGAGCTGGAGATGAGACTAAGGAAATGGAACTGGAGGAAGAGGGGGTTGTTGGGGGGGGGTGTCAGGCAGCCTACCTAGTTTTCTAGCAGTCTTGGTTCTGTGTTAGCAGGGGGAGCTTGCTGGAATTGGAGGCCGGGAAAGAGCAACAAAACTGGCCTACTTTTATACTGTCTTAGGTGGAGTTGGGGGGTGGGGAGTCCTGCTTATACTCTATTCACACCTCACATTTTCAAGATCTAATGCACACATGATAAGACTGAAGTCGTCAGGGCCCCCAATTTGGATCGTGATAGAAATAGTGAGAAATAGCATCTTCTCATCTCCACTATTAGCATTTCTTTTCCTGTCTTCATTTTCACACCACATTATATTAATAATGAAATCAGAAAGGCGATGAACACTCCTAATATTGCAGAAGATTGTTACTGTGGCCCGATGTTTTAAGTGTGACACTAAGATATCTAATATTCAGACACATTAGAAAAGTAAAATTATATCTAGTCCTTCTTTTTAGACGTAGTTTGTATTACAGAGATATTACTTAAATCTGTGTGCTGGCTGAAGGAGAAAAAAAAACCAATTACACTTAGAGAAATCCAATGAAATATAATCATAAAGTACCTTATTTCTAATATCATATCCTGGCACAAGTGTCACATTCATACCCTTTAGAGAGAAAACCCATTTGCTATAATTTAATATTGAAAGCACTGTTTCCACTGCTTTGCATTTGAAGTCCTACAGCTAACCTATTACAAGTCAATTCACAAAGTTAACCTCTTTGGGTGAGAAAATTCTCTAAACTTGAACTTGCTTGTCACAAGTCCCTGACCGTAATCCAAGTGGGCACTGACACAAGCAGCAACCCTGGTTCCTTCAGCTTTTTGGAGTCTCCTGTCTCATGTCTCAGAGTTTTCTCCCTGTCTCCATCCCAGCTGACACTGCCCTTTCCTGATACTTACCATGATCCTGGTGTCACACAAGTTGTCTCTCTCTCCTGAGGTCCATTTCCTGGCTTGCTGCATGATGACACTTGACGAGGATGAGGCAAATCTTGCCCACAGCTCTCACCCAAATTAAGTTCATGCTGTTCTTACACCAAATATATAAATATCTAACTTTTCGTAAATCATCAACTGTATCAGACACAAAGCAGACAGCCCAAGACCTCAACATGCTCTGACTGTGAGGTTCACATATCAGATATCTTGCTTTCATATATCAATGTCACTGACCAACCTCTACTACGTCCATAATATTAGGGAGGCTTCTGAGAAAGTATACATGTTATACATAAGTATCTAGGTGGTTTTCTAGTCACTAAAACATACCGGTACCCAAGCTGAGTTGCCCTAAACCCAGATCCCTCTCTTTAACTCCCCTATGTGCGGATACCACCATCTAACATTTAAATAATCTTTTTTTTTTTAGATAGCGGAGCACAACCATAGGTCATTTTAGAGAAGTGCAAGATAATTAAGGTATTGCCATCATTTTCTCTAGGTTTTTTTTTCCTAGCACTGAACATTTATTTTACTTGTTTTATATATCTTAACTATTTTTACAGCGCTGCAAAAAGCTTCCTATAATATATGTTTTACACATTTTCTTCAAAGATGAAATACTATATGTGTGATTGGTGAGGCAAAGATGAACATTTTTAATTTGAATAGTTGCTATGCTACCAAATTACTTTAAAAATCATTCAGAGCGATCCATAATCTCAACAGAATGATTACTGCATACGAATAATGTTCGTCTTTTGTTATCAATCCAAAGAGCAAAAATGCTTGCTTCCCATTTCAGGTTGCATCTTTGGCTGCTTCTCTGATAACTTGACTGTTTGTGTTTGTATATTTTTCCTTTCCCTTCTGGGAGACTGGTCTTCCCTGTCTTTCACTCTTTCTCAGTATCATATTTTTATTTTCAAGATGCCTTTTTTTCCCATTTCAGCATTTGAGAAACCTATCCTGTTTGAGAAGACTTCATCCAAAGGATTTTGTTTTTAATTTTCAGTTCAAAGTTATAATTCCTATGGAATTTTTAAAATGGTTTTTATATCTAAATCCTTGACAATTGTGTGTGAGAATCTTGCACACTGTTTTCACTGTAAAATTGGTGGTGTTTAGTTACTGAAAGTAAGCAGTACGTCACTTCGCTGCGATGCTATTGATGGCTTCCATGCACATTCAGAGAGAGGCTAACAGCTCCAGGATAACTACGTACATATCCATAGTGGCTGGCACAATATAGACAAATGGGGCTCCGTAAGCTTCCTTTCAAATAAGAGGCTTTTTTTCCTCATGTAGAACCCCTAACTCACCTACTGTCTTCATGGTCTCCAGCTTGCTTTCTACATTGTTTCTGCCTATGTGGAGGCTCTCCTGCTTGCACCTACAGTGCGGTCTAAGCGTTCTTGATAACTGAGTACTTGCTCCGAACACATGTGTCTTTGACATGAACAACTGTAATCATGACTTAATCCTCCCAGATAAAGGTTTCCTTTATGCAAGTTATAAATGTCAATTCATTATAAACACTCAATCTTTCTTGGTGAATTGGTGGTATGAATAAAAACGCCCCCCCCCCTGTAGACTTATAAGGAGTGACATTATTGGAGGTGGTACCTTGTTGAAATAGGTGTGGCTTTGATGGAGGAAGTGTATCACTGGGGGTTAGGGGCGGGGGCCTTGAAGTTTCAGAAGTTCAAGCTAGGGTTGGGAGCTCATTCTCTCTGCTGCCTGTGTATCCAGATGTAGAACTTTCAGCTGCCTCTCTAGCACCATGTCTGCCTGCATACCATCATGCTTCTCATCATGAAAATATTGGACTAAACTTATGAACTGTAAGCGAGCCCATATTAAATGTTTGCTTTTATAAGATTTGCCGGGGCCATGATATCTTTGCCGGGGCCATGATATCTCCTCACAGCAACAATACCCTAAGACAGTGAATGCCGTAGGCCATAGTTGGTTTGGATGAGTGTCCCCCAAAAGTCCACAAGTAAGTTTGGTTTCTAGTCTTTCATACTGGGAAATAGTGCATACCTTGAAGAATAAGGATGCTAATAATAATGGCACATGCCTATAATCTCAGAACTCAGGCCAGTCTTACCTGCATAGTGAGATAGTACTTTAACAGTAAACAAATAAAAAAAACCTTCCCAGAATGGGGTTTTATAGAAGGTCCATAGGTCATGCTGAATAGTAGTACTTTCTCCATCACATGATTCTGCCACGTACTATCCTTTCCAGAAATGCAAACCAATGAATGGAGCCACCAGATCATGAACTTGGATCTCCTAGACTATGAATCAAAACCAATGTCTGTTACCTTCAAAAGTAGTCTGTGTCAGGTGTTTTGCTGCTACAAAGCCAACTAATACAGTAGCCAAACCTAGTTAAAGAAGACACTGAGAAATACTGCATCTAATTGGCAGGCATGTGGCCAGAAGGAAGGAAAAAAAATCATACTGGATTAGAAGATCAACCAACAGTCTCCACCACATTCCTTTGTTTTCATTGCTGTCTATAACATTATTTAGCACAACCAAGTAGAAATAGCATCTATGTCTTGTTAGAACCATTTTGACATGTCCTTACCAGTCATTCCCGCATCAAATAGCATCTAATTATACTAATTGAAGGTGATTAAATATGACATTGAAAGTTTCTTGTCTTGAGAAATAACCATGTAGCAAAATTAAATTTAAAACAAGGGCTGGAGGCAAGCCTGGGCTTCATAGCAACTTCAAGCTCATCTCACATGAGCTACATGTGAGATGCTGTTCCAAAAGCCAAGAGCTGGAGATGTAGCTCAGTGGTAGATTGCTGGGCTAAGAAGTATAATACCTGGATTGTATTCCTGAAGAAAAAAATCCTCAAACATTCTCCTCTTTATGGCTAGTCAAACAGCCATTTAAAACCCACATATTCAGTACTCAAGTATAGCTATACTTAAGGGTTCTCACCAAAACTTTTCCCTAAAAGAGCCCATGTCCTCCCCTGGAAGATGTATAAGGAACTCCACTTCCCATTCAGTGTTCTTGGTCTGTTCAGGGTTGTATTTATTCCAGGCTTGCTCCCTGGGGCTGTATTCTGCCTGAAGTGCATGTAGAACGATTCAATACAGTAACAAACAATGAAGTGCTGAAGAAAAAAAATATTTCCCAGCATAAGATACACTGCTAAATTTCTTGTCTTTACTAAATTAATAACATAAAGTGGTTAAAAATTGTAGTTTTACATTTTCTGCCTTTCTTTATGAACTTGACCAAAGGGAGGGTGTAAGGCAGGGGTGGTTTGGTGGAAAGAGCAAAGAAAAATGAGAGGAAAGTATAACACAACCCTCAAGATGTTTCTAGAATTTTTCAATTCTTTTGTGCCCTGAAGCTGCCAGGTTCAGTGAATGAAACAGTGTTTCCAATGAATTCCCAAATGTATCAGACAACAGGGAAGAAAAGATATAAAAATAGTTTTATAACTCTTACTCCAAACTTTTTCTGTATTAGATAAGTTGTCAGTTTACTGTTCTGTTTATTTCTGGGAGAGTCTAGAAGGGAGCAAAGGATCATGATAGAAGAGTTTATGTCAAGCCCATTCCTGGTGACTTTCTATAACAAAAACTCTCATTTTATTCCTTTCACCTGAAAGGAAAGAAGAGAGCGTTGAAAAACTCCCTGAAACTAAGTCTTAGAGAAAAAAAGATTTATGTCTTCTCAGATTTTAAAGACAGGTGGAATGTTTTTCTTCTCTCTAACCAATAAATACTTTCTATGTACCAGTTATGTGCCATATACTCTTCTAGAACCTAGCACTTAGAGACTGAATGAAGCAGGCTTACTTGCCTTTATGGACTTATGAGCCTAGTGATGGAGAAAGAAAGAAAATCAATAATCCCAAGGGTATGGATTATGATGAATGCTAAAAGTATGTTCATGTTGCTGTGAGAATATGTTGTGTAAGACAAGACTTCTCTGAACCTGTGATAAATTTTCTCCTGCCCAAAGGGTAAATGTGAGTACATTCGGTAGTTTGGGGTGGAAGAGTACACTTTAATGCCTTTGTCCTGAGACTGCAGGATATGAGCAGGTTCAAGACTTCTAAGGATGTGGCATCTGTGTAGAAGTGTCACTTGTTGGGTATTTAGTACAAATTGATGCCACGCCATAGGATCTGTAGCTCCTTCCTTTATAAAGATTGCAGTTAGGAAGAAGAAACCCTTTACTGCCCATGCCAGTTTAACGCAGGCTGGGTGGTTCCATGAATACTAGTCCCCATGTGCCCAGCGAACACGGGGTACAATCAGGTCTGCTTTAGTGTGAGGAGTTTAAAAATCTAGAGAAATAGCCCTTTAGGTAGAGGATGATACTACCTTCATTCTTGAAGGAAGAAAAGTATTTAGCAAAGAAATTTTAGAGCTGAGAGTGTTTTCATACTGGAAAGTGTGGACAATAGTATGGCATGTTCCAGGAGTAATATAGGCTTCCCGGTTCAAGGGCATAGAGCTGGGAGGTTCAGAGAGGCAGGATCATGGGGGTAAACAACAGTGTGTTAAAGGCATTGCCTGCTATAGTCAAGGGACACATGCAAGATCATGAAGGGAATAAGGCACGTTAAAGAAGTTTCTCCCAATATCACTGTGGAGATAATTTTTTTCTGGAAGTAGAAATGAGAGCAGAGAATCCAATACTGTTCCAGCAATCCAGGTTTGAAATCAAGAGGATCTCTTCTAGGGCAGAACTGAGTAGGGGAGAAGAGGTATATAAGGTATGCTTAGAAGATGAAATCCGTATGTATTGTTATTCCTTAACAGGGAAAATAAAATAAGGAAAAGAGAAGTTTTAGCTTAAAGTGGATTCTGCTACTAGTTCAGGGACAAACTTGTCTCGTGAGAGAGATCAAGTATTGAAACTGACTGTTTGATATCCTGCAAGCCTGTTGCGAAGCTGAATATGAGCCTAAAGTTTAGGACTGATGTGAGAATGGGAGAACAGGTTTTAAAGCCATAGGATAGAACTCAGAAGGGACAGATCACATCATCAAAACCTAGAGGTACACAGTGACACAGCACTTGCTTCTATAAGACTCTGGGTTTGATTCTGATCGCCAGCACTGAAAATATAAAAAGAAAGCTAAAACAATACAAGAAGACCTAGCATCTATTCAAGAATCTAAAGTATAAAATTGGGTAGTGAGCTATTTAGAATGATAAGATATACAACATAAAGTGTCGTAGAATGAATAGTTAGAAATCTACCTTCACTTATCACTGTTGACCTTGTAGAATACCAAACACAAAAAATGGGAATCTAAAAGGAGCCAGAAAGGATAAAATGTATCTGTAAACTGTGCCAATTTAACCCATCAATAGTAAACAGTAACAGCAGTGAAACTCATCATACTATGGAATGAACACTTAAAGGTAATAACAAAACTTGTGGAATACTCTTGGCACTTAAAGTTATATTTCAACATGATAGTGAAATAAAGGCTTAGATAATAAAAAGAGAAAAGTCTTGCCACTAGTAGCCCTTTAATGAAGAGATCTTTAAAATACATACCTTGAATATATCTTGAATGATAAAAATCATTCTAGAAGGATAATCTAAGTTGGTGAGTAAAACAAACAGTAAGCAAACAGGTGAACTTTGGGCAGTACATTGACCAGGGTGGTGTGTTTATGTCACGAGCAAAAGGCCTAGGGATATTAACAGAAATGCAATCTTCAGTGTTCCTCACAACTACAACCACTTTGATCTCATTCAATAATATGGCCCAAGGGAACATTTCCTCTGAATTTACAGGCCTGCTGTTGGGGTTCTACTTGACAAGGAAGGCCCATGGATATGTAATTCTAGAGAATAATTGTAAAATCAAATGTTTATGGTTTAAAAATGTAATATACTCATTACATACTTATATGTATAAGAAAATGTGTTTAAAAAAGGTTTTCCTATGAACCCCAAAGTATTTCCAAGTATTTTCTGTTTGTGTCTTAATGAGTCTCATCTTATTTCTTTCTTTTCTCCAGTTAGTAACTGCTGTCTGAATCATTACCATAAATATTGTAGCTACTGTTTAATGAATGTAATATTGCTAAACCCCAAGTTCAATGTATACTTGTTTTAGTTGATTTTTGAATTTCTTTTTTTATTATTTATTAAGTGCTATTGGATGGCCACAAAATAAAAAATGCAATCAATGTTGTCTTAAGCCAGCTGTTATATTACAAAGAAAATTGACAGTATAAAACACATATCACAAGACCACTAGAACTATACAATAATAACAAAATGGAAAGGATGTATTTTCTGCAGCATCAACTCACAGCAGCTACAGTTGCCTGCATGCAACCTGAATAAGGTCATATCAGCCAGCATTCTAACATGGGGAAGAACTGAGATGCAATGAAGAGTTAATGGAACCAGGCAGAGGAAATAGCAGTTTTCTTTAAGGGTGTGACTTCTGGTAGGTTGGCCATGCACCAGTCGGTGTCCTCACATCTAGGAGTATTTGGAAAGCATAAATTGAATTCAGTAAATTATAAGACAAAACAAACAAACAAAAAAGAGGACATGAAGTTGGGAGAGGTAGGGACATAGGGATATATTTGAGAGAAGTTAGGGAAGAAATATGGCAGAATATGATCAAACCACATTGTTATAGATTCTCACAAAATGAATATATATATATATGAATATATTCATGTCAATATATACATATATATGTATGTACATATATATGTGCATGTATATATATTTATATACACACACACACACACACATATATATATATATATACACATACACACACAAACACACTTTAGCTATCACAGTATCCTTCTAGGTGAAGATTCCCAAGGCATAAGTATCAGCTCTTTGGTGCTTAATATTGGGTATCAACAGTGGCCTTTACCTTTAAGATATTAACTTTACCAAAATAAGTGAAGCCCATTTGTTAGTGAAATTGATATATGTTTTCTTCCTTTATACCACCAGGACAGGTCTTCCTAGTGTTCTTCATTTTTCCTGCAGAAGTCACCTCAAAAGCCCTAATGCTCTCAGGTCATGCCTCATTTCATATTACCTAAGTTGCTCTACCTCTCTTTGGCTTGTATCTTTTATCACTGCTCAAATCTGGATTACTTTCCAAGCTTTGGTCTTCCAAGTGATGTGTCTTTCTAGTTGCTGCTCCCATTTTAACTATCATTTTCACTTTAGGTACTACCTGACCCAGTACACCTATCCTGGACCAAAAGTCCATGGAAATTAATAGTATTTCATTTTGCTTCATAATAATACTCCTCCCTTCTCTTCATACTTACCTTATGTTTCAAGCTCATTCATTTATAATGCTTTACATGTCCTAGAATTTTCTAGTATTTCCTCAGAGTTTCTAAAATAACTATTTACACTTTATTCTCATGCCTAGAATTTCCAGAGTCTCTCCTAATTCTATCAGGATCATACTAGAAGCTATTACTTTATTTTCTCTATTAGTAGAAATTTAGAAGTCATCAGAGAACTTCCATAAACTTCAGTTACCATATATAACATTCATCATCATCTGTATCCTTAATGCTACATTTTTCCTGTTGTTACAGTGAAAGTGCCCATACTTTTAAATCAAATTCATTTGTTGGTGCCTCTGTTCTGGATGGTCATGGACAACACTCCCAAAGCTACTGCTTTCTGCCCTCTCTTCATCCCTCTCTTTCTCCTATTGTAACAATTTTTCCATCACTATGAAGGCATACTCTTCTTAACAACTTGTAAAAATAATGAGAAAAGCTTGTAACCTCATTTCTTTAGCTAATGACCACATCATTTCTCACCTTCACTTTAAAACAAAACTTTACATTTTCTTTTTTTTTTTTTTTGAAGATTTTTTTTATTATTAATTACACTTTATTCATTCTGCATCCCCCCATAAGCGCCTCCCTCCTCCCCTCCCGATCCTACCCTTCCTCCCCTTCCTGCATGCATGCCACTCCCCAAGTCCACTGATAGGGGAGGTCTTCCTCTCCTTCTTTCTGATCTTAGACTATCAGTTTTCATCAGAAGTGGCTGCATGCATTGTCATCTTCTGTGGCCTGGTAAGGCTGCTCCCCCTCAGGGAGCGGTGATCAAAGAGCAGGCCAATCAGATTATGTCAGAGGCAGTCCCTATTCCCATTACTATGCAACCCACTTGGACACTGAACTGCCCTGGGCTACATCTGTGCAGGGGTTCTAGGTTATCTCCATGCATGGTACTTGGTTGGAGTATAAGTCTCTGGGAAGTTCCCTGTGTTCAAATTTTTTGTTCTGTTGCTCTCCTTGTGGAGACCCTGTCCTCTCCAGCTCTTACTATTTCCCACTTCTTACCTAAAATTCCATTCACTCTGCCCGACAGTTGGCCATCAGGCTCAGCATCTGCTTTGATAGTCTGCTCCCATCATACATTTTCCCAATAAATCATGTGCTTGTTCTCAATTTTAAACCTTTCACAGATCATTTCTACTTTCTCCTAGAAACCCATTCTTCCCATATTTTCGGTATCTTCAAGCTCAGGTCTTGCTCTTCACCCCACTGCTGGTTTCTCCCATTTATGATGTAGTGTTCATGTGTCCTTATGGACTTTTATTTTGAGGATTTGAAGGCGAGGTGTCAAAAATGAATCAGAAAAGATTTACAGAATAATTGATGGCCTTTTCTCTCATTCTTCCTTTAAACACATACCTTGATTCACTTTGTAATCTTAGTCTGTATCATAATATCTATGATGCTCACACCTATTTTCTGTGTATTAGGTAGAGAATATAAGGTCTATCAGACCTGATACTTTGACCATTTTTTGTATTGTTTGGGTTCCATCTTGTAGAAACTGCTTAGTAATTAGATAGGCCGTTCTGATCTGGAACTCACAGAGATCCACTTAGTTCTGCCTCTTGGAGATGAAAAGCATGCAGTATCATACCCAACAACAACAAAAAAAGCTCATAATTTTAAAGCTCATAATCTGAAATGCAGGACACAGCTGATTTTAAATATTAACAGTCTAAATTTTTTTCAGTACCTTTTGTTTTAAATTTTTCATCAGTATAAAATTTCTTTTTTTTTTTCTGTTCTAGTTAATTTAAGTGTAGGGTCTAATGATTAACCTGATATCACAATCAATAAAGACACAGATACCTGATAGATTTTAGAATAGCCTATATCACCTGGGCATGTTGGCTATTACCTCCTAAGATATGTTTATATACTCAAGCCCCCATCCCATGCCATCTTCCTATTAATTTCTATATTGTCTACTTCTTATCCATAATTATATAAATACTTGCTTAGTCTCTCGTCTGGCCTGTTTTTTTTTTCCATTGCTGTCCGCCATGTACTCCTCTCCACACTAATCCATCATGGCCTCTTCCTTACTGCTCAGGTATCTCTCTGATTCCCATGATCCTCCTGTCCTCAAAGCCATTGAACCTTAATCATGTCTATCCCATTCGTCCTGCCCAGGTGTGTCTGTTTTTTATTAGTCAAACAGGGATAATTTCTTAGGCAAGATTTATACAAGGACAGATGTACATGAGAATGTGCTCCTCTGGGCAGCAACCAGATCTTGGGGGCTAGTAATTAGCATCAGCATCCATAGCACCAGACCATTCTCAATGTCCTTTTTAATTCTTTTTTATGCAGTAAGAGATACCCAAAATGCTTTGCTTCTCTGTTTCTTGAGATGTTTATGCTACTTGTTTCCCTGTGAACAAATTTCAGAGTTAAGCTGACCTAGAACCACCTGTACCCCAAATCTCTGGTGGTACCATTTATATAATAGAACAGGCTCGCTTGGCATTAATTTTCTAAGAATGTTACTTTTATAATTATCATTTAATTCTTTTCTCAGATGAACCAAGAAGTTAGCAAAGTTCTTAAACTTATATCTTTGACTAAATTAAATAAAAGTATCAAATTACAGGCATTGGAGCATAGCTTAATTTCTGTGAGTCATTTCAAGACACGGAAATTGGATTTAATTATTATACACAATGGACATTAAACATTTATGACATAAATGGCCTACAGTTTAATTAAACAGTTAGTAGAGTATTCATAAGGTACTTTGTTTCAAGAATAACTAATATGTAGTAGGAAGAAAGAATCATGCTTCTGCTTCCTCACATGAGAGAACTGAAAATATGTGCCTCCTCATAATTCTAGAGAAGTGCATTTTGTTTTGCTTGTTGAGGCATGAGTCACAGATATCGATTAGAAGTCGCCAAGTGTTAGTACAGTCAAATGTGAGATCTTAGGTTGTTATTCTGTGCATACAAAATTATTTCTTTCAGAGGGTGAAAATGTATTGCATGCAGTGTATTTGATACATAGTTTTATAATCATTAAGGTTCCCTAACTTGATATAGAATCTGAAGGAAGTCAGAGTTGCCATAGACAAATTACTAATTGAGTCTGAAATGATTTACTTGGCTCTGCCTTCCTTTGCAAGTTTCATTTTGGTTGTTATTTGAGAGGACTGGCTTGAATGTATCCAGTTAATATATTTGATGCTAGCAGTGTTATGACTTCAGGCATGTGTGATTGCCCGTGAATAGCTAGTTCCATGTTTACTTGTTTCTTTTTTATGTTAACAGACTACATCAAGAAAGGGAGGTCCAAAGGAAAGAGGGGTGAGATTTTAAAAATAAGGAAGCGATGAGACATTGGTAGCTTGAATATGTAGAAGCATTACAGAATCTGTATCATATAAGAATATGAAAGAAAAATATGTCATCAAGTCAGTTATTAAAATCTTATAGATGTAAAAGCAATGCTGGCTGTTCATGCTTTATTTAGGATATGATTGATAGTGTTTTGTTAGAAGTATTCTAGATAATACCCTTGCAGAATATGCACAGAATAACTCTGGGGTGGTGCCTGAGGCTGTACTGTGCATGGGAGTAATTCTGCCACTCAGCACCCCTTGGTTTGCCATGAGTGTAGAGCCACAAGCTACATGTACTTATTTTACATTTGTAACAGGTGTGATACTTTGGCAAGCATGATGGCTCCAAATGTGGCATGGCTTCACCTTGATTGGTATGTCCTGCAGGGACGTTTTTTGAAATGATGTGTGAAGACCTTGCATCATCATTTTTCCAGCATATATCAACAAAGCCTCGCTCTTATAAAAGTACAGATAGAGTACTGTGCATCAGTCAGTGCTGATATTTTACTTTTAACCCTGGGAGGATTTATAGTTTTTGGAGGAATTGGAATTGCTTTACTTCTGTTTGTTTGTTTGTTTGTTTGATCTGGTCATAGTTACTTAGAGTATGAGAAATACTTTCCATTTGTTTTGTGCATGAAGGCAATAGATAGCTTGTTCAGGAAAGTGTGTGTGTGTGTGTGTGTGTGTGTTTATTTTTTCCATGAGTAGACACTTGCTTTCTTCCCATATCATGTTGAAACATGATTGTTCTCACCCCTAATTCATCCTGAGTGTTTATATCATGTCTGCTCTGTCTGCTCTGAAACAAAAAAAAAACAAAAGGGATGTTGCCTGCCTATTGTGAACTGAATTTTTTGTCTACAGAACACATATGCTGAAACCCTAATCCTGATGTGATTGGGGATGGAGCCTCTGAGAAAATTTGATTGATTAGGCCTTGAGAGTAGGGCCCTTATGGTGGGAGGAAATCCCTTCTAAAACAGAGGAGACATGAGCAATCTCCTCACAGCTCTTCTGTGTGAACGCATAAAAGAAGGCCATGGAATCACATATCCTGGAGGGAGACCCTCAAAGATAATCTGTTGTCAGACTTCTGGAGTCTGATTATAGTGAGAAATACACTGAGCCACTGAATCAGTGGTATTCCATGACAGTGGTTTAGTGACGCTCCAGAATGTATAAGCCTAACCATTTTAATCTACTGCTTTCAAGTCACTGACATACTCATTTCCATACTCCTAAGCAGTGAATATTTACAGTAAGTCTTATTCAGGAACAAATCTGTCATTTCTGCAATACATAAACTATCGTCTCTCAGCTAACTCCCATAATGTCAGGGTGTTGAAAGCATGAAAGTGAATTGGAGAATACGTCTACATAGGCTCAGATATTTTCCTGTATTTGATTGCTTTGGCATTTGCTGAATACTGTTCCAGCATACCTTTGATTATGTCAATATAATGTGTTTAAACCATATAGTAAACATATATTCCCATAAACATACACATCTGATTGTCTTATATATATAAAGATCAATTTTCATAGGAAAAAAGCTAAGAAATTGAGATTCTACTCCTGTCATTCATGATAATTGAGTTCCTAAATACCTTAGGTGTGAATATTAATTTAACAGATTCCTGAAAATATTATATAATAACAGTCCAGTGACTTAGTCCAGCTTCTCATAATGAATAGTCACATTTTATCACATATTTTCAAATTCATGCTTCATATATAGACACATTTGGACAACCAGAACAGCTGAAAGTAATTCTCTGTAGTATGACTATCATTGAGAATGTATGCACATGTTCTTTCTTCCTCTTCATGCTAAAACTGTTAAACTTAATATAGAGTCGATTATATTGTAAATCAATAAACAAAATAAATGGTTCAAAGATTTCATAGAATCTTGTGGCACCTATCTGGGTCAATGAGGGCAGACAGAGCTTGGTTTCATAGCTGTTTTTGATACACAGGTGATGCTTGTCTGCTGTCACTATTTTCTAAATTCCCTAAGTTTGTTCTTATTTCTGTCCCTATTCCTGTCTGCATGCAATTTTCAGCGATGGAGATTAAGAGTTTTATAGTTTTGCTTCATATGATGAGCATTATTCGTGCTGTAAATCAAAATAAACTGTGTGGTGGTTGCATTTTACTACTGCCGCTTAGGTAGGCTAGGACCCAGGCTTTTATTTGTG
The DNA here is from genome assembly GCF_030254825.1 of Meriones unguiculatus. Lineage (NCBI taxonomy): Eukaryota > Metazoa > Chordata > Mammalia > Rodentia > Muridae > Meriones > Meriones unguiculatus. Next base: position 113,421,441 of record NC_083350.1, on the reverse strand, counting down.
ATCTGTGAAAGTCATCCCTATGAAGCTAAGGGCATTAAGAAATACAGCCTTGAAGTAGCATCTCTTTCAGTGAAAAGTGATTTCTGAGGTCAGGTTCTTAATTTAGGGGATGCACTTTAACGTGTGTTAGAGATAACCACCACCTTGGAGAGGATTCCATTACAATGACTGTTTGCACTCTCTCCATGCCACAGCTGCTGACATTTTGACTGCCATCAGAATGAATAGCACCCCACGTCGTGGCAATCACACTGGTCATAGAAGTTAAATGAACATTCCTGTTATGCCCTGTGGGGTGGGGCAGATGTAGGAAGCACGGATGGAACACACAGGATAAAAGGTGTCACTGACAGATTAAAACTACGTCCTTAATACACTATTTTGTCTGCCTTGTTACCCATATGTGTTTTGATTTATTCAAAATCTGTTTCATAAACTCAATGACCACGTTGAAACTGAGAATAAAAATGAATCACTTTATATAAACTGTCAGGGTCTGCCTTATCATCACTAGATACCATTCCCGTCTATGATTTGATAAATCTTTCTTTCCTTTTTTCTTTTTCTTTCTTTCTTTCTTTCTTTCTTTCTTTCTTTCTTTCTTTCTTTCTTTCTTTCTTTCTTTCTATTTTTTATAGTGATGCTTTATTCAAAATTTGACTTCAGAAAACTATTCTGTCTTAATGGAGAGCACTGTGTTGCTTACTGATTTTCATTTCATCATGCTGTTTTGTGAAGAAGCTTCTGTGCATTGCATTAATATATTGCATTGTTAAGTATGGATTTTCCCCTGAACTTTAGTCACAAAAGAGTTAACATCATAGCCATCACTGTTGTCGGATAATCTTCAAACTAATTAAAATTCAGACTCCTATTTATCAAGATTACTGTCCACCTTCAGCTCTGCTGTCAGCAGTCTGCCAAAAATGCTTTTAAAACTTAAAAAAAAAAAAGGATTTTGATGCCACCCATTAATTGCAAAAATTTATGTAACTCTCATTTTGGATGTATAAAGTTTTGTAGCAGCCAGATAGTGCATCTTGTCTCATAGCCTTGTACCCAGAAGTAAAAGCTTTCACCCCACTCCCCTCACAGCTCTTACTAAGTTCTATTTAGATACATCTTTATCTTCCAGGGGTTGTATTTGTCATCACGAGCAGAGCTGAAAACTGAGGACAGTGAGTTCTCCCAGTGTTGTCCCTGTTAGCACTTACCTTAATGCATAGAGGGCAGTTTTCTCTACCACCTAAGTTTGAGGAACAGCATTGAGATAAAACATATAATACCTTCTACTTGCTTATGATAAATACCAGAGTATGCAAAAAATGAGCTAATTCCACATCTATATTAAAATAAAGCTTCTTGCCCATTGCTTTTCTAGTCTCTAACAGAGAGCTTGACGTAAATGTGTTCAATCAGTGCATGTCAAGTTACGCTGATAGTGGTGTAGAATGGACCTTACTTGTTCAGTTTCTTCCACTCAACCATACAGACTTTCAGCAGGCATTCACTGAGTATTTCATTCTTTTGCCAGTGTCTATCTACGTCTAGCAGTGCAATGACAATTGAAATAAACTCAATGAGTTTTTCACCCTTCAGTGATGAAGACAGACGTGTATAACAAGCAGCTATAATTCATTGTGGTACATGTTGCAGTTAATATATGCAGGCAGTACCACGGGAACATTGAAAGTAAGCAGTGAATAGAGATTGCTGTCCTCTCTGGCGCGGTTTTGTTTAAATTAATGAGCAGTTTGTCCTAAAGAAAGGAGGAAGGCCATTGTTAGGAGAGTCCTCTATGAGGGGAACAGATGCTCTAAAGGGCACAGGACAGAAACAGAAGTCTGAAGCCCAGACAGAAAGCACAGGGAGGATTCGTTTTCAAATGCCAGATTTTAAAATACTGCTTAGCAGTAAGGCTGAAGTTTCTGGATTCTTTCTTATAGGCATAACTTAGAATCTCTAAAACACCTCCTTCTTATTAAAAGTATGAATATTTACGAGGGAGACATATTGAAGTAGAGAAGAAACTGAAGGAGGGGGAAGCATATGAGGCTGGTGAAGTTTAGAAATGGGACAAGATGCCAGCAGAAATGTAAGCACTACAGAAGGAGAAAATAACAAGATTATTGATCATCCTAAATATAAATTATTATTATTATTAATTATTACTGTTTGGTTTTTCAAGACAGGGTTTCTCAGTAGCTTTGACAGTAGCTTTGACTGTCCTGGACTCACTTTCTAGAAGAGGCTTGCCTCAAACTCACAGAGATCTGCCTTCCTCTGCCTCCCTGAGGGCTGGCGTTAAAGGCGTATGCCACCACCTCCAGCTTTGTAGATTTTTTTCTGTTTTTTTGTTTGTTTGTTTGTTTGCTTGTTTTGTTTTGTTTTGTTTTTTTAATGGATCTAGAAGGGAGGCTTCAGGAGCAAGGCATCTGGTAAGAGGCCATGAGTAAAGTTGATTCTGAGCCCTGGCTGCGTAGAAGATGCCATTGTTCTCCCACGATGGTGGCAAAGGATTTTACATGGTTACTCGGAGGTGTTTGAGGAGCTGTCTCTCTTCCTGAAGTCTCATCACTTAACATCCTCCAACACAAAAGGTGAACTTGTTTCAGAGACTGTCCATTTTATTTGTGACAGACTTTTAAATTTTTTTTTTTTAATTTTAAAATAGGAACTCATTCTGTAGCTCAGGCTAACTTAAAATATATTTGCCTCAACTTGCCAAGTGCTGAGTAAAAAGACTTCAGCCACCACTCCTGGTCACGTTTTTCTCTTGAAAAACACGGATTGCAGGGTATGGTGGTATACAGTTGTAATCTAAGCATTTGGAAGACAAAAGCAAGGGAGAGGTGATTTCAGCCCCAGCCGTGGCTACACAGGAGTTCCAACACAGCCTGGAGCCTGAACAACATTGTCTCAAAAAATTCAAGGAAAAAAAATGAGAGGGTGTCTTCATCCCTACGTAACTTTTTCCAAAGCTGTATAGTATTATTTATTCCTCCCCCATATTCTCTCCTTTACTTTATTCTCCCTCAAACCAAATTTAATCCTTCCTATTCCATTTTCCAAGGATGCCTTGCGTTCAATCTCACTCCACTGCATGGCTATGTACTAATTTATTACTCCACGGACATTCCAAATAAAGCATACGTATCTGAAGATTCTACTTCAACATCCTCAAATGAGAGAAAACATGCTGTGTATGTTTGTATGGGTCTACGTTATGTTACCTCACTCAGAATTAGTCTTTCCAGCTTCATCCATTTACCTCCGATTTTTATAATTTCATTTAAGAGCTGAATAACAAAATTCCATTGTGAGAAGTATATTACATTTTTATTGTCCATTCATTGTTTGATGGACATCTGGGCTGTTTTCATTTCACAGCTATTGTGACTAGAGCAGAAATGAACGTGGATTACAAAGTAACTCTATAATAAAATATAGAGTCCTTTAAGTCTATTACCAAGGCTGGTATATTGCCAATGCCATTGGCTACCTTCCAAAACTAGACCGAAGACCCTCTTGCTGAATGTGGTACATACTTTTGTCATAAAACATGGAGAGATCAAGCTGGCACTCACCTGAAAGCTTCATCCACACCAGGTAGCTTTCATTGTTCCTGGCTGTGCTATGCACACTAAGAAAAACAATAATCACCAATCTTACCCAGTTGTGAGCTCTGAGAACTACAGTTACGACTGGCCTGAAAATATACACCCACTAGTGCAGTAGTGGCCTGAACATCAAGTGAGTAACCAACCACTTTCTAACTGGATTAAAGCTTACTTTACAAGATGACACACATACCTGGGACCACTGTCAGGCCACAGACCATATCTAGAAAGGCCATAGACCCTACAGTAGAATCTGCTACTAATAATATGTACTAATACTATGTCCTAATTGCACATATTATTAATTCAACTCCTAATGACTCATTATACCCACAAAATAGCACAACATTCATTCCTTCACCAGAAAAAAAAAAAAAACCTTTATTTAGAATAGATGATGATTACCACAGAGTCCCACAATGAGCCAAGGTGCAAAGCACTAGAGACTGTGAAATGAAGAGCCCTCAGTGAAACCTCTATATCACACCTCCTCATTCCAAGGCTCAGAGGTCATAGTAGAATAAGGGACAAAAGACTGTAAAAGCCAGAAGTGGGTGACTACAATGAAATATTGTTTTTAGGCATATTTAGTGCAGTGAGATCACAGCAGTTGTAACAGTATGCATAAAACCTGTGCAAGTTCAATCCAGACAAAAATCCCAAAACAGAGAATGGGGTCTGCACAAAATTCTACCCCTAGCTAAGAACTAAAAGTCAGTTTTCTTGTAAGTGTAGCTCTTGAGAAATAAATCATACTTCAGGAGAAGGCCACACATCCAAGATAATAGGGATTAAAACAAACAAACAAACAAAAAGAAAGGCGACAAGTTGTGTAGGTATGGAAGAGGGGATGGGCTCAGATGTAGCCCATAGATTCAGTTTCCAAGTGGGGTCCCTAGTAAGAAGGGCAGGAGCTGTCTCTGGCATGAACTCAATGACAGGCTCTCTGACACCTTCCCCTGGCGGGAGAGCAGCCTTGACAGGCAGGCCACAGAGGAAGACAAGACATCCAGTCCTGATGAGACCTGATAGGCTAGGGTCAGATAGAAGGGGAGGAGAACTTCCCCTATCAGTGGACTAAGGGAGGAGGTGAGGGAGATAGGGAAGTATTGGAAGGGGAGGAGAGAGGGGACCACAGCTGGGATACAAAGTGAATAAACTCTAATAAATAACAAATATTAAAAAAAGAGAGAGAGATGAGAAGTCAAGAAAGAGGGACGTAAGTATAATCAGAACACTTTGTATGTAATTTTCAAAGAAGCAATTTCAAAATGAGACAAAAATGAGGACATGAGAGAAGAAAAAAGAAAGTAGGGGAAGAAGAGGCAAAAATGAAGAGCGGTCAGTGTTTACCTGGTTTTCAAGCTGGGGAACCATAAGAGCAAGTAGTCCTATTTAAGCAATCTTGGGGTAGTTGCCACGATACTGAAAACTCTCAACAAACTCATTTTTGTCCAACAGAATAGGTCACTGAAGGTACATTCTACAAAGATGACAAACAAATAAAAATGTTAATTTCTTTAGTAATCAATGAAATTAAGCACAGACTAGAATATAACTTTCAGCTTATTTTAAATAAGTTAGAAAGTAGTGACTACTGTTATGTAGAACTACTATTGGTATATTTATATTGGTGGCACCCTAAGATCTAACAAAGTCAGCGCTTCTCTGATCCAGCATCTTCACTTCTAGAGACCCCTCCGTGATTATGTGGGTAGAGATGCAGAAGAAAGTGATAAGCACCCTTTTAAAGACTCTCATTTCCACCAAGAAGAGATAGAAAGCATGAATTGTAGTACAAGTAGGAACTAAACCTCAAAGACTAATCAATCAAAAGACTATAAGGATGGGCAAAATCCTGCAGGCTGCAGGTGTGCACATGGCAGAATGGCATTTCAGGTTGGATGATGACCAACAGGGCAATATAACTTTAAAACACTTCGCAATTTTCATGGGTGCCCCCACACAAATATGTATATAATGTACTCTTGGGTGAGAAGTGCCAATTTCAATATAGTTCTTTTGTTTTGGATGTGGTCAAGAATTAAAAAAAAAAAAAGGCATCCAGGACCTTCAGTTGTGCTTTTAAGCTTTTGTTTATTAGGTGGGTCTATAGTATTTTGTATGCCTTTTGAAATTTTTGTATATTTAATATATATATTTAAAAACCACATATAACTTGACTCATCTTTACTTGACTTTGCCACTTATCGTGTGTTTGGTTGGCTTTTTTTCTGTCAAAATAATTAAATAATAAAGATTTTTTTAAGATTAAAGATTAAATCAACATGGAAGAAAGAAAAATGTAGATAGAACAGGTAGAAGGGTTTCTCTTTGTTTTGTTTTTGGTCATTTCTTTTTTTCTTTTCTTTTTCTTGCCTTTTTAAAAAGTTTGTTTGCTAGTGGATGCTGGCATCAAATCCAAGGCCTCATATAAACTAGGCAAACTCTCTACTGTTGACTTACACTTTAATCTCCCATGGAAAATATTTAAGAGAGATTTTTTTAAGGTCATGATACCAAAATTTAACAATTGGATGGCATATGCTTGTGTAAGTAGGAGGCAGGGATCAAGGGTGTGTATCTACGATGGATGTGGGATACATGTATATGTAGGAAACAGAGGTCAGGGGTGCTATACAAAGGATTCTGGTTTAGGGGTATACCTTTAAGCACTCCAGTTTGGCAAAGGAAGAATAACAATAACTCCTGAACTGCAGAATCTACTGTATCTGCTATTATTTCAGACCATATTCTGCTTCTCTTTAAGACCTCTATTAAAATCATCAGTGATTATTTATTAAATGTCTGATATATATATATACATATACATATATATATACATATACATATATATATACATATACATATATATATACACACATAGGGAGAGAGAGAATTATGAAAAAATGCTCCTTTCATTATTGTTTCTTAAAATGACAGAGTCATTTCTCTTGTCTGTTTGAGTAAGTAATTTCAGGTGAACACACTTGAATGGTACCGTGTAGCCCTCGTTCAGTTATTTGGTAACTATTTTAAAAAGGAGTGAGAATCTCTTAATAACTTTTAAGTATGTAAATGTGTTTGTTTGCAAATTATATTTGGAGGGAAAATTGAAGGGGGGAATCTTGGAAACATTTCCCAGGTGCAAAGTACATTAGTTAGGAGGTGGTCATTCTCTTTGTAGGCTTCCTTTTTCAAATGGCATCTGGTGCCCACCATAGTAAATATACAAGGCTATAAGTAGTTCCAGCAAAATGAGCAGATTCTTTGGAAAGAAATCAGTAAAACAGATTGGAAATAACAGCATTTAATAGGTAGAAATAATGGGTGCTACATTCTATTTCCACCTTCCCGTGGTTTCTCCTGCAAGGTCTAGTGGAATATATAATGCCTAGCCTTTTCCTTCCTCTGCAACTTTCAAGCCCTCTTCAAAAATTTACGTTATAGTCCTCTTCCCAAGAGAATCCAGAATTCCAAACTCTGTGCCCAATTAACTATACCACTACACTTCCTTTGGAAGTTTCTTTCCAACATTATGAGGTACGCTAAAGACAGAAAAAAATAAACTCCTTTTCCCAAATACCCTTTGAGTTTTTGAGGGCCTCAAGGACCCTGGACTCCAATCAGACCTCCATTATCTTGGTGTCTTGTTCTATCATACCCCAGTAGATGTCCATCATTTTAACTTCCTTCTCCAGCATTAGAGAACCAAGCCAAAGACTACAGTAAAATAACAAGGCATAACTGTTTCGAGACTTGAGAGACACGTCATATGCTGCCCCCACATGGCTACCAGTCATCCCATTTGATGTAAAGCATCTGTGCTCTTGAAGGAAACAAGCGAGGTCTGGTTCTCTGTTCTAGCCTGTGAAGAAGAGGTGGCCTCATTTGTTGTATTAAGCCAGGAACCCTATGTTACAGGGCTGTAAGCTGCTGCCTGCCATGGTTAACACGCTGAAAATTTCATTGTTTGTCTTCAATAAAGACCATGTGTGTGAGCGAAGACATTGGCACTTGTGTTTATATGTCTCATCCCAACCCATGTAGAGTTGCAGCTGGCAGAGAGAGCAAAGCCACCAGTATATAATAAGATGGACTGCCACCTGAAATTCTTGCATTCACTTCTATAGCGAAAGGGGCCTGCTGTTTCTACACCCTCTTTCCTGTCCCCCAGCATTTAATCATTTACAGCTCTGTTCATGAAATTTCCTATGAAGATTTACTGCTTTAAATAATCACTTCACCAAAAGAAATTTACTTCATAAGGGGATAGATACTTGATCTGAAATACTTTATTCTAGAGGCTATACCTATTTTAAGTGATTTCTTTGTAAAAGCTGTAAGATGATGACATCTTTGGTCCAGAAGTGACCTTGATGACAATGCTTCCAGCATGTTAATGGGGAGAACGGGACCTGAAGATCCTGTTAAAATTCACATTCTGACTCGATAGGTGGGTCCTGAAATTCTGATTTTCTGTCCAGCAGTAAAGTACTTCCAAGAGTCTGCCCTGAAGTCAGTAGTGTGGCTTGGAGACCAGAAGGTCCTCAGGAGAGGATGCATGCAATAAGCCACAGCAGCCACTGCTTTTAAGGGAGCACATGGCAGGCTTAGGAAAATGAACCACAGCCATTATTATTTAAGTGTTTTTAGCAATGACTTCACATTATTTATGTCCAAATCACTGTTGACAATTTCAAAGAAGTTATTTAGGGTGCCAATATCCATTACTTCAGTCACGTTTTAGTAGAACTGTTTGTAAATTTCATTGGTTACTATTCACTCAGATAAGATGCTACAGGGTGTCTTAAACAGTATGTTACGCAGGTTTTTGAATTGCTATAGTAATTTCCCTATTAAAATGGGTATTTACATTCATCATAAAATGTTATGATTATAAGGAAATAAGTAACTACTTAAAATATGGGTGTTCTTGAATATGTACATACCTAGCTTACACATTTTTTTTCTTTATGGAAAACAGTTAGCAAATAAGAATGACTTCCCTTGAAATCTACCATCTCACATTAACTTCATAATACAGATTGTGGTTATTTTCATTTAATGAGTAACATACTACAGTGTGAGATACAAAAATTAAATTCATTTCAAAAGCACCATTGGAACTAGTGTCTAGAAACTACTCTCAAACAGGTTTAACTTCCTTATTGTGTTTTCTTGGAATACTACTAAATACTAATATTTTATTCATCAACTGGTGGCAGGAAGATAATCCCTAAGAACAGAAGAACACTGTGCTGTAGTTTAGAAACAACAGTACAGTAAATGTGTATAGCGTGGTTGGTGTACTTCCTCACCAGTTTTCATTTCCATCTCTTAAACAAACAACCTGAAAAAGGCTAGGAAGTTAGTAGAAGCACAAGCCACTAGGAAACTGTGATGCATGTCATTTGGGGACACTCAGAAGATTTTGGCTCGAAATTTTGAAATGATAAGGCAAAGTAGGGAAAGAAGGGAAAGGAGCACTGTACTTTTATTATCATATAATCTCTACTAACTTGATGATAATGTCTGCTATCATACTTGTCCAGGAATAGAGGTCCCAAGGCTACAACTACCTTGTCCAAATGTGCATTTCTCTGTGGTAGAGATAGCATGTAATCCTAGGCCATATGAATGCATAATCCTTGAATTTTTTGTATAATCTCCCTGTATTGCAATGTGAGGCATACACACTGTAGGCAGAGACACATTATATTTAACACTGTAATTGAGGAAATAAGGATTGTCCCACAGAGCCATCGGAATTCTCTCAGCTCAGTTCCTAGGCTTCTTCTCCTTCTGGTTGACAAGGAATGGCTTCCAACCACGATTCTCCTTTCCTCTTTCAGCATTTCTTGTAGGTGAGGCTATGAATACATGCATACCAAATTATAGTAGCTGTTTCTTGATAGTCAAGCCAAACGCTCTGAGGGAACATAATTGGGAACTGTATTCCGGCATGGAAGCGCTGGAGATAATAATAGTGGTGTGATAGCAGAATTCCTTTAGAAGATGAAGTAGGTAGTGGCGTTTTAGTTTCTAGTGCAGAGCGTTGCACTGCCATTTAATTTAGAGCTGAGCGTGTTTAAAATTAGAAACTGACCATCTGTGGTTTTCTTCGTAAGTATGAAATCATCCTGGCCAAAGGTTGGGGAAAGTCAGCTTGTGTTTGTGATATTTTGGGAAATAAAAAAAAAAAAAAAGAAAGAAGAAGAATGTAAAAAAGTTTGAAAATAATCACTAGCAGTTTAGAATTTAGGAGAATTTTGATGTGTATACAGAGACATTCAAGTGAAGTCAGTGAAGTCAAGACTATGACAATTGCTGGGAAGCACATAATATACTAGGAGGACAGATCATGACATTTGCAGAGTGTCTACTTTGGTGACATTGTTCTCCCACATGACTCTGCTTACTGTTTTCGTCTCTTTCTAGCAACATTCAGAAATTGGGGTTCAGGGGTATCATGCCATTTCCCCAAGGTCACAAGGGTTCAGCAAGAACTCAAACCCAGATCCCTTCAAACTGAAATCTGATCGTGCTTTTTCCCTTCGTTTGCGCTGTTATTCTACTCTCCGCAGCATTGATTTGGTTCAGAAATAACTGTTTTTACAGTAAACAGTAGGGTCAAATGAATTCAGCTAAAAAATGCATGCGTTGTGAAAATATTAAATCATAAAATGATTGGAAATTATCTTTGGCTTTTGCACAGAGTAAAGGACAATTAATGGTTGACACTATCTGCAAAATGAAAGCACAGGCATAGCATATAAACATTGTTTATCTGATATTTGAAATATGCATTTATGTAGCTGCCAAAAAAGTTTACTTCCTGTTGGCAAGAACCCTTAAGGACAGGATATGAACAGGGCAGCAACCCCTATATTTGTAGATAGCATGAAAAGTATTTTTTTCAGTACAATATATATTCATTAATAGATATCTGAGAATTTAGAGACAAAAATCCTTGTAATAAACTATAATTACCATAATCCTTATTTTTAAAAAATTCTTACAAGTTTTTTGCATGATAGTTTTATTCTAGTTTTATCCACTTTCCATGGTCACTAGAATGATACAAGGATTATTTAAGAATTTTTTTTCTTCTTTGTTAAGTACTTTTAATGGATTTTTTTTTTTTAAAGTGCTGGAGAAATGGCTCAGAGGTTAAGAGCTTTTCTTCCAAAGGTCCTGAGTTCAATTCCTAGCAACCACATGGTGGCTCACAACCATCTATAATGAGATCTGGTGCCCTCTTCTGGTGTGCAGGCATACATGAAGGCAGAATATTGTATAAATAGAAAATAAATTCTAAAAAAAGTTACATTTTCCTATACTACTTGTTTAATGTTTTGGTATTGTTTGCCTTAATATATAGTCACCATTAGGAAAATAAAACAATTTAAATGTTTAAATGCGAGGTTCTTGTCTTGAGAAATATTTTAGTGTAGGTTTGAGATAGATAATAAATTTCATTTTAAAAATTTTCAGGGCTTTCACTTTGAAATTATCAGTAAAAAGCCTAGAACATAACTAAGAAGAAACAGTACTGCATGGACGTAGATTTTTTGTTTTTAACTCAAGTTTCTAATTATTATCTTTAAGGTATATTTTTAGTTGGCTTGCTTTGCTTCTGTTTTGTGGTATTAGGACTTGAACCCAGAGTTTCAGACATACCAAACAACCCCTGTCACTAAGCTATATTTGAGGATTTACTTTTTTTTCCCTTTTTTAATATGTTTTTATAATTTTTATAATTATTATAATGTATTCACTTTGTATCCCAGCTGTAGCCACCTCCTTCACAATCCCACCCTCTCTCCCTCTTCTCCTCCCATGCCCTACCCCCTAGTTTTTTTGTTTGTTTTTTGGTTTTTTTCCCACACCCCCAGTTTTAAAGATCAATTCTGTAAAGGTAACTTTTGTTCTCCTGGTATAATTGTTATCTCAGAGGTTTACTGCCTCTGTCTGCTAACCTAGGGCTGCACTTGGAAGCTTCTAGCCTCTGTACAATCTAATCTAGGCCTAAAATGTTTTCAGCCCCTGAGACTTACTACTGAGTAAGCTCATCCTTTCTAGCTCTTTCTGAGCTCTGGCTGGCTGGTTCAGCTTAACTGTTCTGGCTCAAACTCCTCTGTGCAAGCTGACTGATTCAATGTGGCTTCTCTCACTTCTGACTGAATTGCTCTGCTTGGTTTCAAACTAACCCTAGCAATGTGTTCTAATCTTAAGACTCCTCTTTCTCTGGCTCTCTTCACCTGTGTCTAGCTTGTTCTCTCTTCAACCCCTTCAGCCCGTCTATGCAGAACTCTCCTGGTAAAACTGACTCTTCTGTCTTTCCCTCTGCATTGCTCCCCTAGAGCCTATCTCTTTCTTCTCCTCATGAAAGTTGGGCATAGCCTATTCTGTTTCTGCCTCTTAATTACATTTCATTTTCAAACTTGGGTTTTTCCTTCTGCAAAAAATACTTTACCTTCATTGTTTAGGATTAAAGGTGTGTACTAAGGGTGTGTCTGCATTCCAGCTGGATCTCACAAACCTAGAATGTCTTTGGATGTAGTCAGGGCAGCCATGTTGCTAGATTAAAATTACTGTAATCAAGTTTATCTGAAATTAAATTTGTTTGCTTTGTTTTTAAACTGAGCCTTATGTGGTTCATGCTGCCCCATACCTCTCATGATGTATCCAAGGATGTCCTTCAAATCCTGAAAGTATAGGGCTGTACCACCATGACCGGATAAAGTTGAAGGTTTTTTTCCCCCCCAAAAGCAGTATGACTACATTATTCAGTCTTTTTTATTTTCTATTAAAGAGAAAAAAAAAAGAAACATTTTCTAACTGCTTATGCTAGTTAAAGTACAAAGTACATAGCAGCTATTTGAAGCTGTGTATTCTTCCTGTCTCTACTGTATAAATTGGTAAATTACTTCCATTGGGTGCCTCTAGGTGTAGGAATGCTTTGCATGATTGAATGAGGACTTTAGTCCTCCTTGAAGGAGATCTTGAAATGGCGTCTCTATCACTTACCTCCTCTCTCTTGTTGCAGTACCCTGCTGCTCTCATGAACCTGGGGGCCATTCTGCATCTCAATGGGCGACTCCAGAAGGCTGAGGCCAACTACCTGAGGGCTCTGCAACTCAAGCCAGATGATATCATCACTCAGTCCAATCTCCGAAAGCTGTGGAACATTATGGAAAAGCAAGGCTTGAAGACTTCCAAGACCTGACACACGAGAACTAACCTCCCTCTCCTGTGTTTGTCAAAGTTGCCCTCATTAACAGACAGAACTTCCCAGCAGTGCTTTCAGGAAAGCTCACAGGGGACTTCCAGCCCCAGGCCGAGGTCATCATGGTAACTGCCACTGCTGGGAGAATCCACTTTGCTATGGGCATAGCTCTTAACACCAAATAGGGAAACATTGAAAACCTCCTAGAGGGTGTAATTGTTACCCAGAGACTGTAAACCAGAGCACTTAACAGGACATTCTGGCGTCCTTAGTTGATAGGAGGATCTTAGCAGCAAACGTTACTCACTTTTTGAGAGAGAATTTTCAAATTATATTGTTCCTTAAACACTGTGAGGGGAAGTCAGGGAGCCCATCCAGCCACAGTGAACTCTAAAGGTTAAGTGTGACCAGGGGTTGATTAAATCATAGTGTGAATCCCTGTGAGCCACTGGTTGTCCTTATGCTGCTGTCTTCCCCCTTTGGGACAGCCTGCTTATTGATTTCTGAAGGTTATAAAACTTTGGTTTTAACATTGTGTCAGGATCTTTCAGGATCTACAGTTGTTTCTTGACTTCATGCACATAAACATTTTATGTTTTGACTGTCCTAGGCTTCCTAGTGTTGAACATCATTTGTCATGTCCCAAAATGAATGTGGAAAGAAGAGCTAACCACTCATACAGATAGTATGAGAAGGCCTAGGGAGGTCTGGGGTGTGTGTCGCAAAGGCACTTTCATTTGGATATGGTCAGTATTGTCTCCAAAACTGTCCAGTAGATCTCATTGTATTAGTTCTTTTGAAATTACCTTTTATGATGTCTGTTCCTGGTAAGTATACATGTTCACTAAGCCTGAAACAAAGGGACATTCTGAGTGTTCCAGTTCCAGTAACTGAGAGTGACCATATAAGGCAAAGTTTTTGGTGCTGCCTAGGTAATGGTTGTTATAATAAGCCAATGAAGGGTGAGCACTTAAGGACTGTTGTCTTGGAAAGAGCTGGTGTGAAATGCCCATCAATCCCTAACCTACCAAACAGCAGTGCAGATAAATCCTTGAGGATTGTCTTATGTTGCTCCTCCTGAAAGATGTCAAAAATAAATTATTTTAAGATGCCATAGAGTAAGCATAAGCCTGCATGTATCCTCATGTTCCACCAAATGCACACCTCAGTTTTCCAATAGAAAACTGAGTATTTTATTTCCTTACCTGCTATTAGGTACTTCAATTATAATTTTATAAGTAAAAAAATCCATAAATGAACCAGAAAAACATTTCTTTAACATTTTTTGGCTTGTACTCAAACTTTGTTACTGAAAGATAAATTCCTGGAATAGCAGTCCATTAGGAACGTCCTTGTAGAGAAACTAACTGTTCTATACCCTACATATTTATTTATTTATTATCCAACCATAGCAAAATAACAACAAAAATTTGTTATCAGTTATTTGCAACTAAAGATTAGCCTTTTCTTCCCTTTCATACTTCATGTATATATATATATGTATATATATATATATGATTAGCGATTCCATTAAAGGGAAGCTGAACATTCAAAAAATACTATGTTTTCTTCCTATATTATACATTGTGTCATGTATCTGAATACAGTGGATAAAGAATTTGAAGTAGTATTCTTATGACATTAGCGTCTTTGTGAGAAGGACAAATGTAGTGAGAGTTTTGATGGGATTAATGCGAAGGCCCTCCTATAATGTGTATATTATTTGTAAACATTTCACTCATGGGCCAGAAGTTAAATTATAACTAAATGACCATGTTGTCAGAATAATATTTAACCTTAACAACTACAAACCCATGGTCAAACCTAAATAGTGGGTTGAAATACACAGTTCACTTTCTATGCATTGGCAATTAGGACACAAAAGAAATTTAATATAACGCTGTAAAGATAAATTCAGTGTCTAACATTTTTTATTTATTTAAATAGTTGTTGTGGCATACTAGTCTTTGCATTTTATGTCTTTATTGTTACTGTTCCTTTTTCCAACACTTTTTCCAACACCGTTAAGTTTACTGAATGCATAGTAACCACACTTCACATGACTCAGCTCCCAAGTGGTATAAGTAATTGGGCCTGTGTCATAAATTGCATGGATCTTTAATACCTACATGTCCCTGACACTTTTACGACAGGGCTGGACTTAGGAACTGACCAACTCTGGGGGGAGGGCTGGGATCTTAGAACACGATCAAAATGTCTCTGCTCAGGGATTTATGGTGGATCATTGCAGACAGTGCTAAAAATGTAGAGCACAAGACAAGTTTACTAAATTAAAATTTTATTTTTTTGAAAAAAAAACTGTTATTTGTATAAATTATCAAGATTTGTAGGCTTTCCTTTTGTAGAAATAATTGTTTTATGTGCCAGAGAATTTCAATTTTGTTTTGAACAATAAAGCGTTAATAACAAACATGTTGTGTTCGCCTTCATTAGAAATCATCCTCAGCAACAGCCCTTAAACTCTGGCAACCATTTTTGTTTTGCTTGGTGTGAGACAAGGTCTGAGTTCCCCAGGTTGATCTTAAACTTGCAGCTAATTTTTCCCCTTAACGACCAAAGTGGCTTGTGTCACCATGCTTATGTTTTAAAGATTTATTTGTATGATATTTTAATTGTGCATATGTGTGTGTAGGAGTTGTGTTCTGTGTGTGTGAGTGCAGGTACCCTCAGAGTTTACAGGCATCACCAGGAGCTCTACTTAAAGGCGTTAGCCACCCCACACAAGTGCCGAGACCCAAACTCAGATCCTCTGGAAGAGGAGTGTATTCATTACTTTTCTACTGTTCCAATAAAACATTCTGAGCAAGGCAACTCAAGGAAGAGAGCATTTTCTCTGCCTGCTGGTCCCATGCGGATAAAAGTCGAGGTGGTAAAGTTAAAAAACAGGCAGTAGGTGTAACGGCAAGAACAGGAAGCTTGAGAATTTCATCTCTTAAAACACAAGCAAGAAACAGAAAGAGGGACAATACAAAGAGCAAGAGGCTTTGGAACTCCAAAGCCTCTGCCAAGTAGTGTCCTTCCTCATCAAGGGGCCATCCCCTAGAATGCCCCAGAAAACACCATCAACTGGGGATTCAGAGCTCAAATACAAAAGCCCATGGGAGACATTCTCATCTGAACCATCATAAGCCAGACACTCTTAATCACTGAAGAATCTCTCAAGCTCCTACCATACTTATCATAAATTTGGAGATTTGAAGGTAATAGAAGAAAAGTTGAAAAGAGTAATATTTGCACCTAGGAGATATATGTAACATATAATCAATAATTTCCAGTAGTAGTAAAAATAATAATGAGTAATAAAGATTACCTGTGTTACCTAGCTTTCCATGTGAAGAAAAGATGACAGTATTTTGCATTATTTATTTTGGTCACTGAGGTATGGAGGAAAAAAAAAATCTAAGAATGATTCAAAACACAGTGCAATCACCAGCTCACTGTGTCAGTTAATCATTGGGTTAAAAATGTATGTATTTAAAAGACTGGTTCTCTAGTTGTTTCTTTTTTGTCATAGAAGCACTATTTTTTATTAATTATTTATTACAATTTATTCACTTTGTGTTCCAGCTGTGGCCCCTTCCCTTGTCTCCTCCCAATCCCCCCCTTCCTATTCTCCCTTTATGCCCCTCCCCTAGTCCACTGATAGGGAAAGTCCTCCTAACCTTCTATCTGAGCCTGGCCTATCAGGTCTCATCAGGACTGGCTGCATTGTCTTCCTTTGTGGCCTGGTAAGGCTGCTCCCCACTCAAGGGGAGGTGAGCAAAGAGCCAGCCACTGAGTTCATGTCAGAGACAGTCTCTTTTCCACTTACTTACTAGGGAACTCACTTGGACACTGAACTCAGCATCCGCTTTGATACCTTGCTGAGTAGAGTCTTTCAGAGGCCCTCCATGGTAGGCTCCTGTTCTGTTTAATGTCTTCTACTTCTGATGTCTATCACATTTGCCCTTCTGAATGAGGACTGGGCATCTTCTAGATGGCAGTGACCAGTGCACACTGTCTCTAGTTGTTTTTTGTTTTTGTTTTTGTTTTACAAAAGCACAACCATATTCTGCTAAGAAATGTCACTATAACACCCTCAGGTTTTGATGATGAGTCCTAGAGCACATACCAACATACAGAGAACTCTGGTCTTGTTAAACTTGTTATTCCATCTACAAGAGCATGGTTACCTATTACCCATTTCCTGCAATATGGGGGGAAATGGCTGTGAAGACTTCATCCTCTACTAAGCATTCAATGGACATGTGAGGCATTGTAGTTTTACATAGCAGGAAACTAAATGAAAGGTGTCAATCAGCTTGACTGGTGTCACTAACCCAACAAGCCTGTTGCCAAGCTGTTCTGTGTTCATGCCTATAATTTTCAATATTCTGGCATTGTATCAAAACATGGTACTCAGGTTTTCCAACTCTTTGTATTTCCCTAGTTGTTTCATCAGCATTCATTAGATGTCCTCTACTTTCCTCAGTGCAGATGATCATGAAGAATAAAAGACATAATGAAAGGAAAACATTATGGGAACAGGTTGTGAGAATTCAATGATCAGTAGTGCCTATCTCCACTTCCTTTCTACCTGACAAATAGAAGGCTCATAAGTTAAGAGGTTTCACTAAGATCTGAAAACAATTTAGTAGCTGCATCCAAATGGCTATAAAAATTCTAAGAGGTCATGCCAAATGACATGACTGCATAATTGATTGTAAATCAAGATATCAATCAGTTCAGCCATTTTGTAGAACCACTGAAGTCAGAGACAATGTCCCTCCCCCCCACCCCAGGCATTGTTTCTCCAGCCTAGCACATTTTTCCTGCGTAGAAGACCATAAAATATACGGTAGATGAAAATTCCATCTAATTGCTCATAAGCCACTTGATATTTTTAAAAGCTCACCTTGTAAAGAGTTCTGATGCAGGCAATAAATGATTCTCCATTTGTGTTTCACCAGAGTGATGACAGCTTTCATATAGTCTATGTTTCCAGCGAAAAGAAAGGAAATACATTAAGGCTTGATGATTCACACTAATGCAAGGGAAGAAATGGTTTCTGTGGGTAGCTAATGTGTTAGAACAGTGGTGGCTCATTTGTATGTACCTTTAGAATATGGTTTTTCACTTAAGTATTGTAGTGATGTAGTACAGAGTTTACATCCTACCATTTAAAAAATGAATGAAGGAAAATTTCTAGCAACAGAGGTTTGTATGCATGGGATATGATACTTTAAGAAGAGAGAGCTGAATTGGAATGCAACTATGCTAACTTATGCTTATTTCTCCGAGGCCACAAAAGAAGCATGTGTACTAGTTTATCTTGCTGTATCATTTTGGGTGGTCTTCCTGCAGAATGCAGACAGCCTTTGAGCCAGTTTTTATTCTGTTTGCCCTTCAATCCCATACTGGCTTTGGGTTCTTGTTCCTAGAGGCTTGAGCTATATTCCCACCCCTACCCCAGAGCAATGGTGGGATTTGTATTTCATGTGAACTTCCTGAAGTTCCCGTGATAATTTTTTCTTGGTTTCTGAGAGCTTCTCCCACTTCCTACAGCTGATTTGGGGTGTTAAGTGTTACTTAATTTTCTTCTAGAAAAGGAAGAATTTTTATGGAGAAGGAAAATCTTAGGTGGGAAAGACACACACACACACACACATTTATATATATGTTTGCTAGTACCTAGCCTGATGTAAGAATGTAAACAAATATTTAAAATGCAGTGTGGCAAAAGTTCCTAAAGGTTACGGAGACTGGGGAAAGTGGGCACTCATTCATCATACTTACTGACAGAGCTGGGAGACTGCACTGGAATGGTTTGGTTGCTCTATACTGAAACACGTCTGCATAGGTGGAGAGAGAATAATGCAGGGCAAAGATGTGGGTGAACTACACACCTGCAGCTGAGGCTGGAGTATTCAGCCTCTGTAATCTGTTCTGATTAGGAATACATGTGTCTCCCTCCTTTGTATTTGACGGGTATATCACTTAAGACAAAGCTGTCCGTTCCAGTTCCATGCAGAGAATAGAGGTCTGTATTTTAAGTGATACCACATGACTTCTCTAATGAGCACCATGGTGTCCCTTTTTCATCCTAGAACTCTTGAGACTTTTCACTGGTAATTTTAAGCAGCTAATGATTGCAATAAAGTTTTTTTAAACATGCACTGGCAAATAAATAATTTCACAGTTTCTCTAAAAAAAATTAAAAAAAAAACCTAACACCTCAAAATAACATAAGAGAATTAAGGTATCTTTCACCAGCTAAACATACCTCTTGTGTAATGTAATTGTGATGTAGAACCAGAAAACCAGAACTGATGCAGAAACAGAGGGAGGGACGGTACATTTTGTGGGGAAGAGGACATGCAAAGTAGCCACACTTGATTTTACCTGGGGCCATTTTCCTCGTCTCATTTCCCAAATAATGCACACCGACTGTAATCACAAGGTTTTAGCTTGAATAGGTATGGCTCCCATCGAGCCTAGTTTGAATCCTTAGCCCATAGGAAGTAGCACTAGTAGGAGGTATGGCCTTGTTGGAGGAAGTATGTCACTGTAGGGGCGGGCTTTAAGGCCTCTTATGCTCAAGCTATGCCAAGTGTGACATCCAGTTTCCTCTTGCATGCAGATGGAGATGTAGAACTCTTAGCTCCTTCTATAGCAGCCCGTCTGCCTGCCATGGCGATCATGGACTAAACCTATGAAACTGTAGGGCATCCCCAAGGAAAGTTTTCCTCTGTAAGAATTGTTGTGGTCATGGTGTCTCTTCACAGAAAAAGAAACCCTAACTAAGACAGTATTCTTATTATTAAACAAACAAAACCAACCGAAAATCTTGTTACACTTCATTTACTTTAGCCCTTTGTTTTATTTTAAAAATGTTGTAATAATTAACCTGTAGGTGGACATTTTGTTTTCCTTTGCAATAGATTATATTTTGCTTTGTCTATATTTTATAATAATGATAATTAAGGAAGTTTTACTGAATCCCAGTTTCTAAGGCCTGTGGACTGGGGGGAAGGCTGAGTTGGTGAGGTACTTGTAAAGCAAGCATTAGCATCTGCTTTTCATCCCCAGAACCCAATGTGTCTTTAACAGTGACAACAAAAACAAAAGGTGTGTGGACTGTGGAGGTTGTCCTCTGGCTTTCATTTGCATGCACACTCATTTGCACAAGCACAGAGATGAATACCCACAGACAGAAGCTGTCCTAGGCAATCAAATATTTTGATGCTACAAACACTATTAACTGTTCATTCTGTGCTTTGTTAGGTTACATCATGTTTCACTGCATTCCACTAAACTGCTCTCCCAATTACCATAATATTCATGAAATGAGATTTTCCTAGCAAGGTCCTTCTTTTTCTATAACTTAGATCCAGGAAGTCTGTCTATATTTAGTTAGTTAATTATATATTTTTTATTACTTTGTTCTAACTCCTTTTTAGTGAACCAATTATTTGGGCTTGTATTTGTTACTAATTTTTGCTCGTCAAATTACAGTGAATGTGAGTTAGTCCCACTCTCCTTTTCAAGCAACCCCAAAATGATACTGTGAGAATTCAGTCATGTCTTCAGATCAGTTCTTGGCAGTGTTCAAATAAAGGCATTATTGTTAGCTGGCTTAACTAAGCTGACATATTCATAATGGGTCCAGGGCCATATGCAAAGTAGTGAAGTACTAGCCACAGTCCTGTGGAATCCAAGCCTTGGAGAGTTGGTGGAAGATCTTGGACCAAAGCGGTGGCTCTCAACCTTCCTAATCCTGTACCTGTAACTACAGTTCCTTGTGTTGTGATGACCCAACCATAAAATTATTCTTGTTGCTACTTCATAATTGTGATTTTCCTACTGTTATGAATTGCAATGTAAATATCTGTTCTCTAACAGCCTTAAGCAACCGCTTGACACACACACACACACACACACACACATACACATACACATACACACACACACACACACACACCTGCCCCAACCCTCCAGCAAAGGGTCTGGACCCACAGATTGAGACCACTGAACTGGCCAGAGACACAGAGTTTTAACTAAAATCAATTCTTGTCTCTGGCCAGAGACATAAAATGCTTGTTTTAGGATAAAACGGTTGGGTGTTTTCCAGAAAACCTGGTAGCCCAAGACTTAGTGGTTGCTATAGACAGAGTCAGTGTGTGAAACTCTAGTAGCAAAACCAAACTAGGCAAGATTGATGATAAAGAATCACCCTTTGCTATATTTTAGGCTATTCTTTCTGAAACCGAAGACATGGGAATCATGCTGTCTAGTTAAATCTCTGTACAGGCAGAATAAAAATGGTTGAATATAAGCAGCATATCATTTTTACACCGAAAAGTGAAAATAGAAGATACATTTGCTACAAGTCTTCATGTCACTATGTAATTTTCCTCCCTTCCACTGACTATCCTCCCTCTCTTTCTGCTGTACAACCACACTCATTTCTCAAGACAAGAACCTCACATTTAAAAAATTTAAATTGTTTTACTTTCCTAATGGTAACTATATATTAAGGCAAACAATACCAAAATATTAAACAAATGGTATAGGAAAATGTAACTTTTTTCAAACTTTATTTTCTATTTATACAATATTCTTCCTGCATGTACGCCTGCACACCAGAAGAGGGCACCAGTTCTCATTATAGATGGTTGTGAGCCACCATGTGGTTGCTAGGAATTGAACTCAGGACCTTTGGAAGAAAAGCTCTTAACCTCTGAGCCATTTCTCCAGCACTTTAAAAAAAAAATCCATTAAAAGTACTTAACAAAGAAGAAAAAAAATTCTTAAATAATCCTTGTACCATTCTAGTGACCATGGAAAGTGAAATATAAAACTATCATGCAAAAAAATTGTAAGAATTTTTTAAAAATAAGGATTATGGTAATTATAGTTTATTACAAGGATTTTTGTCTCTAAATTCTCAGATATCTATTAATGAATATATATTGTACTGAAAAAAATACTTTTCATGTTATCTACATACATCTTGATGCATTATTTTACTGCTTTTTGTGCCTGACACAGAACACTGCTGCTGTGAGTCACTGATCTGTGGTACTTTGTCTTCTTCCTTCCTTCTCCTCCTCATTGCACTTCTCATTCTTCATTGTTATTCTGTATTTAAAAGAAAGAAAAAAAAGACAGAGAAAGAGGAGATGGGACAAATGTAGATATGTGAGTCTTCTTCAGTGTAGAAATAATTTCCAAGCATCTTAGTTTTAAATTCATTTTGCCTTGGGAATATCAACCAAATGTTCAAACAATACAGATTCTCTAACACAGGAAGGAAATGCAAAAACACTGAAGAAATTGAAACCATGGGGACGCTGCAATATTACCTCTCTTCCCTTTTGAGCTTTAGGTTGTGGGTGGGAATTTATTATACCCACCACAACTTCATTCAGCGTGCTTCCTGGGATTTTGGGCACTGCGGCCTTCATGGTTGTAAATCCACATGAGGGGACTATTGGTTTCCTCCTTTCTCTCACAGGGAGAATTTAGTTTTTAAGTTTTTGTGCTTGGAGTGTCTTGCAGCTTTTGAAAGGATCCATGTCTTTTCTGTTTAACTCTAAAGCAATGAGACAAAGTATACAGAGCCATTAATTATCCTAAGTTCTAGGTGAGGGTTCAGATGATCACAATGGCTGCTAGCTGGATCATGTCTGCCTTCTGTGAGAAGCAGCAATTATGTCTCTGACTTTAATGGCTTCAGTACAAATCCAGGGCTGATGCTGAAAGGGTGTGGACAGGAACAGTCTATGCCAGGGTCTTGCTCCCACTATTGCTTCCTCGTCTTTTGAAGTAAGAATATGACTGAAAAGTGTTTGTATCTGAAAGAGTTTCATCCTGAACTGGAAACTAACTCTAGCTGTTTTTCTATGTGATTGAAAATAAAGAAGACAAGGGTCATTTCAATGTTTTATTTTTAAAGGTGGGTATATAAAAATAACATTTTCTCAACTACTTTGTTAATGTTTTTTGTAATGTTTGTTGTCTTGTTTCTGTTGTCTTTTTTTAACCTGACCATCCCAGAGACATGTATCCAGTTGCTTCTACTTAGCATGCCATCCTATTGAGGCTGTTCCCAGAGTCCTGAGTCAGCAGAAGTTGGCCTCAAGTTTTTAGCCATCACGTATTCAAGTACTATTATGCAGTTGTTCAGTTTTTGTTTCTTCCATTTCTCTGCATCTTGTACCTCTGAGGAATTGACTTCTGTAATTCTCTCAAGTCTTATTTTTTCTTTTTTTCCTTGTCCACAGGGTATCATCTGATGTTTCCAAGTATCATTTATACAAACCCCGTTGGGTGTTTTCATATTTGTGAGTCTGTGTGTTTGTGTGTGTGAAGTTTGTATGTGTGTTTTTTGCATGTAGACATTGTTATATATGAATGTATAGGTGCATGTGTGTGGAGGCTAGTAGTTCATGTAAGGATGTCTTCTTCTATAACCGAATACCTGATTGTCTGAGACAGAGTCTTCTACTGAAACTGAAGCTCACCAATTAGTAGACTTTCAGGCCAAAGAGCTTCAAGGATCCATCTGTGTCTTCTCCAATGCCATGGTTCCAGACATACGTCATCATTAAGTCCAGCTGAGTGTTTTCCCTTCAGCCACTCTATAGGGCTATGAATGTGTGGCATGATTTGAAATATTTGAGGTGACAGTAGTTTTACTCTAATATGAATATCATAAAATTAAATATGGAGTTACCTTGTTCTCATCATTTTCTCTGATTACCCATTTCAGGAAGAATTGCCATTGGTTACCTGTTTCCATGAACATTAATCTTCATCCAAACAATGATCTTACGTATTTTCCACCCCAATCCTTAGACTGCCTTATCACAGGCCTCCCAGTCCAGGCAAGTTCCACAAAAAAGTGGAACTTCCAGAATTTTATTTTAAACCTGAAAGCCTTTGGCTATCATAAAATATCCTTCATGCATATTTTGGAAAACATGAACAGGTACAGCCTTTACTGGAATACGTAAATCTAGGCAAGTGTGGGAGATCATATCTGCACAGCAGGGGTGAGAAGAGGCTAACCGGATGCTATTTCAGCAAGCTCCTGTACCTCCTTCTGCCTGGCTTCCAGAGACATCTGAATGTATGTTTTCCAGGGTCCTTAAAGATGGAGCCACTCCAAAGAGTAACCGCGCGGTCTTCTATAAAAGTATCCTTTTCTTTGCAATATGGTCTTACGTAGATGAACTGAAATTTTTCAAGAACAATTGTTTCCTAGAATTTTAAAATATTTTCAAGTTATTTGAGGTCTAAACATTCTATTGTGCCTTGTATTAAAACTTTTATTTTAATAACAATTGAGTCTTTAAATGAACTGGGCAATAAGGTATAATATTGTGAAACCTTTCGTTTTTCTCTAGTCACTTTAATATATTATCAGGTTCAGAATTATCTGAATTCATCTGGTTCATCAAACTTAACTAGATCAATGAATTTGGGCTATTAGATTTTTGCAATTCATCATGATAAAAAAGAACACCTCTTATATCCTGTATTCCCTTAGAAAAGATTTATTTTTATATCCTTGATCCTTCAACCTGTGCTACTCAGAGTTATATAAATAACTTTAAATGCTTTCTAAGGTAGAATTTAATTCTGATTGATAGAGAACAAGCCTCAAAGCTACAAAAAAAATATGCTATGGTAGTAAGAACAGTAAAAAAAAAAAAATTAAAAAACATGCTTTAGAAAACACATTATCTATGAAATAATCTTTAACTAGAAACACTGAGTAAACACCAGTAATTTGTATGTAAAAATTGAATTTGGCATGCTGAGTAAGATTTTTCTTTTTATTAATAAATATGCCTACATATGATGTATTGTATATATTGCAATATATTGCCTATACTGTATACATGCAATACATCATATGTAATGTGTAGCATGATTAAAGTCAGTTTACTTAAGTACTTTTAGAGAAGACAACTTTGGCAAATCCCATTTTAAGGTCCATTTCTTATCTGAACTGTCTACTTGCCCTCTTTCTTCCTAAAATTATCTTCAGTAGAGTAAGCTTGATTAATGACCTGTTTCATTTCTTAGGATAAAGCTAACATTTTCTTTTTCCCAGCAACACTTGCAAATTACTTGATTAATATCAAAAGTCTCTGTTTCACACATAACCTTTGGATAAACAAGTTGTGATACTGTTGGCAATGTGCTAGGGGGTGTTCCTGTAAGTAGGCTGTGACGGAAATTGCCTTTGTAATTACATGTAGAAAGAGGGAACCTTTTTTTCTTCAAATCTATTTTCTCTTCCATCTCTTGTAAGAAGAGAATATATAATGAGACTGAGCCAAAACTAACTATGGAATATCTTCTAAGTCCACTTATATTTCCTCACCACCCAAAGCTCAGAAAGAAGATTATGAAACTTATGAAACTAGAGTAGAGTTTAGTTCATAATTTTAAGGTTTTTTTTCCCCCAAGTTTTCCTTTATACACTGTAGCAACAAGAATTAACGAATGCCATGTTGATTGAAAAATATTTACCCTCTCAAGAGAGGTTCCTAATAACACATTGTCTGAGAAAAAGAGTCCAGGCACCTATTGGTCTTAGTAAGGCAAATACAACTTTGAGTAAGGAAAAATTCTAGGCTATAGTGGATGAAGGAGAGTGGAATAAAATATTCTTCGTAGGCTCGCTACCAGGTGGCTTACCAAAGTTCTATTTTATGTAGAAAAGAAAAAAAATGCCACCTTTGAAGCCTTGTTAGTTTCCTCTCCAGTATCGTATTTTCTATCGCGGACAACCATTAACACACAGACTGTGTAATGTGGTTCACCCCATTTTGTTTTGGAACGCAGTGATGGGTTGTCATAACTGTAAGCTGGAGGTCCATCAATGATAGGCTTAGAGTCAAATCAGAACCTCCATCTATGAGATCAAATTGGTTGAAACATTGTTAATGGCTGAAAAAAACATGAAAATATATTTTATAATAAGTGGAAGTTATATAAAATTTCAGTATCATAAAGTTTTATAAGAACACAGCCAGACATGCTCACGCTACCATGGCGAGACTGGGCAATTACAGCTGAGACTGACTTCAGGGCCTGCAAAGCTTACAATATTTATTGTCTGTCTATTACAGAAAAAGTGTGATGACCCCTGGTTTAAGCCAACTGTGATTCTCCTGTCTACTGTTTTTCCAGGCTCTGCTCCAGCTGGACCTGGCCATGTGACAATAAAACACAAGCGGTGGCCTACCAGGAAGAATTCTAGAAAGGCTGGCACCTCAGCTTACCCTCCAGCCTTGAATATGAAAGTGAAATCTGGATGTGAGCACAGCCATCTTGCAACGTAAAAGTAAAAGTAACAGGGTCCCTGACAGAATTGTTCAGCAGATGGATCAAGGCCAACAGCTGCTTACCACCAGATGTCATGTCATGTGAGAAAGATTAGCCTCTGTCTCTGGGGTGTTCTTCCCTGAGCGTTCAGTGGCTGGTGGGAAACCGTCATCCTTACTAACCTGTGCCTTTCCATTAGGCACAGAAAGTATTTGGCCATAACTTTTTAACAACCTGGGGGAAGGAGGAGGCTCCTGTGTAGTCGTCTTAGTTTTCATTCTCCACAGGCACAGTGATGTTTGAATGTGTTCATTAGTGACCTCAGTGGTTTTATCTTGATATTTGGAGAGTAGTTATGGGAAGTCTCCTTGTTTTCTCTAATAGTCCCAATCAGAAGAGCTGTATTATTTTTAAAAAGATATCCTTATCAACTCTATCTGAATAAAGCTTCACCCAAGTCAGGTATCCTATCTCTGTTATTGTACCATAAACCAATATACCATAAAATCTATCTAGTATGATACAGGTGGATTAAATGGTTGCTTGTTATGGGTTTTTGATTATCTTAGTGGCTGCATCAGTTGTTTTTCCACCAGTAGTGAGTAAATGTTCCTTGCCCGCAACATCCTTGGCAGCACGTCTTGTTGCTTGTTTTCTTATGATAGGCATTCTGACTAAAGTAAGATGAAGTTTCAAAATAATTTTAACTCACATTTCCTTGATGACTAAGGATGTTAGTAACCAAGTCTCATTTACACTAGGCTGTAGTGGAAGTTTTGGTTGTGTTGTGTGGATATTTTGTTTTGTTATAGTCCCAAGTTGAAGATGCAGGAATACTTTGTCCATAGCTGATAGCAGCCTCGTGAGAGGCATATAGTCTTTGTCAGCTGATAAACAGTCTTAAGAGAGCATATGAACCTTGTCAACAGGGTTGCGCAGGAGGCATGGTTTTTGCCAGTTGGGAAACATCCTGGTACGGACTCCCACCGACAGATAGAGGATGCTTTGCCGCGATTTGCTTCATTCCTGAAGAGAAAAGCTTCTAGAGAGAAAAGCTAAGAAGAACTCTTCATGCTGCTTCCACTGAATCATGCTGCTTCTGCTGAACTCTGCCCCAACCCTTGCTGCAACAGGGAGCTGCTGCTGCTGTTGTTTGCTGTTTTGCTATTTGCTGTTGGTTCCTGTTTGCTTTTGATGTGTGACTGGACTGCTGGTATCCTGATAAGGAAGAGTGGACTAGCCCCCAAAGGACTGCATCTAAAGAGGTATATATCCCTGTCCCTACTAACCTTCTTTCCTACCTAGGTCAGGGGTTTGAAGGGTGGCAGAGACTTTTAGGAATCCAAGGACCCTAAGCAGCAGGAAATAACTAAAGAGAACTATGTCCCCCTCTCCCAGCTAATCTTCTTTCTCTCCTACCTGGTGTTGAGGTGTTGGAAGGGATTTGGGTGGAGAAAGGAGAAAGAGACATAAGCAACCCCAATAAAGCAGGTTTTAAAAAGTCAAAGCCAACACCAGGCACTCTAGAATGTAGCCTAGTGCTATATACATTACAGGGGATTAAAAACTAACAGAAGAAAAGCAAGCACCACATTTAGCAGACAGAATATATTGTAGAATACATTAAATATATTTTTAAATTACTAGATGATTAGGCAGAGTGTGTAGCTTAGTAGAGACTTGTCTGTCATGCATAAAGTTTTGTTTTGAGCCCCAGCACCACAGACACAGGATATAGTGGTGCATGCCTATACATCTAGCATATGGAACTTAAAAGCAGAGGATGAGAATACCAAATTCATTCTTGGCTATATAGTGAGTCTAAAACTCATCTAGGATTTATGAGACTCTATCTCTTTAAAAGAAAAAAAAAGACTAAACTAAAAGAGAGAAAGAGTTTATTTTAGCTCATGGTTCCAGAGATTTCACTCCAGTCAACTGGTATGCCTGAAACTGTAGTGAATTTTGTGTCTGCAATGAGTAGTGGAGGAAACAATCTACATTCAGATGGACAGGAAGGAGAGATAGGGATGAGCAGTGGTGGAGAAAGGAGAACAGAGCAAGAGTAAGAGCAGGAGACAGAAGTAGGACATGATATAGCCAATGAGGACACACACCCAGTGATTTCTTGCCTGGTACTAGACCTCATTTCCAGAATCTTTCATCTCCTCCCAATAATGTCATCGGATTATGACCCCACCAATGAATTAATCTATTGGTTAAGTCAGAATCTTCATAATCCAATCACGCTTCAGTGATTGGATCCAAGAGCCAAGAAACTCACTTGTCTTTCCAAGCCATGCCAAATGTCCAAATCATAATATACAGCCATTTCAAAGTTGCTTCTTATAAAAACAAGACATTTGTTTGACTATTGTCAGTCGTTATCCTCTGACATTCTGTGTTTTTCAAAGTTTTCTATTATATTGTGTTAATGTTTGCTTGTGTGTGGAAAGCATGAGAGGAAGAAGAGGTGGGGATAAAACCATTATAAAGGGCATTATGGTTTTGAATGGTTCTCCTTTGATCAGAAATTTAAGATGTTCAGGGTAGGCCTGAGTAGCAAAGCAGTGAACATTGGAGAAAGGACATTCCAATAAAGTGCTTCCCTCAATGCCTAAGAAAGTTAGAAAACCCATTTTCTTGGAGTTAACCTTACAAGACCAACACATGGACACAACAGATATGGAAAAAACAAAACAAAACAAAAACAGAGTCCTGGGTTCTGAATCAATTGAGGATCCAACCACACAGTGGAATAGTGAGTAGAACTATCAGAGCAAACCAAGCTAATCAATTTTGTGACAGAATCCAACCCTGAGTTTCTACTATAGTCTCAACCTGGGTCAACCTCTCTGGATTTTCAGCAGACTATGAGGTATTTTAAAAAGTCCAGTGTCCCAGAATATCTGGATCTCTTAGGAACATCAGAAACTGTACCTGTAAGGTCTTACCAACATGGCTGCCAAAACATGAGCTGAGCAAGGAAGACACCAAAAAGATAACAAATCGAATGGGGAAAAGTCCACGAGGCCCCAATCTCACACAAAGAACTATAGGCTGCTGTGTAAACCTTGAGACAGAAGAGGTGTTCCTCCCCAGGGAAGAGCATACCTGTTGGTTCTCTGCTGCCAAATGGTCAGCACTGAAAACATACATATATATATCATTATATGGACTCAAGAGGTTATAGGAAGATACATGTATAGATAAATACATATAGGTATGTAATAACAATTGTTGAACAGAGATTATGAAACTGAAGGAGGACAGGGAAGGAAATACAGGAGGGCTTGCAGGAGGAAAAGGAAGGAGAAATGTAATTAAATTACAGTTTCAAAATTTAAAATAATTAAAGATTTGAGAGTGAATTTATATGCTATACCTTTATGCCTTTTGCTTTTCCAATAAATAAGTGAGCACTTGCGTAAAAAATAGAGTGAGTTATATTGCCGGAGCCAGCTGGGCAGAGTCGAATGGTTCTTGAGTTAGGTGTGAGGATTAAAATTAATAAAATAAACACACAGCACACAGGAAACTTTTTAAAGGTCCAGACTCGACAAAAGGCAGGTTGCTGCAGCAAGCAGTGCCAGCAGCAAGTCTCAAGTCTCTGCCTGCCTCCTCTGCCTCCAGCCTTCTGACCACTTTATTCTTTGAGGAGTTACTTTTAGCCAGTAAAACATCTCAGAACAATAGGTTAATTTGCACAAGGAGCCTGAGGAAGAGGTGTAACCCTCCCAAGCTATCCCACCTGTTGTCACAAACAAAAGGAGATGGACTTACAAGTTCTCCTCTGACATTAGTAAAGGCCTCCAAAAAGCCATCTCTCCACCGAGATTTAACTATCAAAGCAGGCCACTGAGTCACGGCTCCCGACATGTCCCCCTTTTTTATATTTTTAAAATTTTGCCATAACTTAAGAGTTATGGAGCAGAAGATTGTGCCTGTCTTAGGTTGTTTCTCTCAAAAGGTATATATTTTTTATTCATGTCCCCATTTTTGGGTCAATATTTGTACATGAATTTTCATACACCCCAGAGAAAACTTACCCATCTTTGACTACCAACCTCTGCTAGGGTGGACACTGTGATATGATCTTGTGGAGATCAGCTCAGCTTTGACACACCAAAAGGCCTTCAGGCAGATTTTAGTTGTCATTGATAGGAGCTCGTCTCCTATCACAAGCCAAGTCCAAAGTAACATTCCAAAAGTGACTAACAGGTGACTCCCTGTGTAAATTACCAAGTCTGAGAAACATTTAGAGGAACCACAGTAAAAGGCTGTCGAGCTAACAGAACCATTTGAAAGCTTAACATCTCCAAACAGCAAAACAAAAGGAGAATTTACATAGGCAGTTACAGGCCCCCCCAAGAGTTCCTGAAGCAAGTCT
Organism: Meriones unguiculatus; assembly: GCF_030254825.1. Lineage (NCBI taxonomy): Eukaryota > Metazoa > Chordata > Mammalia > Rodentia > Muridae > Meriones > Meriones unguiculatus. Next base: position 113,390,855 of record NC_083350.1, on the reverse strand, counting down.
GTTTTGCTCTGCTGAAAACCAGAGCCAGATTAAAGTTTCACAGTTAGTTCTCTTTTGATTTTGTTGAGGTTTGTCCTTATTAACAAAACAGTCAAGTCCAGTTTATTATATAAGAGGTTTCTCTGTATGACATCTTTTCCTAGGAGCAGAATGAAGCAAGAGCGGGGTCAGGAGGTCAGGTCTAAGGCAGCTTTTCAGTCTAGGTCAGGGCAGAGTTTACGGTCGTCTGCAGCGGGAACATATTCTTTCTGGGGAACAACTGCAAACCGTACCAGCCTCTCTGGATCCACCTGGCTCCCTCTGCGTCCTGTGGAAAAACACAGACATGCCCTCTTCCCCATATTAATACAGGGTTGGGCCCTGCCATATTCCAGTAATTGGATCTTTCCATTTTACTTGGGCAAAATTATCTTTGGTATTAGGATGCCACAATCGATCAGCCGCAGAACGGCCTTGTGTATCCACATTTAAACAATTTAAAATAAAGAGAGCATGATTAATATTTGGGGACATGACTCCCCCCTTTTTTATTTTTTGCAATTGGTTATTAAGAGATCCATGGGCTCATTTTATAATATTTTGGCCCTGGAAATTACATGGAATGCCCCTTTTATGACTTATATTAATAGAAGGTGTACCAATTGCAGCAAGACACTTTAAGCAATGACTTCTAACATGTTTGGTGGCTTCCCCTGTTAAGGGAGTTGCCATGATAAATCCTGAAAAAGTGTCAATTGTTATATAAACATATTTTAGTTTCTCAAATTCTGGGACATGAGTTACATCCATTTGCCACAAATGATTGGGAGTCAAGCCTCTAGGACTTGTAAAGCTTTAGCTATATAATGGCTATCAGTATACAAGTTGAAAGAGATAGAAGCCAAATTTTTTTTTCACTTTTATTTTATTTTATTTTATTTTTTTTTATCAGTTACATTTTATTAACTCTGTATCCCAGCCATGTCCCGATCCCTCATTCCCTCCCAGTCCCTCCCTCCCTCCCTCCCTCCCTCATCTCCACCATGCCCCTTTCCAAGTCCACTGATAGGGGGGACCTCCTCCCCATTCATCTGATCCTGTTCTATCAGGTATCTTCAGGACTGGCTGCAAAGCCCTCCTCTGTGGCCTAACAGGACTGCTCCTCCCTTCAGGGGTGGGGAGACCAAAGAGCCAGTCATTGAGTTCCTGTTAGAAATAGTCCCTGTTCCCCTCACTTTGGGAAACCAATTGGTTACTGAGCTACCACAAGCTACATCTGAGTGGAGGTTCTAGGTTATATCCATACATGGTCCTTGGTTGAATGTCAGTCTCAGAAAAGACCCTGTGCCCAGATATATTTGGTCCTTGTGGAGCTCCTAGCCTTTCCCCATCAGATTAACTCCCCTTCTTTCTTATGATTCCCTGTACTCTGCCAAAGGGTTGGTCATGAGTCTTTGCTTTGAAAACACTGCTAGTTAGAGTCTTTCAGATGCGCTCAGTAGACTCCTGTCATACGTTCAATGCACATACCATCTGTCTTTCTAAATGAAGATTGATCATCTTACCCCATGTCCGCTCAATTGATTATCTTTTTTAGGTGTATAGATTTCATTATGTTTATCATATCTTATAGGTCTATATAAGTGAGTATATCCCATGTTTGTCTTTCTCCTTCTGGGATATTTCACTCAGAATGTTCTTTTCTAGATCCCACCATTTGCCTGCAAATTTCATGATTTCCTCCTTTTTGATTGCTGAGTAGTATTCCATTGTATAAAAATACCACAATTTCTGTACCCATTCCACCGTTGATGGACATCTGGGTTGTTTCCAGGTTCTGGCTATTACAAATAGAGCTGCTATAAACATGGTTGAGCAAGTGTCCTTTTTGTGTACTTGAACAAACTTTGGGTATATACCTAGCAGTGGTATAGCTGGGTCTGGAGGAAGCACTATTCCTATTTGTCTTAGAATGCGCCAGATAGCTTTCCAGAGTGGTTGTACCAGTTTACATTCCCACCAGCAGTGGAGCAGGGTTCCCCTTTCTCCACAACCTCTCCAGCATGTGTTATCGCTTGAGTTTTTCATCTTGGCCATTCTGATGGGTGTAAGGTGATATCTCAGGGTCGTTTTGATTTGCATTTCCCTGATGGCTAATGAGGATGAGCATTTCTTTAAGTGTTTTTCTGCCATTCGATATTCCTCTGTCGAGAATTCTCTGTTTAGCTCTGTTCCCCATTTTTTAATTGGATTACTTGGTTTGCTGCTTTTCAGCTTCTTTAGTTCTTTATATATACTGGATATGAGTCCTCTGTCAGATAAAGGGTTAGTGAAGATTCTTTCCCAATCTGTAGGCAGTCGTTTTGTTTTGATGACGGTATCCTTTGCTTTACAGAAACTTTTCAGTTTCATGAGGTCCCATTTATTGATTGTTGCTCTTAGAGCCTGTGCTGTTGGTATTCTGTTCAGGAAGTTGTCTCCTGTGCCAATGAGTTCTAGGCTGCTCCCCACTTTTTTTTCCAATTGATTTAGGGTATCTGGTTTTATGTTGAGGTCCTTGATCCACTTTGACTTTAGTTTTGTGCAGGGTGATAAATATGGATCTATTTTCATTTTTCTGCATGTAGACATCCAGTTGGTCCAGCACCATTTGTTGAAGATGCTGTCTTTTTTCCATTGAATGGAATTGGCTTCTTTGTCGAATATCGAGTATTCATAGGTGTGTGGATTTATTTCTGGGTCTTCTATGCGGTTCCATTGATCCTCCTTTCTGTTTCTATGCCAGTACCATGCAGTTTTTATTACTGTTGCCCTGTAGTACAGCTTGAGATCAGGAATGGAGATACCTCCAGATGATCTGTTGTTGTACAGGATCGTTTTGGAGATTCTGGGTTTTTTGTTTCTCCATATGAAGCTGAGAATCTTTTTTTCAAGGTCTGTAAAGAATTGAGTTGGTATTTTGATGGGAATTGCATTGAATCTGTAGATTGCTTTTGGCAGTATGGCCATTTTCACAATGTTAATCCTACCAATCCATGAGCACGGGAGATCTTTCCATCTTCTGATATCTTCTTCGATTTCTTTCTTCAGAGACTTGAAGTTTTTCTCAAACAGGTCTTTCACTTGCTTGGTTAGGGTCACACCAAGGTACTTTATGTTATTAGTGGCTATTGTGAAGGGTGTTGTTTCCCTAATTTCTTTCTCAGCCTTTTTGTCTTTGGTATATAGGAGGGTAGAAGCCAAATTTTTAAAGACTGCAGCAACAACTCATAATTCTACAACTTGAGCTGAGGCTGGCAATGTTTGCAAAACAAAAGTTTGTCCCTCTAGTACATAAACAGCTTTTCCATTTGAAGATCCATCAGTGAATACTGTTGGAACTTGAGGTAATGGCTTTTGTTTAATTATTTTAGGAAATAAAAAAGCATGCTCATTGGCAAATTGAAGTAATTTATGTCTTGGATAATGATTATCAATACGTCCTAAATAATGAGCAAAAGCTATTGCCCAACAATCTACATTTTGAAATAACCAATCTACTTGCTATTTGGTAAAAGGGACTCCAATTAAGGAGGGCTCTCTACCAAAATATTTATGAGATTCTGTGCTAGCCATTTGAACTAAAGTAGCCACTGCTTCATAATATGGTGTCAGAACTCGAACAGGAGACACAGGCAGGTGCAACCATAATAATGGTCCTTCTTGCCACAATACAGCAGTTGGAGTATGAACAGTAGCCAAAATATATGCGCCCCATTCTTTTGAATAATCAATATATTGAACATGCTGCTTTTCAATAGCTAATTCTATCTTTTGCAAAGCATCACGAGCTTCTTTGGTAAGTTCCTTTTTTGACAAAGGATTAGCCTCTCCTTTTAAAATGTCAAAAAGTGGTTTTAGTTCTCCTGTTGTTAATTTTAAATGGGGTCTTAGCCAATTTATGCTGTAACAAACAAAGCCCAGTTGGTTATTTTAGTTGATATTTCAATAAATTGGCGTACCCTTACTAGAAAGAGCTGACAAATACCTTGTAGGCAGAGAGCTTTGAATTTTAGCTGTTATTAACCTAATTATTTGGATGAGTACTATTGTCTGTAACGTAGTACCCCAATCCTTGGCCTTTGGTCTCAAGGCTGCTTGGCAAGCACTGTTAGCATTCTCATAAGTCAATTGTTTACTAATAACAATCCAGACTTTTCATCACTTATAAGTCTGTTTGCTGCTTGCATTAATCTTGCCACAAAATCTTGAAATAACTCATCAGGTCCCTGACAGATTTTAGACAAATCCTCTACCTGTCTACCTGCTTGTGGAAGCTTATTCCAGGCCCTCCGGGCAGCAGTATTGACCTGAGCATAAACGGCCATATCAAAATCCAATTGTTGTCCTATTTCCCTGTAGATTCCTTCTCCAGCAAGCATGTCATAAGTTATAGGAATTTGCTGAGCTCGATTAAGTTCAGCTGTAGCTTGACAATGCTCTGCAAAATCTGACTTCCATAATAAATTATCTCCTCCTGATAAGCATGCTCTTGCTAACTGTTTCCAGTCCCCTCAGTAGACATGGATTCCAGCAGAGCCAGGGTGAAAGGCGCTGTAGGTCCATATTGGGAGCATGCAGATTTTAATTCTCTTATCTGTTTAAAGGTTATAGGAGCATGGACTCTCACCATATTACTGTGTCCATTGGGTTGCTCCAGAACTGGAAAACTATAAAACTCAGATATGTCTTCTCCATTCTACCTGGCTTCTTGTAAAGAAGCTTGTAAAGCAGATTCAGATGTTCATACAGTGGACAAAGGGAAAGGTCCCCTTGTCTTCTGGGCCATTGAAACTGTAGTATTCCCAGGAGGAGGGCCTAAGCCTTCCACCAATGATGGAGTTGGAGTACGAGATTGAGCCTCATTTTCCTTAGTAGTTAATTCTCCAATTTTTCTGTTTATTTCCTCCAAGCCATACTCCAGTCTTTTAATTTCTTTTTGCCAAAGCTTACGCTTTTTAACATGCATAGCCTGAATTGGAGGGTATCTCTCAGAATAGTACTGATCTGGTTCTTCCTCCAACTCTGCAACCTCATTAGGTTGCATGTCTTCCTCAAAGTCTCCTTCTGGCAAGAAATTATTGTCATCAGAAGGGCAATACAACTCCTCTGGAGGAGCTGATGGTATAATAACATTTTCTCTTGAAGGCTGCCATCTTTCTAACCTCCTCTCTGAGCCTGAAGGTTTAGCTTTCTCAGTTTCTTGTTGCTTATACAGACTACCTTTAATTAAGTTCCATAAAGAAAACACTGGGCTAATGCCTTGTCCCATTTTTATTCTAGGATTTACTCACCGCACCCCTTCTATTTAATGCGAGCTCGCCAAACAGCGGTGTCCTTCACTGAATCCTTGTATCTCAAGCCCCACGTCCGGGCGCCAATCTGCCGGAGCCAGCCAGGCAGAGTCGAACGGTTCTTGAGTTGGGTGTGAGGATTAAAATTAATAAAATAAACACACAGCACACAGGAAACTTTTTAAAGGTCCAGACTCGACAAAAGGCAGGCTGCTGCAGCAAGCAGTGCCAGCAGCAAGTCTCAAGTCTCTGCCTGCCTCCTCTGCCTCCAGCCTTCTGACCACTTTATTCTTTGAGGAGTTACTTTTAGCCAGTAAAACATCTCAGAACAATAGGTTAATTTGCACAAGGAGCCTGAGGAAGAGGTGTAACCCTCCCAAGCTATCCCACCTGTTGTCACAAACAAAAGGAGATGGACTTACAAGTTCTCCTCTGCCATTAGTAAAGGCCTCCAAAAAGCCATCTCTCCACCGAGATTTAAATATCAAAGCAGGCCGCTGAGTCACGGCTCCTGACATTATATACTAGTTAAACAAGGACTATCAGCTGATATTCAAAACACTATGAGTTTTTATGACCTCAAATTACTTCAGAATGACTGCACTTTCTTCACTTCTCTACAGAACTGCATGCTGGGTCTTTCTTGTTCTGTCTCATGAAGAACAAGGGAGATTTTTAAAGAGCTTTGTATAAGACAAAACATTAAGCTATATAATGAAAAATAGAGGGGGGTAATTTTGGAAGAACAAAAACAAAAAAAAAACATGAATCCTAATAGAAAATGGAGGCCAACTGGGTTTATTTAACACTTCAATATTAAGTGAGACGCCTCAAATAAAACAAAACCATCTTGTAACATGGTCATGTGCCTTAAGAGCAAAATGGAGACGGAAGGGTTTCCTAGTGTCTAGGGTTCTCTTCCAGCTCTGACTTGTTTTAATTTACATTATAATTTCTTTCTTCTCATTAATTTCTTAGCAAACAAAATAATGAATTTCATTATGACATTTTAAAACATATGTATCATTGCACTATGCTCATGCTCACCTCTGGGTGTCTGTACAGTCTTGTCGTGCTCTTTAGAGAATTTAGGAAGCTTAGGTGTTGGGTTCCATCCCCTTCCCCATAAATCAATACACTGTGACTGAACATCCAGAGCTAAAACCAAGGATGAGAGCCTTGGGGCTCCTTCTGCCACCCTGCCTTGGAAAATTTATTAAGCCTTTCTTGTTTATCTGTTTAGTGAAGATAGTGTAGATAGCAAACCACATGGTGCACACATACCCTGAGAATGCAAACAAAATTATTCACAGTCCTGTGAAAGTGTTCTGTCCTGGTGGCTATTTATGAACAAGACACTGAAATAAGTGATTGTTGAAATTTCAGAGAATGGATACCTACTCCTTTCTTTAAATAGATTCACTTTGTGGCATTTTAATAATCATCAAGCTTTTATCCATGTTTGCTATATGTTGCCTGTTCAGCACATAGCTGATGTATTCTTTGTGTAACTGCTAGAGACCCAAGGAAAGTGCATACAAACTGTGATCACAGCTGCAGAAGTGTGTAAGCCATTGAAACAGAATGTGCTGTCAATGAAAACCTTTGCCTTGGTTTCTTATCAGTTTGAGACGAAAATGTCCTTTCTCCCTCCCTTTCTATTTCACAACAAAATAGGAATTCTCCTAAAGGACACCCTAGAAAATTCTTTTGATTTACAAGAAAGTATCAGAAAAAGATTATTTTAAAATGAGAGTTAATTATTAAAAGAAATCACAACATCCTTTTTGTTGCTGAAATGCCAATATGTGAGGTGGTTTCTGTCATGATTACTGAAATAAAATCAGTGTGCTTTGCCATAGGTGATCCTGCCTTTTTTCTGACTACTATCTGAAGGGGGAAAATAGTATAAACACAGTGAATGACATTTACTAAAGCCCTACAAAGTTATCACAATTCTGTCAGAAACATGTACTTTCACTCTTAGTTATTCAATACCCTGAAAGATGGTCCAGGTCTTCGTAATTTAGTAGGAAAAAACTGTGATTCCAGCAATTACAAGAACCAACTAAATTCCCAGATTCAGTTGCAAGCATAAGCAGATGCATCAATAGAAAAACGATAATTTGAATGGCTATTGAACCTACTTTCCTCCTTCTGCCAAACTCAGAAAACTTTCTTCTTTGGAAGCTAGCTGAAAACCTATTTCAGCAAAACTTGGCTCCAATTTTTTGCCACTATGGAAGCTGCCATCCTCATGATGCAGAGAAACAGGCACTTAGCTGACCAAGCACAGAGAGAGGAATGCATCTGAACTTTCATATCCGCATTGCCTCAGGATGCCCAGGTGGCAAGCAGTGTAATAAAAAAATCAGAAGCAGGACATAGGGATGGTTGTAATGCTATCTTCCCTGCAGAGAAGGGATGGGTTATTGATTAAAATATAAAGATGCCTTGTATGCAAGTATTATCATTAATGTAGAGCTTTCACACTAATATGCATACATATCTGTATGTTATATGTGTGTGTTTACATATATATGTGTATTTACATTGCCCTATTTGTCATCATGACAAGAATTTTGATTGCAAGGCAAGTACAGCATCACAGGGACATAAAAGATTGGCAAGTGGCAGGCAGAAAGGCAAACCCAGGATTCCTAACAAACTGCATTTACAGTACCGCACTGCCTAGAAGATGGTTGTCTTTTTTCATATAATTTACTATTTTCACAAGAGGATTGTAAAGCTTATTTCCTATTTGAATTTAAGACCCTTTGCTCCCTAAGAAGCAAGCTTCTGTATATACAAGACATAATGGCATAATAATGAGATTTCCTGACTAAATCAACTATCCCTGCATACCCTCAAATATTCATCACCCTACCCCCACACTTGCTTCCTGCTGTATCCATAGCAAAGTTCAACAGGAACAGTAGGGGGTTGAAAGGCATAGAAATTGTAAATTCAAAAATGTTGTGTGGCATGTAAGTGTAAGCTTTTTTGAATATTAAAAACTTGGTTTAGAAAAACTACGTTTTTGGAAGCATCCAGGGTAGAAAGAAGTAACCTTGTTACTTAGAGACAGATCTGGAACTTTGAACAATCTCTCCCTTTTAGATTTCTGTCTTTTAAAATGTGTAATGCTGTATAAAACAGCATTGCAACTGAATATCAATGCAACTGAATATCCATTGAACATAAAGCACTTTTGGCCTTCTGAATAGATAAGAGATTCAACCAATGTTTGTCAGATGTTTCTCTGTTCCTAACTACTTATATTCTATCGCTCATATCTCAAGTACAGTGAGAGATATTTATTGTTGGGAAGAATTCACATACACCAGTTAGATATAAGAAAAGATTTCTTATGTCATACTGGCTGACAGTAGATGAGAAACTGTTCTGTGCAGATAAATTCTCTTTTGGAGAATTCTGATAAATTGTAGCAAAATATGGGGTTTGAGTACAGTGTTTTATTTATTTCTATTTCTTTATTGAAAATATCAAACACAAAAATGTTAGAAGACTAACTCAGTTCATCCCCAATATTTAAAATAATAGAAGTATAAAAAAGAAAACATTTACGTTCACAATTCTGAACTAATGCTGAAACTGAAACATTACTTTGATCTCACCTTACTCCTTTTAAATAGACCTGGGAAATGACATAAGTGTGTTTAATACTAAAAGACTAACAAACATATGATACAAAAATGCTAGAAAACTAACTCAGTTCATCCCCAATATTTAAAATTATTAGAAGTAGAAAAAGGAAAATATTTATGTCCACAATTCTGAACTAATACTGAAATTGAAACATTACTGGATCTCAAGTTACTCCTTTTACATCAACCTGGGAAATGACATAAGCGTGTTTAATTCCTCTGAGAAGAATTACACGTTTTCCAACCATCTGTTAAATTAAGAAGCAGTGATTATAACATGCATTTGCAACAGATCAGATACAAAAGGGGATAATAACTTTCGGCACAAAATGAAATCCTGGGAGGCTGATGCAAACTTGAAAATGAAGGTTGAAATTTGGAGAACAGATTGTTTTGTGTTCTCAGACAGTAGAAGGACACAGGTAAATGGTGCTTTACTCCCCTCCCTTCTTTTTCTTCTTTGTAGGAGGAACTGCCACCAAATTCTATCAGACTTCCAGTAACCAGAGCCATTCATTCCATATCTAATCATACCTCTAGTCTTTATTTTTTACTTTTTGCTGGAGGTCTTATAGATGTCTTTTTTTTAATGTTTTGTTTTTCTTCTGTGCATACAATTATAAAACTCTTCATTATATCATCTGGTGGAACCAAACCCACAAAATTAAGATTGTTACTCTAAGCACCAGTAGCCTTATGATGTGAACAATTAAATAGTTGGTGATTTTCTTCTTTAGTCTTTGAATAAGAAATAAATTCAGTACCTCCATAGTTCTATGGTAAAAAAAAATAATAATAATAACAGTAAGAATCAATAACGGTGACTTTGGCCATTCTGGAATGTTTTCTATGTCCGCTCTTTAACCACAGAACACATTTCCTCAACAGAGCTTCACTTGTCTAAATATTAACAGAATCCTCATTTTAAAAAAATGAAATTTGTGTTTACATAAGAGCTCTACACTAACAGAAAACAAAATGCCTTAGAAGTAAAGTTCTTTTTGTTCTAAATGTCAGACAAACTAATAAGGTAATAGCACTAAAACATCTAAGAAAACAATCACTTTATATTTTAGGTTTTGAAAGGCATATCTCCAATTAAGCTGATGCTCCATTTGATAGAGTATGAAAGTATGCACACACACCACTGTGAAAATACCATTTATGAGTCTTTGCAATAAATTTACCCTTGAAATGCCTGTAACGTATTTTATAGTTTATAAAATAAAAAGTGCTAATTATTATAATTGTACTTAGAGATGTAGGAATATCCTAGTGAAAATTCAAATTGTAATTCCTATTCTAGCCATGCAAAGACTAATTATGAGAACTAAACTGTAGGGATATACAACATTTAGATAGCTCTGGTGTGTTTAATAAACATGCACTCCTGAGCATGTCTTCTTTCTTTAGGTCATATACTATGCCTAGTGAATTAAAGTGAGGTTTTCACAAGGCTTTCTTTCTCCTTATGGCACAGACTATATCTTTATGTGATTTTTTGAAGAATTTTGGAATTTTTTTCTTTAATATTCTTTTATATTCAAAGAACCTCAAGAAAAAATCTGTTTGAAATTCATCCATCAAGTTGTAAAAGTGTAAAAAGAATATCTTGTATATTATATGGATGCATTGCCTGTCAATTAAAAAAATGCCCTCAGGAAAGGGTAGAATAGATGGTGGAACATCTGGCAGGCAGAAAGGCTTCTGGGATAGAGCCAGCTGCCAGAGATTCATCCGGGAAGATATAAGGAGGACAGAGGTATAGTACCTGAGCAGAGGTAACCAGCCACATGGCGAATGTAGATTAGTATAAATGGGTTATTTTAAGTTATGAGCTAATCAGGGAAGAGCCTAGCTATATGGCTAGGTATTTGTAAACATATTTTGAGTTTCCAGGATCTTAGAGCTGGGAGGAAAAACAACATCCTACTGCATAGAGGTACTTTTGTCTTTAGGCAGAGTCTTGTTCTGTAGTCCAGGCTGGCTCTTAATTCTTTACCAACCACTATCCCTGCTCTATTTTGTACTGAGATTATAGGCATTGTGTAACCCCATTGGACAACCATTAGTGGATATTTATTTAGTCAATAAACATTTTTCTTTCCTCCTTAAAATGCTGGAGAGAAAACCTAGTATGCCTCACCTACTAGGCAAGACCTCTCTCATAGGCCTACATTTCCAGCACCTCAACAAATACTTCTCAAATTGCTTTCATATTCCAGAAGATAAGATTTCCTCCTTCCTGTGCCCTGTATTCAAAATGAAGAAGGCCAAATACTAAAAGAACAATTTAGTAGATACTTTTGACAGGCACTTTGCTGTTAAGTGACCAGTTTATTTATGGTTTACCTTGTGAGATAGTGTTCTGGGTGCCTTGACACTTTTGTAATGCTTCTTTTACTCTAACTGGACTCGTAGGTAAGGTTTCTAGGCCTGACTGACTGCCTGGTGTGGGTTTTTTGTCTCTCTGTTTGATTTTCAGTAAACTGTGGGACAAGTGTTATCTTTTAGATAATGGGGCAGTACTGTCAAAGAGAAGGAGCGCTTGGTTAAAGAGTCTGGAAATCTTCCAAAGCCACAGAGTAGATGTTATTTGTGCTGAAAGGTATGCTATTCCTCATGTAATGACTGTTACACTGAACTTTAGCTTGTCTGAGTGGCAGATGCTATGGACTGTTACTTTTACATTCAATCAGGTTTCCATAAAGAAAAACTGGGTGCATATTACCTAGGAAGGATGATGTAGATCTGGGATCAAGCCTGGATCTCCCTATTATCCTTTAAATAACAGACCTTCCTTTAGTTTTTACGTTTTTTTTCAGGGGGCATTGCATAAATGAATTGAAGGGTCAGAAGACTTTTATTTATAAGTCAGAATATTCTCTGCCTCTTTCTCTGTGGTTGCAAAAACACACCTGAAAGACAACAATGAACTTTTCACTGACCAGGCATTTACAATGTACTTCAATGTTTATATACTAAAAACTGTCTTTCTGCTTCTGCTATCCCAATAGTTGGTCCATGTTAAACTAGCTTTTTAATTTTGAGGCAATATTTGCACTGTCTTGAAGAAGAACCAAATTTATGGCTGATCTTCTGGAAATGGATGAACTCAATAAATTATCTACTGAAACTTTTAGCGAAGTAACTGCTGTCATGACAAAAACTTTAGCTCTTGAGTGAATTATAAGGTCCTGAATATTGGCCCCAAGGAGGGTCTGAGGAGGGCAAGGAAAGTAATATCTTTTGTAACAGCACCAGAGGCAGAGAATTGAGCATTAATGGCCTTGAAAAGCTGCCTATGCTTCCATTACTATAGCATTCTCGTACCTAAGAATGGCTTTCTGTCCATGATATAATTAACAGAAAAGTGAAAACAACTCACATAAACATGTGAAATCCATCTCTTTAGTGATTTGTGTAGGCTTAGATTTTTCACCAAACCTACTTTATTTTGGGTTCTTAAGCACCTTTACCTCCCTTCCAACCCCCCTTGAGCTTTGGTAGGAGAGTAGTAGGGAAAAGAACTGTAGTCCTCTTTTATCTACTTTCTGTTGATCAGGGTTGATAGGTCATTATGGGATTACCAGACTCAGTCAGGATACCAGCAGTGCAGTCCAAAGGCCAGCACAAAGCAGCAAAAGCCAAAAGACTAAGTTGGATAGCATGTAGAAGCTCTCTGGAATGTTTCTCTCTGTGAAGTCAGGTGTCGAAGCATGAAGACGAGTGCAGTGATGTCAAGCCAAAAAAGCAATGTCTCCTGTGCATAGGCCTGTATCTATGTCCTCTCCTCAAAGTCCACCCATAAATATTCTCAGCTGGCCAAAGTCACACTCCTTGCATATGAGAGGTCAAAAGATCACGCACCCTCTCACAAGTCAACCTGGGCAAAATATCACATGACAAAGTTTAGTCTTCAAAGAAATCAGAAATTTCCACTTCATATTTGCTTTCCCAGGAAGAGAAAAGTCATTTTAGTGTAATCAGTATCATGGGGAGAGGTGTCCTTAGGCATGTTTGTTCCAACCTGTACACACCCATAGCATTAATGAGCATTTTCTAGAATGTAGATTACTTTCCAAAGCTCAACCACAGAAACAGATGGCTTTTACTAAAACCCATGAAATATTTGCAAATCTTCATCTTTTTTTTCTTTTTGCCACATACACACTCTTATTTGAAGCATCAACACATTTTTGTATCTTAGATAAACTAGCACCATACATAACTAATTCCTGCCCTGCCACCTCACAAGGGACTGTGACCATATCCTGTTTTTCTAATTCTTATTTTATGGTTTGCTAACAAAATACTCAGATGTTTGTATAATAAGACAGGGGTAGGACAATAATTCTGCCTCTACACACTGTGTGATCAATTTTCACTTTTGCTCCACTGCCTAGAAATAAAAGTTCCCCAACTGAGGATCAGCAGTTCTGATCTCTTCTCTGACTGCCCAGGTTGAAACATCTGACTCTCGAAAGTCTCGCATTAGATTCATCAGTCATGATTTGAGTGTTTTATGTTCAGTCTATGCTCACCCTATACCAGCTACAACAGGTGTGGTAGTTTGACCATATTAACCCAACATGTAATTACGTATGCTACAAGGCTTTGCTATGTGCTCTTACCTTCCTGCAGATCTGTGTAATGTGCTTTTATGAATTAAAAAGCCCATGTGTCGCGTTCTTTCTTAGCTCTCATAGGCCCATTGGAGCTTGAGAGCAGAGCTAAACGGTGCAGCATATTCCAGCCAAAATTACTCACAGATGCTTAGTTGAGCAACTATGAATCAGGCATATTCCTAGTGTTAGAAACAATTGAACTGAACTTACGAAGTTTCTACCCTTATACAATCAAAATCTAAAGAGATGATGGATCTAAATAACTAATCATCACAAAATGATTATTTAAAAAGACATGTTGAAGATAACTAAATGTAAGAGTCACTGACATTTAGTGAAAGTAATGACTATGAGCAGGCACAATGAGTAAAACTTAAAAGATTTCTGAGAAATTAGTATTTGAGATTACCTCAGAAGGATGAAAAAGAATCAGATAAACAGATGGTTGTATTAAGCCGAGGAGAAAAGAACAGTGCCTGAAGTAGAAGGAGGCTGTGTGTTGGGTTCTGCATTCCTAGAGAGAACATCCCTTTGGAAAGGCCATACAACCAGATCAAAAGAATCTTGGAATTCATGATAAATGGCTTGATTTTACTTTTAGATAATAAGAAATTATTGGAAGTCCTGCTAAAAACGTTTTTAATTATGAAGTATTCAAAAAAGCACACAGTAATGATTTTGCACATCTCTGTAGGCATTGTGTAGTCTCTTGGGTTACATTTGCTTTATGGGTCATGGAGCATGGAGATATTGTTCATCTAGAATTTGAAGGCACATTCCCATTTCCCCCTCCTTTTTTCCTTCTTGGTAGGCCCCATCCTACAGCTAGCTCATACTACCCCTATGCAATGATACAGTAGCATCTACTGACACTCCAAATGTGAAGTCCCTGTGACCTCATACTTCTAGATATCCATCTTAAAGAAACTCTCACATGTGTGCACAAGAGGCATTTCCAGGCACTGTTCGTTGCAATGAAAAAGTGGGCCTAATGTAATAGTTCTCAGTGGAGAGATTAATAAAGAAAACTTGGTTTGGTTATATAAGAGATCACTAACCATTAGTTCAGAAAAATGCCTTGGAACACATGAATTGATGAAGACAACACTAAAACACACACACATACACACACACACACACAAAAAAAAAAAACCCACCAAGATGCTTAGTTAAAAAGGCTTTTTACAAGAGAATGTTTGGCATATATCTCACATAAATTTAAAATGAATAATATTATCTATTATTTATGAAAGCAAATACAGGTAGTAAATGTCGAAAAATACTAAGAACTTCTGAGCAAGGAAGTATTATACCAGAAGCTGCATTGTAAAAGCACAGTCTATCTACAGCATTGAGAATATACTCATAAGGGTAGATAGGAAGCAAAAAATCTTATGCGATAGCAACTTTGATTAAAAAGAAAAACATACAAATCAGACAATTTTCAGAGCTCCTTTATCGGGTAAAACTGTAAGAATGTGGTATCTGGCTATGAGGGAAGGGGAGATGGAATGGAAATCCATGTCATAAGTATCCAGCAAAGTTTGGTCACCTGGGGCCTGTTTATGTTAACAAGGGCACAAGATAGGTGTGGTTTATGGGTAAATGAAAGTAATAAATTTAATTCCTGAAAAATTAATGAAGGTAGTATGCCAACTTAAGAATTCAGGAATGTATAGGAAAGTGCCTAAAATCTACAGGGAATCCTGAAACCTGGATTCAAATTTTGACTTGAGAGCTGTAACAATGTTCTGTGGAAATCAGACAGGAGGGTTGATAAAACTGATTAGGTTGAATATACAGGGTGAAAAGGAAAGATGCCCTGGGCCTAAGATGTGACCAAACTTGAAAAGCAGTTTGGGAAGGAAGAGACAAAAGTAAGCAGAAGTTGGAGAGAAGAGCCTAAGGTGAAAGTAATCACTATCCTTTATATTTATTATTTTTTAATATGAGCCAGATTGAACCTATTAAATAGCTCTGGCAAGGATTAAATAAAGAAGGAGAAGCTAAATATAAAATGAGAAAACAACTAATGGGTGAGTTTCCCCCCAAAAAAGATGGAATCACTCTTAAGTATTCAACAATGATTCATTATTGAAGTAATTCAAAAGTGCGTGGGAAGACACATGCTACTTCTGAAACGACAAAGAACGGAGTGATGGCTGTAGGTAAAAATAAGCTTACTAAGTTGGATAGTAGGAGGATAAGGTTTTCGTTTTCTCAAAGAGATAGGTGAAACCATCTGTAGAGAAAGAGAGAAAGGAGAGGGTCACAGTTTTGGAAAGCAGAGTTTGTACGAGTTGTATAGATTCAGAATGCGTTTTGAATAAGCAAATAACAAGGTTGCTTTCTGTTCTAGTTTACTACCAGTTTGAGGTTGAGAGTTTTGAATTTATGATGGTATTAATATTCTTGGACCACACTTGTGCATCTATACTGTAATCCCCTTGGGAATCCTTTCATAAGAGACTCTTCATTTCCTCCTACCGACAAGCTACAATCCAGATGTCATACACATGTATAAATCTACAGTCAATATAAAATGGAAGTCCCATGTTGTATTCTTAATAGACATCCACCATAAATTGTAAGAACACTGTGAAGTGGTAATATTGTAAGTGTGTTGAAGCATTTTTGGACTTCGTCATTTGTGCTTTTCTAAGCATTAAAGAAAGAACCGAGTGTTCAAAACTAAATTCTAATTTATTTGTTCACTGTACATCCAATTAGTGTGCCCTCCCTCCTCTCCTCTCATTCCCATACTCCCTCTCACTTCTCTTTATCTCCCTCCCCTATTCCTCAGAGAAGAGGAGCCTTCTCCCTACCAATTCAGACCAGCACATCAAGCTGCACCAGGATTTACTGCATCCTCTTCCCTTGTGGACTGTCAAGGCAGCCCCGCCAGGGGGAAGCGATCGAAAAGGAGGCAACAGGGTCTATGTCAGAGATGGGTCCCTCTCCCCTTTCCAGTGTACCCACTTATTGGCCAAGCTACCCATCATCGACTTATGTGTAAGGGTCTTAGGTCAAGTCCATGCATGGTCATTGGTTGGTACTTTGTAAGCTTCCCTAGACCCAGATTAGTTGGCTTTGTTGGTCTTCTTGTGGGGCTTCTGTCCCCTTTTGTGTCCTTCTATTCTTCCCCCATTCTTTCACAAGACTACCTATGTTCTTCCCAGTGTTTGGCAGTGAGTCTCAGCTTGTTTCGATCTCTTGTTGGGTGGAACCTCTCCGAGGACAGGCATGCTGAAGAGGGTTGGAGAATGAGTGTGGAGAGAAATGAGGATATAGATCAGACTGGGGAGAGGGGGCAGGAGGACAGAGGGCTTGCAAAGAGAAGAGAAACCATGGGTGGGAGTATCTCTGAGCCAGCTGGAGACCTACGACAAGTTAGGCTCCTGGGTGTATATGGGGATGACTAGCTGAGACTCTTTGTAGCTGAGGTTATAGAAACTGAAGAGGCCACCCTCTAATGAGACAAGACTCCAAATGGAAGGAGCTGGAACACCAACCCACCCACAAAATCTTTGGCTCAAAATGTACCCTGCCTACAAGATATGTAGGGATAAAGATAGAGCAGAGAGCGAGGGAATTTCCAACTAATGTTTGGCCCAACCTGAGACCCACCCCATGGAAGAAAGCCACCTCTTGATGCTATTAAGGATACTGTTTTATGCTTACAGATATGAGACTAACAATTACTGTCTTTAAGTACAGATGAGATAGTTCAGTGAATATGAGCTCTTGCTGCTCTTCCGGAGGACCTGCATTTGCATCTTAGCACTCAGAATAGGTGGCTCATAATCACCCATAATCCATCCCCAGGGAGTTCTGACACCCTTTTTTTTGGCATTCTAGAACACCTGAATACATGGACACACACACACACACACACACACACACACACCAAACCAAAGCTTCTATTATTGATAACAGGTTTCATCAACCCTATGCTAAAATGAACAGGTCTATGTCTTTTAAATGTGGCCGTTTATGGTGCATCCAGTTTCCTTACTCATACATAGGTATAGTCATAATTTGGGGAACTATGTATTCAGAAGTCCGGAAACACTGAGGAATATTCTACCATGGTTATTGTGGTCCAATTGACTCAGCAGCATATTGACACACATTTGCTTTTCCACGAATTCAAAAGAACCAGTGTTTTCTTTTGCAAAATGACTTCATCCTCCCCATAAATGCTTGTGCTCCAAGGCCTGGTTAAAGAATTCTTTGGAAACCAAAGAACATTTAGTAATGTAGAGTGTATGTAGTTTTTTTTTCCTATTTAATTTATGAAGTCCTCTGAGTGAGTAAATTAAAAAGTAGTGTGTTAGTATTTCACATTTTGTTAATTTCAAAGAGAATTTATTTCATAAGCAAGTTTGTAATTTAAACAGTGTGATTTCTGTGTGTGAAAGTTTTAGTCACATCTATGCCAAGCAAACGAATTGAACAGTTTTTACTGGATTCTGATCTGAAGAATATCGAGGAATAGAGTGATGACTTGGTTATGGAGTCAAACAAGTTGGGGTCTAGTCCAAGTCCTGACACAACTTTATCCTCCGTTAACTGTGTCTGGACCCTTATTTCCTAACCAGTGTGCAGAAGAGTTTTAGTAGATGATTGTCAGAATGCTTTACAGATCTTAACCTCAGTGTTTGTAGTTGACACAGCTGTTTGGCAGAGTGTACAGGGCCTAAAGATGATGCAATTATTAATACTGGGAATATTCAAAATAAGGTTATAGAGTACAATTGGAAATGTACAAGTTCAATCCTGGCTTTTAAGCTCCCAGCATTTATTCATGCATGTGTGCATATATATTTGCCCTCAATAATGAGTATCAAGAGTATGGGATGAAGAAGATAAAGTTTCAACACTCATGTGGTCACACTGCTGCATAGAAGATCATAGAAATATCGCCTGATCATTCAGAGATATGTAAAAAAAAAAAAAAAAAAGGATCCTGAAATAATATGGACAGCTTTCATGTGGTTGTCTTTCAGAACATTAAACATCAGACATCTCAGAAACAACAGATGATTCTGTTTCTTTCTCTTTAGAAACTATTCATCTTAATGTTTGTGCACGACTCCATCATTCAGCTCCTTGGAGTTAAAATCTGAGCCTGGTCTATTTTCAGCCTCTTCCTCATCACCTGTACATGGAATCCATCAACAAACCCAAATTAAATGATAATAAAAATTTGTAAAAAAAATCCCATGGCTATGTTCATAGTGTGACCCATAACTATCATTTCCTGGGTTCCATTACATACTTCTCAATTGCTGTCACTCCATCCCAGCTTTTCCCCCAAGGATCTAAGAGCAACCTGAGATCATGGAATCGATATCAGGACTTCTACCTTATGCTCCCATGGCTCCCGAGCATATCTCAAATAAAAACCTAGAGACCTGACTTGCTCTTCTCAATAGCTCAAATTTCACCATGGTGTTCTCGCTCTCTCTCAGCTACACAGATGAAGCCTTGCTAGGTTAAGCTCTTTTTGCCTCAGAAATGCATCCTCATCATTGTTCTCTGCTCTATACACCCATTTCTCAAATTTTGTCATGGCTGGCTTCTTAATCTTCATGTTTCAATTCAGATGTCCTCATCATAGAAACAGATTCTCTTACCCTCTAACTATATTCTTCCTGTGCCTCTTTTCTATTTTATTCATATTATCACAGCACTCACACAATTTTAACCTCATCATTTTTTTTAATTCTTTCACTTACTGGCTTGTCCATTAGAATTGCATCATCATTATTACAGAGAATTCTTAATCTTATTCAGTTAGCCTTCATAATAATTCATATGTGAGTCATAAATGTTACCAAAAAACCCCTCAGCCCAATTATAGTCACTTTTCCTTTTTTCTGTTAATTTATTTTATATTCATTTTACATCCTGATCACAGTCCCTTTTGCCCTCTCCTCCCAGTCCCCCCTCTGCCCATTCTGCCTTCTCCTAGAGGAGGCCATCCCACCCTGGCATATCAAGTAGCACCAGGACTAAGCACATCTTGTCCCACTGAGGCCAGACAGGGCAGCCCAGTTAGGAGAAAGACAGGCAACAGAGTCAGAGAATGCACCTTTCCCAATTTTTAAGGGACCCACACGAGGACCAAGCTATACATATGCTACATATGTGTAGGAGGACTATACCCAGCACATGTATGCTCTTTTGTTGATGGTTCAGTCTCTGCAAGACCCCACAAGCCCAGGTTGGTTTGCTCTGTAGGTCTTCTCTTGGTGTCATTGACCCCTGTGGGATTTCTCAATCCTTCTTCCTACTCTTCCACAAGACTCCCCAAACTCTGTCTATGATTTGACTGTGGGTCTCTGTATCTGTTTCCATCAGATGTCAGATGAAGCCTTTCAAGAGACAGTAATGCTAGCCTCCTGTCTGCAAGCATAACAAGATCATTAACAGTGTCAGGGACTGGCCTTCTCCCATGCTGTGGGTCTCAAGGTGGGCCAATCTTGGTTTGCTCAATCTCTGCTTCATCTTTATCCCTACACATCTTGTAGCCAGAAAAAAAAATGAGTAATTTTTTTTTGTTTGTTTTTTTTTGGTGGGTTGGTGGCCTTCTTCCCCCACTGGGAGTCCCACCTAGCTACAGGAGGTGGCCACGTCAGGCTCCATATCTCCCACTGAGGGGAGTCTCAGCTACAGTCACCCTCATAGACTTGCAGGAGCATTCCCTCGCCCAGGTCTCAGGCTCATCACAGACATGCCCTCCTCCATCTATCCATCCATTCTATCTCCCAGCCCTCTTCTTCTCCTGCTCTTCCCACATCTGATTCCTTCTTTACCTTGTTCCCCTCTCCTCTCCCATCTAGTTCCTTTCCTTCCTCCACTTCCGATGTTTATTTTATTTCTCCTTCTGAATGAGATTCAACCACCCTCCCTTAGACCTTCTTTGTTACTTAGCTTCTTTGATTTTTATGGATTGTAGCATGGTTATTCTGTACTTTATGGCTAATATCCACTTAAAAGTGAAAATATACTGTGTGTCTTTTTGGGTCTGGTTTATCTCACTCAGGATCCATTTGCCTGCAAGTATCAGGATATCTTTGTTTTTAATAGCTGAGTAGTATTCCATTGTGTAAGTGTACCACATTTTCATTATCCATTGGTTGAGGGACATCTAGGTTGTTTCCAGTTTCTGGCTATTCTAAATAAAGCTGCTATGAACATAGTTAAGCAAGTGCCCTTGTAGTATGATGGAGCATCTTTTGGGTATATGGCCAGGTGTGATATAGCTGGGTCTTGAAGTAGAAGTATTCCCAATTTTCTGAGAAAATGCGAGATTGTTTTCCAAAATGATGATACAGTTTTGTACTCTGACCAGCAATGGTTGTGTTTAAACTTAAACACTTTTTAAAAAATAATCATTCATTTCATTTTAGGTGTATGAGTACTTTGTCTACACTTAGGTGTGTCTGTTGAGGTCAAAAGGGGGCATTATATAAGCTATGAATTCAGGGAACACTTTGAATCAGAAGCTGGAATTACTGATAGTTTTAGGCAACATGTGGGTGATAGAAATTGAACATGATTTCTTTGCAAGAACATAGGCTAAGTCGTCTTTCCACCTCCTTCAATATTTCTTAAGTAAATGATATGTTTAAAACTTTAGCTAAAATCTATGAATATTGAGATGATTCAAATAAATCCTTACAAATTTATCATATTATTATTCAAAAAAACATCTATCAAGAACATAAAAAAGATTATAGTTAAATTCTATTTTATTTTTTCATGTAAAAACTTGAGGAAGAGATTTAACTAATAAGGCAATTAGTGATTAACAATTTTCATATAGTGAGAGGTAATTTAGCCTTTACTTTGCATTTTTAAAAATAAAGAAGAATAAAAAGATGTTACTTTTGGTAAATTTTCATTCCTAAAAAACAATCTTTTGCTTTCTAAAATTTTAATTTATTACAAATCTCTAAAAAATTTATTACAAATAATAAGTGTTATTAATTTGGGGCTATATAAAAATGTATAAATTATTCTTTAAGCTTTATTCTTTTTTAAAATCCTTTATTAATTACACTTTATTCACTTTGTATCCCCCCTGTGGTTCCCTCCCTCCTCCTGTTCCAATCCCTCCCTTCCTCCGCCCTTTGCATGCATGCCCCTTCCAAGTCCACTGATAGGGGAGGTCTTCTTTTCCTTCCTTTTGATCCTTGTCAATTAGGTCTCATTAGGAGTGGCTGCATTGTCTTCTTCTGTGGCCTGGTAATGCTGCTTTCCCCTCAGGGGGAGGTAATTAAAGAGCAGGCCAATCAGTTCATGTCAAAGACAGTCCCTGTCCCTATTACAATGGAACCCACTTGGATGCTGAACTGCCATGGGCTACATCTGTGCAGGGGTCTTAGGTTATCTCCATGCATAGTCCTTGGTTGGAGTATCAGTCTCAGGAAAGACCCCTGTGCTCAGATTTTTTGGTTCTGTTGCTCTCCTTGTGGAGTTCCTGTCCTCTCCAGATCTTACTGTTTCCTACTTCTTTCCTAAGATTACCTGCATTCTGCCCAAAGGTTGCCCATAAGTCTTAGCATCTGCATTGATAGTCTGCAGGGCAGAGCCTTTCAGAGGAATGCTCAACCTCATTAGCCATCAGGGAAATGCAAATCAAAACGACCCTAAGATTTCACTTTACACCCATCAAAATGGCTAAGATCAAAAACTCAAGAGACAACACATGCTGGAGAGGTTGTGGAGAAAGGGGAACCCTCCTCCACTACTGGTAGGAATGTAAACTTGTACAACCACTCTGGAAAGCAATCTGGTGCTTTCTCCAAAAACTAGGAATAGCGCTTCCTCAAGATCCAGCTATACCACTCTTAGGCATATACCCAAAAGAGTCTCAAGTACACAATAAGGACATTTGCTCAACCATGTTTGTAGCAGCTTTGTTTGTAATAGCCAGAAGCTGGAAACAGCCCAGATGCCCCTCAGTAGAGGAATGGATGCACAAATTGTGGTATATTTATACAATGGAATATTACTCAGCAATAAAAAACAAGGAAATCATGAAATTTGCAGGTAAATGGTGGGATCTGGAAAAGATCATCTTGAGTGATGATCTATCCCAGAAGCAGAAAGATGCACATAGTATATACTTATTCATATAGACATATAATATAGGATAAACCTACTAAAATCTGTACACCTAAAGAAACTAATCAAGAGGGAGGACTCTTGCTAAAATGCTCAATTCCTATCCAGAAAGGCAAAGAGGATGGACATCAGAAGAAGGAGAAAAGAGGGAACAAGTCAGGTTTAAATTATTTTATCTTCTACAAATAATAAAATACTTGGAGAGTTACTTCTGAAGTTAATATGCTTTTCTTTTATATTAATCCCTCTATTATGAATTTAAACTTGCTATCACATTTTAAACAGAAAAAGCTATAATTATATATTTTATATTAAATAACTAAATTATGATTGTATAATTGTTTCCTTTTTTCCAATCTGACCTTCAGTTTCAAAAATGTCCCCTTGCACTCTCAATTCACAAATCTTTATTTCTTTAATTATCTCTCTCTCTATATATATAGATATAAAATTGTGACTGTATTATATGTACACACATATGCTATATATGTATGTAACTATATAAATTATAGGTATATGTTTTTAAATGATAATTAAATTATGTATATATACAAAATTGTGTATCATATGAATACCATACATGATATATATATAATGCATAATATAGAGGACATTATAATATATATTATATGCAGCGTTCTCTGAGTCTCAGGTACAGATGCTGTGTTGTAGATGGATCATGTGAGTTGGGCACCACATAGTCACTTGCTCTCTGCATTTTGATCAGGGGTGTTTTACTGTAATTGCTGCCGTCTGTTGCAAAGAGAAGTTTCTTTGCTGAGAGATGGGAGCCATATTTATTTGTGGGCATAACAATAAATATTTAGAATGTAGTTGGGATTTATGCTGGTTTAGTAAATTGTTAGTTGTAATTCTCATCCTGTACACAAATCAATTCCAAATGGGCCAAAGATGCCAATGCTAGACTTGAAACTCAGGAACTTGTAGAAAAAAAGAATAGGGAGTACAACCTAAGATACAGGTTCAGGTAAGGGCTTTCTCCATGGGAAACTGGTTACCAAGTTAGATTATATAACCAATAACTGGAGTTCATGAAATAAAAAAAAGAAAACAACAAACTTCGGACTACAACGGAAACTGTAATTGACTTTGTCAACTTCACAGAATGAGAAGAAATCTTTGCCGGCTTTGCACCTGACAGAGGACGAGTTTCTAGAATATGCAAGGAACATACAAGTCTAAAGGCCAAGAAAACAAACCACCTAATTAAAATGAGCCATGGAAATGAACAAAGTTCTCAGAAGGAAAAAAATAGAAATGGTTTAATATTTTTTAAAGTGTTTGCTATCCTTAGCCTTCAGGGAAAAGAGAATTACAACCACTTTAAGATTTCATCTTAACCTATTAAGAATGACTAAGATTAAAGAAACAAAAAGACAATAAACACCAACAAAATGTGGGACACAGAGAGCTGTCATGCCCTGTTGCTGGGAGTGCAAATTGACACAGACACTTTGAAAATCAGTGTTCCAGTTTTTCAGAAAACTAAAACTTGATCTACCACATTAGCCATTCCTGGGCATATATACAAATGACTAGTCTCTATAACAGATGCACATTTTAATCCATGTATATTTCTTCTCTATTCAATATAACTAAGGGATGGAAACAGCCTCAAAGTTCATCAACTGGCATATGAATAATGAAACATGGGATATATATGTATATACATATATATAACTTAATTATATTCATCTGTAAAGGGAAATGAAATTATGAAATTTGCAGCTTGGCATAGCTCTTAGACCTCATTGGAAAGAAGTTTCTGCAGTAGATGATTGTTAATTTAGAATATCACAATTGGGCAAAGTGCAGAGAGTAAATGTTAGTGGAGGGTTCAGTCACAAATGGGATATTTATATCTCACCTCCTCTGCAAATCTCAAGGACCACCAAGCAGGAGGGTGGCCAAAAGATTGTAAGAGTGAAAGCTTAGGAAGAACCAGAAGAAAAATTGTCTTCCGGGTATTGGAGGACCACTGAGTGCATTAACTCACAGAATCTGTGATTTCCTGCATAAAATAAAGCCAGTCAGTATTCTAACATAGAGTAGAAAGTTCACAAGCCCTCACTCCTGACATTGACAGGTAATGGCAGCTACTGACAGTTAATGGCTTCTGCCTAGTAGCTTCAACACATTTCAGCAGATGGCCCACATCTAAGAGTATATAGGCAGCAAAATTTTGATTCAATGGGTTATTC
This sequence comes from Meriones unguiculatus, assembly GCF_030254825.1. Classification (NCBI taxonomy): domain Eukaryota; kingdom Metazoa; phylum Chordata; class Mammalia; order Rodentia; family Muridae; genus Meriones; species Meriones unguiculatus. Next base: position 113,365,887 of record NC_083350.1, on the reverse strand, counting down.
AAACAACAAACAACAAAGAGGACAAAAAATTGAGGGGACAGGGACGTGAGGATGGATCTGATAGGAGTTAGTGGGCCCTGGATAAGATGATCAATCCTCACTCAGAAAGACAAATGGGATGGACATTGAAGAAGGAGAAAACAGGAAATCTGCAGGAGCCTACCACAGAGGACCTCTGAAAGACTCTGCCCTGCAGGGTATCAAAGCAGATGCTGAGACTCATAACCAAACTTTGGGCAGAGTAAAAGGAATCTTATGATAAAAGGGGGAGATAGTTAGACCTTGAGAGGACAGGAGCTCAAGGAGAGCAACAGAACCAAAAAATCTGGGCACAGGAGTCTTTTCTGAGACTGATATACCAACCAAGAACCCTTCATAGATATAACCTAGAACCCCTACTCAGATGTAGCTCCTGGCAGCTCAGTCTCCAAGTGGGTACCCTAGTAAAGGGACCAGGGACTGTCTCTGACATGAATTCAGTGGCTGGCTCTTTGATAACATTCCCTGAGGGGGGAGTAGCCTTGCCAGGCCACAGAGGAGGACATTGCAGCCAGTCTTGATGAGACCTGATAAGCTAGGATCAGATGGTCAGGGAGGAGGACCTCCCCTATCAGTGGACTTGGAGAGGGATATGGGAGGAGATGGGAGAGGGAGGGTGGGGTTTAGAGGGAGTGAGGAAGGAGGCTACAGCTGGGATACAAATTGAATAAACTGTAATTAATATAAAAAATAAAAATTTAACAAAAGAAGAAGTTTGTGGAAGGAGTTAGGGAGTGATGTCATAAAAAGTAGAGTGTATAAAATTCTCAAAAATTAACACAATATGAAAAGAGAAAAGATAGCAAAGAAATGATTTGAACTTACACAGCAATTTGAACTATTCAACCTAGTAATACAAACAAAAATTAGTTAAGAAATATGACTTTGAATAAGTCAGTGCTTCTAAAAGCACCGCATTATAGCATGCTTTCCATAACGGATGAATATATAACTGTACTAGTAAGTGATTATTTCTGCTTTATGCTGCTCTCACTTCTTGGAATATCATAGCTAACATATGAACATACATTTCCTCTGTATTATCATTAGTTTTTAGCAGGGTCTTTGATAGCAAAGGTGACTGATAAATTTTATTGACCTGAAATGTGAAATGTTTCTCCAAATTACTATATTTTTATACTGTTTATACTCTGTTCTATCGATGATCAACATAATTGTGTTTTGTGTTGTAAAATAAGATCATCACCACACTATTAAATATTTATAGGCTCTATTGATTAGTTGATACCTGCACATAAAATGAAGTCAAAAGCGCAAATGAGTAAACAGTAGTAAATACCTTGTCTTCATCTTCCTAGACTGCTGTGTTCTTCTCTCCAGGGATTCCTGTTGTGTCTTCATACCTTCTGATGTTTTCCACAAAATTCAGTCAAATGTTTAATTTTTATTTATACAAATTGAAGTATGTTCTTCTATGATTTCTAATATATGTTAGCAATTTCCTCATGATAGCATACAATATACCACTTGTTCTTTTTTATGTCTGTAGTATATAGAGTTCCTAATACAGATTTATGCTGTATTAACTAGGCTAATATTAATGGACATTCCAGTTACTTTCATTGCACATTTTTGAATTGCTGGAGTTAATATTTATCTATGTGAGCACATGTTTGAAGCATATGTCCAGGTACATAAAACACATAGAAATAGAATCTTTGTTTCAATGATGTGAGCATTTCAGATCAAGTATAGTAGCCCAGAGATTTAATTCTGTCATTTTACAGACTACAAATTTGCTACAACCCCCCTACTTTCCAGGAAACCAAGGATCATAATAACAATACACTGCAAATGCTGATCTACAGTTTCTACCTTATGTAATCTCACATGATCTGAAAGAAGAAAACATTTATAATTTTTTTTTTGTTTTTCTCTAGCTGAGTGTTTTCTAAACATGTAAAGATACTGTATGCTCATATCTATAGTGTCCCATGGCATATTTCTTTCATGTCAGAGTAAGGTAAGGTAGGGGATATAGAGGAAAGAAAAATCTCAGACCTGATTCTCTGGCTATATTATTAAACTACAGAGAAAGTCAATTCGTTTTCTCTTACTACTTTAAATTCTCTGGTTTCAATCTGGATATTGCATTCTGATACTCACTATAAGCATCCTGTCTCAACTCTTGTGTAAACAGGACACAAATAAAGCAACTAGATACAAAAAAAATGGAAAGAATGCTTTTCATATTTTTCCCAATTACCACATTCATGAGAAATATCATACCATCAGTGCTGCTGTTCTCTTAAAAAAACACACTTGATTTAGGTTTTTATTTGCATTGTGTTGACTGTGTAATGTATTACTGACAGAAACAGTAGTGGCTTTAGGTCAGGCAGTCATTTAATATCTGACCATTTGAAGAATTGTATTCTGAGTCTCTTTAATTCATAAATCATTTGAAAAATTCAAATATATTGAAATTCATATTATAGAGTCTGATTAATTCATTAAAAAATGTCGTGAATGCATAATCTTTTCTTTTTCTGAATATACCCTTTCAGATGAACAATTCTATATGGCAGGCAAGCTATGAGAATCCTTAACAGTGATACTTTATCAGCTCAATACACATTCATATATTCATGCATATTAATGTACCCAGCCACTAAATAACAACTACTCAGTATATTTAAGTGCGAAGAATACTAAAAGTTTAAAAGAAAATATCAATGATGTATTTCTTGTATTTGAAGAGTTTATATTTAGATGTTGAAAAGGCTAGAAACCATCTCACCAACATTTTCTGGGAACTTTACTGTACCTAAGAAATTTCTTTTAAAACTTAGATAGGATATATTATATGTAATTGTTTTTAGGTCTTTATACACATCTAAAAAGAAGATAAAATAATAAGATAAGAGCTTAGTTTTTAGTTACTATGAGTTAGTGACCATGCAGGCCACCCTAGAAATACTTTGACGTGGAAACACTTTCATGGAGTTCTCATGGAACACAACAGAGCCATATACATCATTTAAACGCGTTTAAAAACACCTTAGTGCTGGGGTGCTACTGCTCGCCTGTAATCTCAGCACCTGAGGAGGCAGAGGCAGGAGCATCTCTACTGAGTTCAAGGCCAGCCTGTTCTACAAAGTGAGTCCAGAAAAGCCAAGGCTACAAAGAGAAACACTGTTTCAAAGACAAAACAAAAACAAATAATGTTTCCATTATTGGAAACATCAGGTAAGCAGGATGCCAAAGAGGAGTAATATTTTTGCCATGGGGTTTTGATGTCATTAACAGCCTTGTTAGCTCTTGGTTCAGTGGATGCTAGCACCATGCTAACACATTGCTGGCTTTACCTGAGAGCCACAAGCATGGTCTAACTCAGAGGTGGGGAATAATGAGCCGTTAAAGGCACCCAAGACGGCACCAGGTAATCTGGCTCTCTTCTATAGCACTATAACTCTCCACAATTACAAGTTTTAAATAGGTAGCATCTGTAATAGCAATATTTCATGCAGGTTTGGCTTCTGTTCTGGGAACTTCAGTTCACACTTGTATTCCTTGAATACATACCCTGGTATTGAGGGCTGTCTCTGACATGGACTCTGTTGCCTGCTCTTTGATCACTGCTGCCTTGCCAGGCCACAGAGGAGGAGGATGCAGGCAGTCCTGATGAGACCTGATAGGCTAGGGTCAGATGGTTCTGAGAGGCCAGCCTGGGCTACACTAGACCTTACTTGAAAAGGTAAAATTAAAAAGCTCTGTGAAGAGCAACAAATCCTATCAGCTAATTTACAAGAACAAATCAAATACCCACAGAGAAATATTTAAACTATATTTAATTGCTTGATATTACACAAAATTGTAATATAGCCTGCTTAATAATGAGACTAATTTTTATAAATAAATGTGTTATGTATAGAAAAACATTACAGCATTTAGTGTCATTGTATGCTCTGTTCCCTTTTAATCATGAAGTCTAGATGTATTTTGTTTTGTGAGATCACCCTTGAGCAAAGCTTTAGCATATTTGTTTACAAATTACCATAACCATGATCATTACAATTAATAGTAATAAAAAGTCTATCAAACAAATCACACTTTGAGTTACTATTTTATCGTAAAACATGAGTTAATTCTAATCTAAGTTAAAAATCAAGCAGCGATCAATATTTTGCAGTGCATATCTTTACCTTTTGTTCTGTTTCATTTGGTAAAATTACTCATATCCAATATAGATATATTTCTATGCAATATGTTGAAATAGCTTTAATATTGAACAATTGAAATTTTTATTGCATTAATTTATTATACCTATGTGCAAATGAACTCAGATCTATGGGCTTTAAACTGTCTCACCAGTTCATAAATTAAACAAATTTTAATAACAGTATTTTTTTTCATTAATTTTTAATTAATTTATTACTTAACTTTGTATCCCAGGTGGAACTTACCTTGCTCTTCTCCTTTCAGCCCCTCCCTCTCACCTTACTGATCCCTATGCTCCCCTCCTTTTCTCTTCAGGGAAGGGAAGACTTCCCATGGATATCAACCCATCTTGGCATATCAAGTTGTAGGGGCCTGTGCTCATCTCCTATTGAGGCTAGACAGGGCCATCCACTTAGGGGAAAGGGATCCTGAATCAGGCAACAGAGTCAGAGACAGCCCCTGCTTCTGCTGTTAGAGGTCTCACACGAGGAGTAAGCTGAACATCTGTTACATACGTGTAGGGCCTACGTCTGTCCCATGCATGGTCTCTGGTTGGTGATTTAGTCTCTGTGAGCTCCTATGGGTCCAGGTTAGTTGATTCTGTGGGTTTTCTTGTGGTGTCCTTGACTTCTCTGGCTTCTTCAATCCTTCCTTCCCTTCTATAAAACTCCTCAAGCTCTGCCTAATGTTTGGCTCTGGGTCCCTGCATCTGTTTTCATCAGCTGCTAGGTGAAGCTACTCAGATGACAGTTATGCAAATTCTCCTGTCTGTAAGTATAGCAGAATATGCTTAATATTTTCAGGGGTGGGCTCTCTCTCATGGCATGAGACACAAGCTGAGCCAGTAATTGGTTGGCCGTTTGCTTACTTTCTGCTCCCTTTTTATTCCTGAACCTCTTATTGCGGGAAAAATTGTGGATCAAGGGTTTTGTGGCAACGTTGGTATCCCCATAACTCCATTGGAAGACTTGTTTGGTTACAGGAGGTGACTATTTCATGTTCCATATCCACTATTGCTATGGTTAACTAGGGTCACCCTTATTGATTCCTGGAAGTTTCTATTGTCTTAGGTTTCTAGCTTGTCCCAGAGATACGCTCCTGCCGATCCCAGTTCTCTCTCTCACCATTCTCCCTACAATTGCTCTCTCCTGTTCCTCTTCCCCACCCTCTTTCCTACCAAGTTCCCTCCATCACCCATCCCCGATGTCTATTTTCTTTTTCCTTCACAGTGAGATTCAAGCATCCTTCCATAGGACCTACTTGTTAGTTAATTTCTTTGGGTCTATGAATTGTGGCATGGTTATCCTTTACTTTACAGCTAATATCCACTGACAAGTGGTCAATGTTGTGGCTATAAGCGTTATAACTTGGTATAACTATTTTTCTCTCTTGGTGGTTTTCAGAGCACTTCTCACACTAGGAGAAGCAGTAATCAGGGAAGAGACGTTTTTATTAGTTTTAGCTCTGTTCTTCCAAGTCCTGTAAGTCTGATGTGCGTAGTGTCTTCAGCAATAGGGACTTTCCTTTAAGTTTTGAGATGCAACCAAGGCCAATGACAATACCATATATTGTTTGGGAAGTCTCTGACTCCCACGAACTACACTTTGAAGGGAGGTTTCTGATGTCTGGGTCTGAAATTTTTGTTAGACTACAGCCCAAGGTCATAACTATGTTTAAAGTCAATATTTTCACACAAACACACACACACACACACACTCTTAGGTAAGCATATAAGTGAAAATGTTTTGTTATGGCTTTTTCAAACATCTTTATTATTATTTATTCCTCATGTCTTCCTCTTCCTTTATATTGCTCTATTTCCTTCTTCTTTGTTTAACACCCCCATTTTCCCACATCTCCCTTCATAGCACCTGTGTTGAAAGAGTCTGCTATTAAGGTCACAGTCCACCATGTTCAGATAGCTTTCCGAGCTTGATGCAAAATGGAAGCCTCCCTTCCTCCATGATGCTTCCTCTTCTCTGCCTGACCTTACTAGAAGAGTGTCTCTAAGCATAGATATGCCTGACCTTATTTTGGAAGATGACTTTGCACAAAGCTTCCTGCAAGTATACAAGTCCATCCCTTTCCTTCCTTCCCATATGATAATCAAGTACTGTGTTGTGACCAATTTGCACCCCCTGTTCATCACCCTAAGAACTCTTATATACCTCAGCCTTGGAACAATAAAATGAGCTGCCTCTCTGAAGCTGACTCCCGGAAGTTCTCTCTGTCATACTTGAAGCAGTCTTGCTTGTCAGTTTTGCTGCCTTTGTCCTTGTTGAATGGTGGCCCAACAACCCCCCCCCCTCCAGGAAGAGAAAACCACACATCTGTAGCTTACAATCTCCCTCTCCAGAGCTCTTTACTCCACAACAGAATTATTCTTTTATATAACTATCATTACTATTCTTATTCTTTAAAACATTGGCTTTGGAGAGCTCAAATGATGTGTCAAAGGTCACATAGCCACTGGCTACTCTTTCTTTCAACATTTATTTTCTTCTCCTTCCTTATTTCCAGTGTGACCCTCACAAGTCATTGCCTTTTTCACATATTTCTCTTGGAAATTCGTCATATTTTCTCATGTGGAATATTTAACCTGAGTGTTATAAATCCACTTGCACAGGAAGTGTTATGTATTCTAATTTTCAAAATGTAGGCATTTGTCTATTAATGGGTCTAGAATTAATGAAGCCAGGATAGTGTTTAGTTGTAAGAGAATGAATCAGAAAATTAAATTTACTTGTAAATTTTTTGAAATAATCTCTGTATATTCTATTTTGCCATAAAGTGCATTTCTCATGGTAGGTACGTACGTAACACATGTTTCCAACATGTTTTTCTTAACAAGAAATCTTCATTATCTCTCTGTAGTAACTACCCTAACGAAAGGTCCTAAATCCTCCCCTGTTCACTACTGATACCTCCAAGAATGCTATCCTCTGGCACAGACAGACTGGAGACTCTGGCCCTTGAATAAATACACTGCTATCAGAATTCCAGCATAACAGCATGCAGTATGCAGTAAATACTTATTTATTTATTTAAGAATGCGTTACTTTCTTTTCGGAAGGGAGGGGAAAAGAGATCCATGCCACAGCATACCTGTAGAGGTCGTAGGACAACTCGAAGCAGTCACTTCTATTTAACCACCATGTGCAATCTGAAAGATCAAACTCATATCTTCAAGCTTGGGATCAAGTACCTTTCCTACTGAGGCGCCTCAGGAGCAGTGCAGTAAATGCTTTGTATGCTAGATCTGTGAATATCTCTACATCTCTAATAGGGTGCAGATAACATTTCTCAGAGTGAATTTAAGACAATAGAATCTAGAGAATTGCAGATTCCCAAAGGAAGGACATGAAAGGGGTTGAAGGAACAGAAGAAAAAAGGGAAAGTGAATATATTTTAACTAAAATTATTTTTACTAAAAAGAAAAATATGACATACACTTACAAGCACACACATATATATTTACTCTTATACAAACTTTTCTTAAGTTTATTTGAGTGAAATTTATTATTTTACCATAAACATATGGGTCTGGCCTATTGTGTCTTTACGTATTCATTAATCAATTGCTATAGACTTCTGGGACATTTCTGTTACTTGTCTGTGTGAGGCTTATTATACCAATATAATACTGAGATGTTTTAATTACACTTCATATGATAATATACAACCTACATATATACTTTTTGGTTTTAGTATTTTTAGAGGAATAATATGATGAAATATTTGTCCAGGCCACATTGTCTCCATCCAGGCTAATTCTGATATACTGATCTCAATGATGGCCATTATTCTCCATAGTACAAGATTAGAGAATCTGATAGGAATGGTTTTGAAATGGCTAGAACCTGATGGATTAGTGTTTACAAAACATTCCTGATAACGTACCTTCAGCCTCTTGACATTTCTCTCACCATTGGATGACTTTGGACAGGTGAAATAGAAGTGTCTACACCAGTTCAGACGTTCATGCTTCATCCTCAGTGTTCTAGAGCCTGGCCCCTTCAGTGTCACTGGCAGATTTAAATTGGCCATTGTATTTGCATTTACACTAAAGATATTGACAAATGTATGTCAAAACTGAAAAAGTTGTTGCAATTTACATGGCAGCACTCATCTGTTTATTCCCAATTATGCTGTTCTAAAGAAATAATATTTATTAAGCCATATTATGTCCACAAAAAATGGGTTAGGTTTCAACATTCAGTTTACATTTTTCCAGGTGAATCTTTTTTTACTATTGGTTTAGAATAAGTTTTTATGGAATGCAGCAATCTGCCGTTTTAACAGGAACTCCTAGTCTCCAACACTCCCATAAGTTACTTATCCAACAGCAAATCAAAGTGTGATTGAGGGTTCTAAATTTAATGTAGCTCTTCATTAAAGTCTTAATGTTCCTTACAAAGGATCCACTAACTTGCCTTTAGCATCTATTAGGGGTACAATTTTATTTTACAGCCATGGAGCTAATTAAAACTGAGTTGCAACTGAACCTATACTTTAAGTTATAATCTAGGTTCCAAAGGTCAAGCTTAGTGTCACTGGACCTGCTTGGAAACTATTGTGCTATTGAGCCCAGTTTGCACACCCATGAAAATAAATGACCACACTAGAAATAAATAAAAATATGATGATACTTTTTTTTTTTTGCAAAGCATAGGTAACTAATGTAGACATTATCAGAAGATAATGTCTCTCAGGAGAGTCTATCTGAAGTTCCAGAAGGAAATTTGGCCATCCCCCTTCATTTCCAATAGCTGCAATATTTTTGGTTATCAGAATTAATGGTGGGTGGCACCACCCATCAGACTTCTGGAATGGATAGGAATGACCAACAAATAAGGATTCATTTTTGTGTCAGACACCAACGATTCTCTGGTTGAAAACCCTAGACTGGATGGAAACGGGCTCCCATGACCTTGCAAAATTTCTTTGAAGTCTGTCTTAATGACTTCCCCTCATTGTCTTTGGCAGTGGCCACATCTGTTTCCACAGGTCTTATCTTACGGCTACTCCACCCTTCCTCTCACGTGTCATGCTTTGTTTTGAACAATTTAGCAATGACTTTTTTGTGCACCTATCTTCTTACTCCCCCAAATTCTCCAAAATTATTATTCTTGCTTGTCACTCTACTTAGCAGTGCAAGTGAATCCTCTCCCTCTCTCTCTCTCTCTCTTTCTTCTTCTTCTTCTTTTTTTTTTGAGACAGGGTTGGCTGTTGTCCTGGACTCTCTCTGTAGACCAGGCTGGCCTGGAACTTACATGGATCTGCCAGCCTGTGCCTCTGGAATGCTGGGATTAAAGGTGTGCCCCGCCCTCTAACCAGCTGTAAATTCTTTTAAGGTCTCTTCTGCCTAGAGAGAAATATAGGAAAGGGATTTAAAAAAGTAGTAGTTGAAAATAATAAACTTGGTTTTCTTCCCTACGCAATAATAAATTTTATTTAAATTTAAAATCCATTAGTAACAGATTTCTTTTTTTTTAATTTTTATTTTTTATATTAATTACAGTTTATTCACTTGGTATCCCAGCTGTAACACCTTCCTCCTCTCCTCCCAATCCCACCCTCCCTCATCTCCTCCCATGCCCCTCTCCAAGTCCACAGATAGGGGAGGTCCTCCTCTCCTTCTACCTGACCCTAGCTTATCCGGGCTCATCAGAACTGGGTGCATTGTCCTTCTCTGTGGCCTAGAAAGGCTGCTCCCCCATCGGGGGAAGGCAGTCAAAGAACTAGCCACTGAGTTCAAGTAACAGATTTCTTAACTTTACATTTTGCTTCTCTAGTGAAGGTTGTCATGCTTTCAACTTTTTTTTTTTTTAATTTGGGTAATTAAACAGTAGTAACTCAGCAGGTGGATTTTCCCCAGCTGTCAGAATTCTTGAAAAAATATCATTTGGAACTACTTGACTTAAAAGGGACCTGACAATTAAAGTGATGTGTGTGTTTAAGGATTTATACAATGAATATGCTTCTTTGGAAGTTTATTTTTAACCAATTACTATATGTTGTAGAAGAATTACTCACTGTTATTCAACTATATTTCATTACTGATAATTAGCTTTCTACATTTAAAAATGATTTGCTCCTACTACTTCAGAAGCCACTAATGGCAGCTACTAAATCACAGTCTTAACAGAGAAGCTTCATTTTGTTTCTTGATTACATTGCCTTTGCTGCTCCAAATTTAACAAGGTGATTATGTCCTTGAAATTTTGTACTTTGTGTTTTTAGGAAGAGGGATAAGGTGATGCTAATTTGATTCTGTTTTTTTGTTGTTTTTTTTTTTAATTAGAATCTTAAATATCTTCCCCTTTGAAACAGCATCCTCATACTCCTGTCAGTAAAAGAGCAACCAGCCCAACACACACACACACAAAGGTGGCAGTGACCAAGAGCCTTTGCTTCTGATTCTGGTATTTACCCTTCAAAGTTTGTTTTACGTAACAGTAAGATTATCATCCTTTGGAAACTTATTAAAAATAGAAATCCTCAGACCGTAGAATAGGAATCAAAACTTGGAGTTGACTATTGTGCTTGTTAAAGTTTGCTGGACATTGGTTAACAGGGGTTATGAAAAGTAATTCTGAAGATAGAAAAGTACAGTAGAACCATGTATGAAAGTCTGAGTATTCATATTGACAAAAAGAAGATACCCTTTGTATCTTAAAATCAGATAACATCTTTGAAAACTACAGGAAATGACCAATTATTATTATTTATATTTTAGACATACTCATTTTCACAAAAGATTTCAAGAATAATGTCAGGAAGCTATGTATCGAAACTCACATAAAAGAGGATAGAGGATGGTGCTACTCAGTTCAGTGAATGTAACCATGGGAGCATTCTTAAATGACTCTGTGGAAAGTGTTATCTCATCATGCTTGCTTACTTTTTGTAGAATCACATCAGAGAATTACAAATGGGGTGAAGGTTTATTCTTTTGGTAGAAGAAAATATAGCAAAGGCAAAGCATAAGAAACAGTGAGATGAAGAAGAAAACAACAAGGATGACAAGAAAAAAAATGAGTTTGAAAGAGAAAGAAAAAATTTTAAAAGTATAGGCAGTGTCTCCTGTGGGTGCCATAGACATCAAAATGAGAAATGCAGCGTAACTCAGAGGTACATATTCCCAAAGTCACAATAGCCACAAACCCCTGTCAGCAACTTAGCAAGATGCCAAGAAAAAAAATCTACATCCACAAACTTATACTCATCCAAATTGCAGCAATTGTCTATGACAAGTCCTTGCTGGAATCTTTTTATTGTGATAAACATATTTAGTATTATAGAGAATACTAAGGAGGAAGAAAAAAATGTGTTGAGCCTGAGACATGATTTTTCTGTGGAAACCAAACAGAGAAGCAAGTTGTAATACCATTGTCCATGTGCAGAGATGGCTGTAAAGTTTTTAGGCAGGATATAAATAAAATGCTCTCTCCATCATTGCTTTGTAAAAGCAAAGTAAACAAACAAACAAATAAATAAATAAATAGATGTGACTTTGTTTTATGAAGCACACAGATTCAAGTTAAGAACTGAGAGGATTCAGCAATGGACCATCTTATTGATTTCAAGTTTGCTGAAGAGCCCAAGCACTGGGAACAGAGCCAAAAAATTTGTGCCAACAATATAGGACTAAAGACTTTCCCATTTCTATTTAGGCTGCACAAAGCTTAGGGATAAAGTACTTAATAACACAGGAGAATGGAATCCAGCCCCCCTTGACCTTAGAAGGTATTTATGGGGTAGCTTCAATCAATCTACTCAAGGGTTGTTAATCAGTACACTAAAATTTTCAAGTCACTGTGAGCTGAGCAGACTATTCAGTGAAATTGATGTTCTGAAAATCATAATAGCAACTGAATTATATCAATGTTGCTACTGAGAAAATTAGGCTGGATTTATTTTGGGGGGGGCGTGGCGGTTTACCACATTCTGTATCAGCAAGATAACTGCCTTAAAGTTGCCAGGCATGGACTCAGTTAACCACATACCCATCATCTGTTGTTTATAGAGCACTGCCATGCAGAAAGGGAGGTGAGAACAATCACAAACAGAAAACGTGTCAATAATTTAATGATAATGATCTTTGAACATTTTGGCATCATGGGTCATAATAATCACAACCATAAGCAGTACAGTGGTGTAAATTATGTGTCAATGGCTCTAGAAAAAAATACAGATAAAGTAAACCACAACTGTCGCTCTGGCCTGTGTTTTTTCTTCCATCGGAGAGGTTCTTAGCTTGTTCTGCATGCGCTTAAGCTACAGAAACTAGAAATTTAATTTATCCCAGTTATCACTGCATTTGTAGCAAGTAGCACAGGTTGATATTTATTCATTCTAAATACTTATTGAGTGTGGTATAGTCATTTTCCTCGTCACTAGAGGATGGAGTAGTCAAAAGCAAATTAGAAAGTGATGATCCTTGCATTCTGGCTCTAGTTCAAATGATGCATTTTGATAAATGATTTTTTTTAATCAAGATGAGAATCCAATGCTATCAGAATGTTGCAGTGTGGCTATTAAAATGAATACTGGGGCCAGAGAACTCTTTATTTAAGGAGCACTATTAAGTTTTGATGAAAAGAGTAAGAATGAGAGCTTTTAGAAAAGTCCCATAGACAGATGCTTGAAATGGCCTATATAAAGATCTCCATATATGAAACAAGATACATCTAGCCAGATGATGATGGAGAAGCTAACAAAACATGTGCCAGGTATCAACGACAACAGCAACAGATCTTTGTTGTTTCCTGGGATTTTGTTTTTTACTTTCCTTATAAAATGGAGCATGTCGGATGTGTATAGGGTTTTGATAAGTTTACTACAGAACCAAAATAATCTCTCTCACATGCACTTTCTCTTTCTTCCTCTCTATGCATGTGTGAAACTTTCTTGCCCCTCTCTCTGTCTCTTTCTGTCTCTGTCTCTCTGCGTCTCTCTCCCTCCCTCCCTTCCTCTCTGTGCATATGTGTGAATCTCTCTCTCTCTTTCTCTCTCTCTCTCTCTCTCTCTCTTATTCTTCCCTTCCTTCATCTCTCTTTCCCTGTCCCCATCACTTTGCATGTGTATGTATAATTTAAAGCTTTGGGAACTTTACTTTTCTGTTAACTTTCGAAAAAGTCCCCTAGTTTTGTGTTGAGTTGGTGCTACATCAGAATTATCAGCTCCTTTGGTCTTAAAGTCAGTCTTTCCATTTGTACAGCAGTGATGTAGTACATTAAATATGAAAGGTTCTATCTGTGTGGGTTTGACAACAGAAGTTAATAATAAGATATTCCCTAAGTGAACAAGAATTCTAACTGCTGTGTCACATGTGTGTCAGTAGGTGGCAGAGAGAAAAGAGGCTATGCCTACGTTCAACTCAGTGTTCTTCCCTGTGAACATCTGAATAATTAGTACTTTAACATTCCCTGAAAAAAAGCAAGCCTGAAGGGGAGTAAGCCAGAGACTAGAAGAACCTGACTGGGACCTCAAGTCTCTAGGTGGCAGTGAGCCCAAGAAAGATGGTCCTCTCATGGGGCCACTTTGGGGGGCCCGGGCAAAGAGTGAGTCCAAGATGACCACCAGACTGGCAACCACGAGGCCCAGATATAGAATGAGCCTGAGATGACCACCACTTTCGGGCCATGCAGGTTTGGGGGAGCAGACCATGCCAGTGTGAACCTTACTTGGTGCCATAATGCACAAGCTGAGCGTAACACTCATGGGATGACCTCAGACACTCAGAGAGCCTGGTAGCCACTAAGAGGAGCAAGTGAGTGGTGAAGAAATGGAAGAGAAAGAAATGTGGGTACAGCAAAGAGAGGAACAACTGGAGACTCAAGGATAGTGAGGAACAACCTGATGTGAGTAGCCAGTGATGCCATCTGGGACCATGATACGGTCCTGGTCTGTACTGATAGTGGGGCCTACTCTGAGTTCATGTCCCTGCAGCAGCAGGGGTCTGTTACCACCAAAGGCCAGGCAGGTGCTCCTGGTCTGGGCTGCTATCCAGGGATGTGTTGATGTTTGAGGGTTGTGCAGAACTGGCCCCACTCCTAGACTGGGCATCCTGGGAGAGCTGGCCCTGGGGCATGAAGCCAGGAGAGCTGACCTCACACCTAGCCAGCAGTAGGACTGAGCACAAGCAGGGCATAACACTTCCTCCCCTACCCCATCACATTGTGTGAGTAAGCCTGCCCGGGGATATAAATATGGGAGAACTGGCCCTGCCACCCATCTCCCATGAAGTGGCATGGACAGGGGAGAGATGTCCTTCTTTTACATAGTCACTTGTAACCTGTGGCAGGTAGGAGACCTGGCCAGGGGGTCATGAGAGCAAAAGAACTGGCCACCTCACCAGTTGCAGCACTCAGAAGAGCAGACCCTGTACCTAGGCACCCGTACCTTTGTAGCCTAGGCACCATAGTAGAGCCGACCTTGGTGGAGGAGGAGGAGGAGGGCACGAGTGAGACTTTTCAGGGCATGAGCATCTGCCATGTGGTGACATGGTGAGGGAGAGATGCACCCACCCACCCCCTTCGCCCCTTGCCACCTATGGCAGGCAGAAGAGCTGGCCTTGAGGTCATCAGAACTGGAAAGCTGTCCCTGCCCTTTACCTACTGCAGTATTCAGGAGAGTGGACCCTGCACCTCACCTGGGTAGTATAGTAAAGCTGGTCCTGGATGTGGGCATTGCGGGAGAGCTGACCTGATGGCCTCTTGTCTGCTGTTCAGTGGCACAGACTGGAGAGGAAGAAGAGATGCCCTTTTCCCCACCCTTGTTCCTCGCCACCTATGGCAGTCAGAAAAGATGACCCTGAGGTCATGAGAATGGCAGGACTGGCCCTTTCCCTCAACAGCTGCAACACTTGGGAGAGCCTGCCCTGCGCCTCATCTGGAGAAGCATGGTGAGCAATGATAAATTTGGAGAAAGCAGCAAATTAGAGATCTGAAGATGCTACAGAAAATTCCCTCATACCTGTAATAGAGGGTGACATTCTTCCGTACAACTAAGTGAGGTTTTGAGAGAACAGAAGTATATTAAAGACAGAAATAGCTAGACTTTTCTCAAAAAAAATGATATAAGTATCTAACCCGAGATTTAACAACTTAAATCAATTATATATAAAATGAATCAAAAAACTCCACTTAACGCATTGAGAATTTAGAACACTGGTGACAAAGAATGTAGTTTAAATGACTGCGAAAGAGAGGAGAGATTGCCTGAAAAATGCATGATTGTAATTACATTTAACAGTTAATCTCTCAACAGTGTGATGGAGAAATCCAGACAAATTATTTTGGATTTGGTTAGGGAAGATTGTGACCCTAGAAATCTATTTCTCAAGTTTTTCAGAGATGAAATATAGATGCCCCCGCACATAAAATGAAAACCTTCATTTATAAGGGATTGTCATCTCTAGGACTGTCTGAAGAATGTAGTTAGAGAACTAGAGCTTGGAAATTAGTATCCAAAGAACATGAGCATGCAGGAGGATTGACCAGGAATAGAAGCCTCAACCATCCACACAAAGCAATAATGATATGATTTATATCAGTGCTTCTTAACTAGAGGAATTCTGGAATGTGTATGTAAAGACAGATTTATGAAATAATGCTCAGATACATTTTGAATAACAACAAAAAGCTTAGAAAAATGTGTTCATTAACAGTGAGGTGTATATTTAGTTGTGTTGCATTTGGATGTCGTCATGCAGCTGTGGAAATGTATGAACTACAGCTACTTGTTTCAGTTTGGATGATGCAAAGCCAGTCATTTCTTATACTAGAGGGTTTTTTTAAGTGTGTGGTTTTGATAATGAGCTGTGGTTAAGATAAAATGGAATACAATGTGTTTTTATTTGTAACTTGATTGCAATGTCTGATTTTCAATATAATGTCATGAACTGAACTACTTCTCTATAATTACATTAGCCACCCTATCTCATAAAAATCAGCAAAAGGCAGTCTGGATCAACCTTTCTTCTATTTTCTAATTATAAGAATAGTGTATCCATCTTTACTTTTTTAAAAGAAAATTATTAATTACAGTTCATTCACTTTGTACCCCACCTGTAGCCTCCTCTCTCATCCCCTCCCAATCTCACCCTCCCTCCCTCTTTTCTACCCATGCTCCTCTAGCAGTCCACTGAAAGGGGAGGTCCTCCTTCCCTTCCATCTGATCATAGCCTATCAGGTCTCATCAGGAGTGGCTGCATTGTCTTCCTCTATGGCCTGGTAAGGCTGAACCCCTGTGATGGGGAGGTGATCAAAGAGCAGGCCACTGAGTTCATGTCAGAGACAGTTCCTGTTCTCATTACTGTGGAACCCACTTGGACACTGAACTGCATGGGCTACATCTGTGAAGAGGTTTTAGGTTATTTCCATGAATGGCCTATGGTTGGAATATCAGTCTCAGAAAAAGACCTCTGTGCCCAGATATTTTGGTTTTGTTGCTCTCCTGTGAAACTCCTGTCCCCTCCAGGTATTTCTATCTTTCCCTTCTTTCATAAGATTCCCTATGCTCTGCCCAAAGTTTGGCTGTGAGTCTCAGCATCTGCTTTGACACCCTGAAGGGTAGAATCTTTCAGGGGCCTTCTGTAGTAGGCTCCTGTCCTGTTCCCTGTTTTCTCCCTCTTCTGATGTCCATCCCCCTTGCTTTTCTGAATAAGGATTGAGCATCTTACACAGGATTTTCCTTCTTGCTTAACTTCGTTAAATGTACAGATTTTAGTATGTTTATCCTATGTTACATGTCTAATATCTACTTATAATTGAGTACATATTCTGTGTATCTTTCTGCTTCTGGGATACCTCACTCAGGATGATCCTCTCTAGGTCCCACCATTTGCCTGAAAATTTCATGATTTCCTTGTTTTTATTTTTCTGAGTCATCTTTGCTTCTTACCAGCTGAATGTTTTTGTGAGATAAACACTAACTTTTGAAATGTATTGCCTCCATTCATTACATGCACACGACAGATTAGTTAGAAAAAGTTGATGTTTATATATTCCCTCTATATTATGATAAACAATCAATAAGTGTTTCTCTGTTATTATTTTACTATATAAAATACATGAAGTCAAACTTAAAAAAACTGAAATACATTTTTAAAAAGTTGCTATGATTTCGGTTTTAAAACACAAGAGCTTCTCTGTGATCAAGAAAAGTTTTAAGGTCACACCTTAACAATATAGTTTTTAGTTTAATTTTAAAAGCAATTTCTTTCATTTGAATATGAACATAGCTTGTTTTCTGAGTATTCCAGTTTGAAGTTGATGTATATTTTGTGCAGCTATAGAGAATCAATTATACTTCAGTATGACTTTAGTGAGAGTAATCAACCTTAAAACAAAGAGCTATGTCTTGGGAGTAATTGCTTAAAACTTTTAACATTTAGGGAGAAATGAAAAGTTGAAGGAGGATGTCAGTATGAAGAAAGGCGAGCTACACAGAAGCATGCTAACTGAGAAGAGCAAGATTAATGTTTAACACAATCATTTGTTTTGATAAAAGCCTTTATGCCTTTTTTCTTTAATTGAAAATAGATTTTTTTAATCACATACTATATCCTGATTACAGTCTCCACTTCTCTCTAATTCTTCCAGTTTTTTCCCATCCAGATATACTCCCTTTCTGTCTCTCGTTAGAAAATAAGGATTTCTTTTTTAAATAAATGTGTTTCTAAGGGATAATAATATTATATGATATTATATGACAATATGATATGATAATATAATACAATATAATAGTATCAAACAAAAACTAACACAGAAGAAATGGACAAAACAAGCAAACAGAAGAAAAAGAACCCAAGAGAAGGCCTGAGAAACAGAGAGCCATGTTTTTGTACAGTCAGGAATACTATAAACACACTAAACTGGAAGCCATAATATATATGCAGAGGACCTGGTGAAAACTCCTGCAGGCCATGTGCATGCCGCCTCAGTCTCTGTGAGTTCATCTGAGCTTTCCCCATGCTGATTTAGAGGGACTTGTTTTCCTGGTGGTCTCCATTCCCTCTGGTTTTTATATTCTTTCTGCCACCCTGTTGGTATAATGTTCTTTTAAAATGTATATGCCTTACCCTTGTTAATTCAAATGCTGATTTCCCCACCCCCAACTCTCTGGTTTCAATCTGCATATTGCATTGTGATACTCACTGTAAGCATCCTGTCTCAACTCTTGTGTAAACAGGACACAAATAAAGCAACTAGATACAATGTTGTGCAATGGGAGGAGTCAGAAGACAGGAAAGAGGGGAGGAGCTAGAGAACAGGAAGGGGCGAGAAGGAGGAGGAGCTCGAGGAGAAGGGAGCACGAGGAGAGCAGAGCAGGAGGAGAGAGCTTGGAGGATTTGGAGCATGAACCAGACCTAAGATTTCACAAAAAGCAAGTATAATGTGGAAAATCTAAATGTTAGGAAACTGAGGGCTTGAAGGTTTAGGAGGGAGTAAATATTGCCCAGCATTGTGTTCTAGGTTAACTAAAAACCCAGTCTCTGTGTGGTGATTTGGTTATACAGCTGCTGAGGATTAACAGCAGCGTTACCAGAAGTTAAACCCATAGTAAATATTAATAACATACTACAACACCACCCCCTTCTTCTGGGTTCCCTGTGCTCCAAGGGGAGGGATTTGG